>NC_045784.1:23967293-24279789 GCF_008692025.1 Phocoena sinus | reverse complement strand
CTAACAAAATAGGAATTCTTTTCCAGAAAAGGTAATAACTGAAGGCTGAGCTGCTGGTGGCAGGATGCACAAGGGAAGAATTTTTCCACCAAAAAACTAAAAATCTGTGTAATTTTCTTCTATTTCTCCTTATTAAAGACTATTTTCATACACCTGATGTCCACTGTCAAGTTCAAGGTTCTATTATCCCTGAAAGAACAAGGTACATTCTTGTCTAGGCTCTAGATATATTTAATTCTGTTACAAACTTCTAAGGTATCAATTCATATTTTTAAAATATATCTGATGCCCCCATAATTGAGAAGGTATTTGAGGGCAGAATATATTTCTTTCTTTCTTTTTTTTTGAAAAACACATGGTAGCCTCTTAACTGTTGTACCAATTAAAATTTCATCAATAATGTGAGAGAGTTCCTTTTTTTTTTGCGGTACGCGGGCCTCTCACTGTTGTGGCCTCTCCCGTTGCGGAGCAACAGGCTCCGGACGCGCAGGCTCAGTGGCCATGGCTCACGGGCCCAGCCGCTCCGCGGCATGTGGGATCCTCCCACACTGGGGCACGAACCCGTGTCCCCTGCATCGGCAGGCGGACTCTCAACCACTGCGCCACCAGGGAAGCCCGAGAGTTCCTTTTTAATAAGTAACTTATACATGCTGTCAGAAAAGAGGGCAAATGGAGTTATATTGAGAGAGCTGCAACAGTTAGATTAAGGAGACAAATAAAATTTGTGTAAACATTTGATAAATGGGAAAATCATAATGGCCTTTTCAGAATAACCATTTGATTTTTTGTGGGTATTATTTGAGTGAAATTAATGAATTTTCATTTGAGCATGTTGGCTTTTTACTCATAAAGGAAAAGCAATTCAACCGAATAGTCAAAAGCAAAAACCTTTTAAAAATTTTACGTTCCAAGGGATGATTCAGCCCTCTTCTTTACTTCGTCACTTTGAACTAGGCTGCTTACATTTATCAAATTAACTAGATGCTTTACAAATCTTTGTATGTGCTGGATAAAACTGGCTGATGTCTGACGAACTATAGTCTACAATCTCCACATCAGTTGTTTGCAACATGCTTTGAGCTGAATTCTAATTTTCACTTCCCTATTTCTAATTTTTGATAATTGCACATTGCCTATCAATAATGTTCTCATTTAAACCCTTGCTGTAATAGATACATATATATCTAGTTCTTTTGCTCTTGTATAAGACATTGTGGCAGTTAATTCTATAGTCTAAGGACCATTTTGTAAAGAAATTTTGCTTGAATTGCTTATAAAATAATCCCCTTCTCAAACTTGATCGATAAACCTCTTGTTTTTCTAATTAGTTATTACATTGGCTCAAACAGCTTCCTAGAATCAATCTGTTCCTTTCTATTTCAGACTTCTGTGCCATCATTTCTTTAACTCTATCAGTCACCTCTGACTAATCTATCTTTATAATTCATACCCACAACCCTGAACTATTTCTCTGCCTTCTGACCTAACCTTTTCAATCTCTACTATCCTTTCCCTAGTTTAGGGAATCTGGAGGTAAGCCTGATATTTCAAAAATGATACTACTGGGCGTCCCTGGTGGCGCAGTGGCTGGGAGTCCGCCTGCCGATGCAGGGGACACGGGTTCGTGCCCTGGTTCGGGAGGATCCCACATGTCGCGGAGCGGCTGGGCCCGTGAGCCATGGCCGCTGAGCCTGCGTGTCTGGAGGCTGTGCTCCGCAACTGGAGAGGCTGCAACAGTGAGAGGCCCAAAAGATACTACCTCCCTTTGGTGGGACAGATTTAATAATTTTGTTATAAAATACTTTATGTTCTTTTTCCATTTTGTCCTCAGTTTGAGAATAATATGGCTTTTTGTTTGATCCATTTGTTGATACACTAAAGTCAAATTAAGTTATGCTTAATAAACCTGAAACTTTTATATGATTCAACGTGCCACAGTTGAGATTTATTAGTAACTGAGGACAAATTATCACATTAGTATATTTTATTCTTTCTAAATGCAATTTTATGTTATATGTCGTAAAATTCACTTTGTTGTGTACATTTTTATTAATTTTGGCACATTTGCAGAGTCATGTATCTACAGCCGAAGTCATGATACAGAACAGTTTTATCAAATCATAAACTTTCTTTATGGGTTTCCCTGGTGGCGCAGTGGTTAAGAATCTACCTGCCAATGAGGGGGAAATGGGTTCAAGCCCTGGTCTGGGAGGATCCCACATGCCGCGGAGCAACTGGGCCCGTGAGCCACAACTACTGAGCCTGCGTGTCTGGAGCCTGTGCTCCGCAACAAGAGAGGCCACGACAGTGAGAGGCCTGCACAAAAAAAAAAAACAAAAAAAAAACAAAAAACTTTCTTTGTGCCTCTCCTTGATAGTCAACCCTTTCCTCTACCCTGAACCCCTAGCAACCACTGATCTACTCTCCATCCCGATAGCTTTGCCTTTTCCAGAACATCATATAAATAGAATTATTTAGTTTGTAGTCTTTTGACCTGGCTTTTTTCAGTTAGCAAAAAGCATTTGAGATTTATGAATGTTGTTGCATGTATCAATAGTTTTGTGTTTGGTTTTTTTTTTAAGTTTTATTGCTGAATACTATTCCACTGTATGGATGTACTACAGTTTGTTTATCTGTTCACTGGCTGAAGAACATTTGGGTTCTTTCCAGTGTTTTGTGATTATGAGTAAAGCTGCTAAAAACTTCCACATACATGTTTTTGTGTGAACATAATTTTTCTCTCTTTTGGGGGGAAGTGGGATTTCTGGGTCACATGGTATAGGTGTGTTTACCTTTAAAAGAAACTGTTTCTGCTTTCCAAAGTGATCATTTTGCAATTTATGAATGTTCAAGTTGCTCTGTATCCTCACCAGCAACTGCTGTTGTTTTTTAGGCATTCTAATAAACATTTGGTAGTATTTCATAGTGGTTTTAATATGAATTTTCTTAATGACCAGATAAAATGAACATCATTTTATCTGCTTATTTGCCATCCGTATACCTTCTTTGATTTAGTGTATATTCAAACATTTTGCCCATATTTTTATTGTGTTGTTTACTTTCTCTTTGATGAGTTTTGAAAGTTCTTTATATATTCTGTAAACAAGTCCTTTGCCATATAGGTGATTGACAGATATTTTTGCCCTGTCTGTGGTTTGTGTTTTCATTCTCTTAACAGTGTGTTTTGCTGTCTCAGGTCTTCTACCAATCTTTTGGGGGGAAGGTAGGGGAGCGAGGCCCATGGAGTAAGTTAGGTGTTAAGAGTGGGTCTGAACTCCCTCCCTATGTATGATCCCCAAGGGATCCACATACTCTTGCCAGTCTCTACTTGTCCTTTACCAATTTGTAAATAATTCCAGCTGAACTCTTCTTAGATTTTGGTCTAGTTGGCTACCCTGTGACTGAGGTCTCTTACGGATCTAAAAAAAGTTGTAAACTTGCAGTTTGTCCAGCTTTGGTTCTTGTTATAAGGATGGATTAATGTTTTTTTCAGCTCTCTACTTCCCACGTAGAAACCATAATTCTCCTCATTCTGTTTTTCATGTGACTTTTCATTTACCTAAGTTGGGGAAATATTATTAGAAACAAAAATCGTTTGTTAACCTAGAAAACCCCTCCACAAAGGTAGAAAAAGAGAAAGAAAACAGTTTTATTATTGAATGAGCATTAAACTGGAGTGTGATACATAGCACAGGCAATCTAAAAAGAATGCAAAGACAGAAAGAAATCTTACCCTTTTATACAACCAAGCAGATACAACCCATTATATACTTGCTCCCAAGTAAACAATAAACAATAACAAGCCTCAAGTATGAGGACTTGACAGCACCCTTTCTCACACAAAGTTCATCCAAAATTCACCTGGTAATTGGAGTGACCATTTGTGTTTGGTAATGGTCTTTATCCAAAAGAAAAAAAATTTCCTGGATCTTTATGACAGGAGCTAGGTTTGCAACTTAGAGACAGATACCAGCTAAACGTAGGCTCCTGTCCTCCGTGGAAACTGGGAGATAGGGGTACTATTTTCCTTGATTATTGCATTTCAAATCATGGCTCCCTGGTCCTTGAGGAAACATTACTGGGTTGTAGAACTAAAAAAAGGCTTACTTAGCTTTTGAAAAGATTTACATACACTTCAAAGAGGCAGAGAAAGATTTTATAATTACTGAAATTCTAAAGTAAATGCTTTAAGAAAAGGAAGGGGGAGGAGCCTGTTTCCCTGTTTGCACCAGGGAGAATTGATTTTTTTTTCTTATTTTTAATTTGTATTTTTTCTTACACCTGTAAACATCAGGAATGCAGCCCACAGAAAGGTTTACACAATATATTTAAATGCTTTGGTTTACTTGAGATTTACAACAATCCTGTGAGGCAAGCCAGAAAGTAATTATTTCTATTGGTCCAGTTTAGTTGATGAGGAAATTAAGATGATGAGAAGCCAGTTGAATTGTCCAATTACACACTTCTAAGAAGAAATAAAAGCAAGGCCTCTCAAATCCAGCTTCTCTGGAGTTGTCTCCAGTCCTGCCACTCTATACTACCTTCTCAAAAGCTTATATATTAATAATCCCAAGTTTATGTTTAGGATCAAAGAGTAAACACATGCACACTTCGCAGGTCTCAACAAACGTTTAGGATATGTAATTCAGCCATATTAAATGTACCCTTGATTGGTTCAGTTGACAAGTAATTTGGCTGAGAGCAAAAGAGCCAACAGAGTTAATATTTATTGATACATTTATTATCAATACACACATCTCACCTCATTTATGCCTTCAAAGAATATTTATTGAATGTCTATTATGTACCACATATCATTTTAGGGGCTGGGGAAGCAGTAATGAATCAAACTGATCAAGTCCCTGCCCACATGAAGCTTATATTCTAGTGGGTGGAAAAGAGAATAATACTTAACACTACATAAAATATGTATATATATACACAAAGTGATTGCAATGTATACAGTGTAGAAAACCAAAGACCAAAACAAGAAACAGGGGACAATATGTGTTAGGAGGATATAAGAGCTTTTTTTTTTTTTTTTTGGCAAAGGCCTGAAGAAAGCTAAGAGTAAGCCATGATGATACCTAGGGAAAAAGCAAATAAATAGGGGAAAAATAAGTAAAATGTCCTTGAAGCAAGACTATGTTTGTGTATTCAAGTAACAGCAAAGAAGATATGTGACTGGTGCCGAGTCCAGGAGGAAAGAGAGGTGGAAGGGGCTAGGTTATTAAGAGCCTTGTAAGTGAGATCAGAAGCCTTTGTGTTTTGAGAAAAAGACGTTGATCAAACATTTAAAAAGTTCACTCTGGCTGAGAAGACACTATTGTGGGTCTAGGGCACCAGCATTGAGACCAGATAGGAAACTATTGCAATTCAGCTGAATTCATGGTACCAAATAGGGGGAAATATCCCTGCTTTATCTTATTGTTATAGTTTTTTTTTTTATTGTTATAGTTTTAAAATTCACTTTTTTTCAAAAATTTTTAAAAATTTATTACAGTGGTAATAGATTTATGATACCATGTAAATATAAAATATGGACTTTAATACATCAGAAGGGCATTTGCTTAGGAAACATTTCATTGACATTTCATGTAGAAAAATAACTTCACATTTGCCTAGGATAGGCTGAGACCATGACAGAATGAGTAGTAAGAGTGCTCCGAGCTGTGTTTTTCAAATAAGAATTTACTTGATAGTTTATCAAGTAGACAACATGTGGAGAGAAAGATAGAGTCTGCACATCCAAATTCATCTTGTAGTAACATTTGCGATTGTGATTAAGGAGAGACGTACTGAAGTAAATTCCTATCTGCTTAAGAACTGACAAAACTTGATTTACATCTGTCAGTTTCTCAGTATTACTGAAATATGTATTGGTCCACTAACAAATTATTGCAGAATATCTTCCACAAATTCAGTAACAGTTTTCCTGCATGGTGTCCCTATTTTTATTTTAAATGTGGCAAATTATAGAATATATGATTCCTCAACTTTAGGATAGTCTTCAAATTCCTTTGCATGTTAAGTAAATTTATTCAAAGGGCTTTTAAGTCGCTTTATAATTTTACTAAGATCTGAAATACAATTTCTAGGCTCTTTCTACTTTATTAGTTTGAAATAACTAACTGAAGGCTTTGGAAGAAAAATCAGTATCTAAAAATGTTTTCCCTTTTTCTATTGTTAGAGTAAAACAAAGTGTTGAGATCTCTTTGTCACCTATAGATTTCTCATTACCCTCATAGCATTCCATTGTTTGCTACATCCTTAATTGAAGGACTGTTATAAACACTCATGATCATCAATCTTAGTAAGCTCATGTAATTTAACAGACTTCTTGTGGGGTAGTTGTTCCTCAAGAAAAAGTTGCTCTTTATTGTTCAGTTTATTTTCACATTAATGGTTGTTTGAGAAGCTGCATCTATTTGTTTCTTTTCTTTTCTGACAGCTTTTAGCTTCTCCTCCTTTTTGTATTTATTTTATTATTATTATTTAAAGAATCTAGATACTACCCTCATCTTTTACATAGAGTTAACAATAAGAATGACTAAGGTAAAGATGTCACTGACATCCCCATGACCACAACATAAATTCAGTCCAAATTAAAAGCCATCATCTTCCAGGCTTCCATTTCTTTGACCTACACCTAGGTATTTTTCTTTCTCATTTGAGTATACAAAGCCAACCTTCTTCACTTTCATACTCTTTTTCTAAGGCCATAAAAACTTAAGTCCCTATTCCATAAATACACTCATTCAACACAATTTATATGTAGAATATATGAATCAGTGGTATCATCAGAAAAGGCAAAGGAATATGCATTGAATCTTGGGATCAGATAACACTGAGAGCTATAATTAACCTTCCAGATTATTTATACCAGCAATTTTATTTTATTGGTAAGCAAATTCAAAGGTCTGAGAAGTTAAGCAGCGTACTTCAGGATACACAACAAAGTGCAAGTACTGAATTGGAACACTGGTATCTTGACTGCCATTTCGTGTTTCTGCTACTACACCACAATGATTTTCACCTACATAAGTAGTCATAGTAACAGTATAATGAAACAATACTTCAAAAAGGAGAATTAAGATTATGTTGATGATAATTATATTACTAACCTGCTTGGATATGCCATTCTTTCTTTCATCCAAATTACTAAAACAGAATACAAAGCACTTAAAAAGATACAACTGCTATATTATAGTAACTTACAAAGAAGAAATGACCATGGTTATAATATAAATAATTTCCAGAAATGTACCTAATTATGGAACATTTTCAGAAAGTAAGCATTTGCTTTATAAAAAATTAAGTGGCAAGGTTTTCTCTGATTTAAAAGAGAAGAAATCAAAGGAGGTCAGGAAAAGTTGAATATGCACTTTTATTTTTGTTTAAAGGAGAGTAAAAATTTTAAGTGGATACTTTATGTGAATTTTTAATGTAGAAAGTTATAGAGGCATAAAGAGTTCTAAGAGAGAATCAAATAAAAAGGTAATTCAACAATGAACCCCGTTTATTACATTGTTACTATGTAACAGATGTTTCCTGGCTCTGGGTGGTAAAAGAAAATAAGACCTAGTTTTGGATCTTAGGAATCTCAAGACTAATATTAAAACAAATTTATACTATTTAGTAAACTACAATATAGGTAGAAATATATGTAGAAAACATGATACAGACGAAGTACAAAAAAGGAATTTGTTTGCTCGACCCATCAATGTCAAGAAAGGCCCTGCCAAGAAATGATGACTAATATTGGTGTCAAAAGTTAAGAGTTCATCATAGAGACATGAGGAATATTATATCTCAGCAGGGGAAGCAGTCTGTTTAATGGTTTGGGGACATCAAACAACATGACATGTTTGAGCAAGGGCCAAAATTTTTCCTTTTGGATTATGCTTAGAATGTTTCAGGAGATGAGGATATAGAATTAGATAGAGAGCAGGACTTGGGAAGCCTTACTCTACATAACACATCAAACAGCTTTTTCATAAGAAATGAAACATACGGAGAAAAAGAAAAACAAAAGAAATGTACAAATCTGGGTTTGTTTTGGTGAAATCTGTTGAAGCAAACCTCAGGATCATGATCTTATATATATTGTAGTGAAAAGTAATGCTTTGGGAAAGACAGAAAATCATCCACAATCGCATCATCATTTACCTTGACTTCTTGAAAGGTAGTAGCATCACACTCCCCTCTACATGCCCCTTCTCACTTTCGTTTCCATGAAGAGCCCCTCACTCCAACTTTTCTTCCTAGATATCTAAGCTCTTTGCTGCCATCATGCCCATAACTTTGTGACTTGAGGATGTAGTGGGATTGTAAAAAATTCCTCAGCAAATAGTAGTGCAGCCAGGGAAAGAGGAATGGGCAAATCAGTTAAGTCAGGGGAGAAAATAGTATGGTTAAAGGCAAGGCAAATTGAATAGGAGACTCATGTTTAAGTTGAGGAAAAATGAGGAGAAAGACACAGTGATTTGTGTGAAAAAGACTAGAGGGCTAGGGTCGAAATTAAAACCCTTAGAGCTGAATTTTAAACTAAATGTACAAAGTAATTTGAAGCAAAGCTAGTGGAGCAAAATATAGCAAAGAGTCCAAATTGTGCCTTTTCATAAGAAAAGGTCATGAACCAGTGGTATTTTCTTTGTAATAGGAACCCTATAGGAAATCTAAGATCAATGCTGGATGTAGGTTTACTTGCATTAAACATGCTGATTCTACACTATTTTTGAAAGGTTAAGAAAACATGTGAGGAGCCCAATACAATGAAAAGTGTTTGCATGATTTCTTTTTTGAACCTGAAGAGGCTGAAGCAAACCCTAGACTGAATCTGTAAGATGATAGTTGTAGCAGACACAGATGGCATCCCACCTCTCACCTTTACCATCTTGATTCATACTTGTGAACTTCAAACTGCCAACTCTTAAATTTATGTGTGTGTGTTGTTTTTTTTGGCCCTTGGGGCTTGTTTTGCAGCTAGACAGCAGACCAGAAATTATAGGCAATTAATAGCTCCCAGGACAGCTACATATAAAAGAATGAAATTACAACACTCCCTAACACCATACACAAAAATAAACTCAAAATGGATTAAAGACCTAAATGTAAGGCCACACACTATCAAACTCTTAGAGGAAAACA
Source organism: Phocoena sinus (assembly GCF_008692025.1). Classification (NCBI taxonomy): domain Eukaryota; kingdom Metazoa; phylum Chordata; class Mammalia; order Artiodactyla; family Phocoenidae; genus Phocoena; species Phocoena sinus. The sequence goes on along the minus strand of NC_045784.1, from coordinate 24,270,639 downwards.
TAGGCAGAACACTCTATGACATAAATCACAGCAAGATCCTTTTGGACCCACCTCCTAGAGAAATGGAAATAAAAACAAAAATAAACAAATGGGATCTAATGAAACTTCAAAGCTTTTGCACAGCAAAGGAAACCATAAACAAGACCAAAAGACAACCCTCAGAATGGGAGAAAATATTTGCAAATGAAGCAACTGACAAAGGATTAATCTCCAAAATTTACAAGAAGCTCATGCAGCTCAATATCAAAAAACAAACAACCCAATCCAAAAATGGGCAGAAGACCTAAACAGACATTTCTCCAAAGAAGATATACAGATTGCCAACAAACACATGAAAGAATGCTCAACATCATTAATCATTAGAGAAATGCAAATCAAAACTACAAAGAGATATCATCTCACACCAGTCAGAATGGCCATCATCAAAAAATCTACAAACAATAAAAACTGGAGAGGGTGTGGAGAAAAGGGAACCCTCTTGCACTGTTGGTGGGAATGGAAATTGATACAGCCACTATGGAGAACAGTATGGAGGTTTCTTAAAAAACTAAAAATAGAACTACCATACAACCCAGGAATCCCACTACTGGGCATATACCCTGAGAAAACCATAATTCAAGAAGAGTCATGTACCAAAATGTTCATTGCAGCTCTATTTACAGTAGCCAGGACATGGAAGCAATCTAAGTGTCCATCAATAGATGATTGGATAAAGAAGATGTGGCACATATATACAATGGAATATTACTTAGCCATAAAAAGAAACGAAATTAAGTTATTTGTAGTGAGGTGGATGGACCTAGAGTCTGTCATACAGAGTGAAGTAAGTCAGAAAGTGAAAAACAAATACCATGTGCTAACACATATATATATGGAATCTAAAAAAAAAAAAAATTCTTCTGAAGAACCTAGGGGCAGGATAGGAATAAAGAAGCAGATGTAGAGAATGGGCCTGAGGACATGCGGAGTGGGAAAGGTAAGCTGGGACAAAGTGAGAGAGTGGCATGGACATGTATACACTACCAAATGTAAAATAGATAGCTAGTGGGAAGCAGCCACATAGCACAGGGAGATCAGCTCAGTGCTTTGTGACCACCTAGCGGGATGGGATAGGGAGGGTGGGAGGGAGACGCATGAGGGAGGAGATATGGGGATATATGTATAGCTGAGTCACTTTGTTATAAAGCAGAAACTAACACACCATTGTAAAGCAATTATACTCCAATAAAGATGTTAAAAAAAAAGAATGCTAAGTGGTAAATTTTGAAATCTAATTTTATATTTAATATTTCAAAAATCTCCCTGTAACCAAAGGCTACCCCCATTAGAACAGTGGTAAGGATTCAGGTGTTATTATATTTCACTGATTCCTTCTTTACAGGATATTAGAGAATATAAAATATGCTTCATCAGAGAAGGAAATGGATGCTTATTATTGTGCCATTGACAAGCTGAGAACCTTGGGGTCAGAGCAATCAAGAACATCTACCTGTCACATACTAATGGTAAGTGTGTGTAAAATGTAAGAGGAAGGAAGATTTTTCCTAACCCTATAGCTTTCATTATATTCACCTATCTGTCCTTTATATCTTTGATTAATTCCATTTAGGGGCACATAGATGTTTTCACAGACAGTTTATTTTGATACACAAAATGGAAAAACAAAGGACCTTTTTTCATTTTGCTTAAGCTTTAACTTCTAATTGAAGAAACTCACCTGGAATAAGCTTTACAATAGTGAGTACATTTTGTGAGTCAATTGTCACTTAAAACATATAATTCCTGAAACAAATTGGTTTACATGGACTTTAATTTTTGTCCTACTGTTTACTTTCTCCCAATAAAATATGCACCAGATGGATGTTAAGAAAATGGATTGAGTGAGACAATACATTTTTGCAAAGGTGATTTCTCCTCAAGTAAATCCGTTCCTATTACTTCACCAAAAGTTTATGTCTAAGGAGGAGAAAATCGACTATACAAATGACTAACTATTAAACAGAACATATAATGTTTAGGGACAATTCTCTATGGGTCACTTGCAATTCTGCGTATCTTGTGAGGCAATGGCTGCCCTTTGTCTGATCTTTTCAACAAAGTCTGTGTATCAAACAGCCTTGGAAGTTATAAATAATGTCTCCAGAGCAGGGGGGAGGCATGCTTTCTGCCCATTATACAAAATTCAGGTTTCCTAAGCACAGGGCTCCTTTCCTGCAATGCAACTCACTGTATGTTCTGGTGTCACCTGGACCTCTCCATGTCACTCTCTGGTTACTGGGACTTGGGTAACCAGTGTAAGAAAATGCATATACTCTGGCTACTACTATTGCTTTGAGTAATAACGTTCTTTATCTCTTACCCAAGCGTCTTGTGTTTTCTGCCAGCATCCATGAAACTGTGACAGGCTAACTTGTTAGCTTGCAAGAAGAATAAAAATCTTAGCTTCTTCACAGCTCTTGACAGCAACCAAATACCTCTGTTTTCCTATTTGCAAAAAAAATATAACAAAATTAGCCTTTAAAATAGCATTTAAGGGCTTCCCTGGTGGCGCAGTGGTTGAGAGTCCGCCTGCCGATGCAGGGGACACGGGTTCGTGCCCCGGTCTGGGAAGATCCCACGTGCCGCGGAGCGGCTGGGCCCGTGAGCCATGGCCACTGAGCCTGCGCGTCCGAAGCCTGTGCTCCGCAATGGGAGAGGCTGCAACAGTGAGAGGCCTGCGACCGAAAAAAAAGAAAAAGGCATTTAAAATTTTCCTTTTGCTCCTATTTTTGTTTTAATATGTATCATAAGTCTGAATTTCTTCAAATCATTTAACTAGCTTCAAATATATGATTAAAATGTGAGATATGTAACATGATGAAGAGTGAAACTGTAAATCAAGGAATATAGTTTTGATATCAGTTATTTATGAAAGTGACGCTACAACCATTTTAACTTGTCTCCTTGTAGCACTGTTTTCTTTTTTAACAGAACATCAAATTCACTGAGGTTAAGTAATGATGATAAAATTGAACTCCCTATTGTTACATATACATTATTTTTACTTGTTTATATCCATATTTTTTACTTTAAATGTTGTCAGAACTGTAAGAATAACATATGTGTATATATTACACAGGTATATATTATTTAGATCTAAATTTATATACATTTCAGTATTATTTATATACTTATGTTATATATAAATTTATATATTTTTATTAACATACATTTGAGGAATATGTGTGAATATTTAAGCCACATCACTATAAGCTCCTTTGCTAATTACTTATCTAAACCTGAATTTCTTCTGTATTTAAGCAGAATAAACAATTTAAAATTGTAGGCAACAAATTAATTCTACTCATAATCTGCATTGATTATCTTATATACTTATCTAAAATAGTTGTACACAATGTTTGTATGGTGTTATATGTAAGAACATGGGGGAAACAAAGGTATTTAACTACTGAAAAATTTCATGACTTTCTGTCATATAGGCTTTTGTCCTATCCCCTTCCCCATGTATTTTCTCTTTTGAATTTTAAGTACTGCACAATTTCAAACATGTGCTCCTATGGAGAAGAAGGGACATGCAGTTTTACATCCAGGTGTGATGCAACAGATATCATCACTGAGTTCTGTATACACAGAACAGTATTACCAGTTCCATGTCATAGTTATCTATACTACTATAGTGCTTGCTAGAGCAGGGAATATCTTCTCCCTGGATTTCATCAGCATCAGGATTAATTTGCTGGCCTCAGTGTTGACCAGGATACTGGTGCTGGTGGGGTTAGAGATCTGGACATCATCACAAAGCTATTTCTATCACCAAACAACAAGGACTACCCTAAAGAATAGGCACAGTTTTAGTAAATCATTTTTATGCAGTTGCACTTGATGTCATTACGGGAAACTTGGAAGCTAGAATTAGAGGACATTTTTGATCCTTTAAGAAACTTTCCTAGCTCAGCAGACTATGAATACTGTTAAATCTCTTTCAGAGATAGTATCAGCATGATGGCGTACTTAGGATTGGACCCTAAAAACCCATATAAGTCAACATGAAAAAAGATTTTGGACATTCACTACAGTGCTATCAGTTTGAGAATGTTTGACGTCTGTGCTTCCTCTTCTATTATTCCTGTTTTTAGATTAGAAACTCGAGAAAGGCAATGCTAACATTTGTTCCTAATTGCTAGGCAGTATGCTAAAAAATAAAGATAAGCAGAAAATAAAACAAAAATGTTGATGGTTGTTATATCTAAGTTATATGATGATAGAAGTATTTTTTTTGTTCTTTAAAGCTAATTCTATATTGCCAAAAATCACAACTCATTCTCGAGCCTAATCCCTGGAGACAGATGTAAAAACAGAATTCATAATTGGTTAAGTCTTAAAGACTGGGGCAGAGATTAAGAATATGGTGAATATTAGCACATGAGATACTGTCCTAAGACGCTGGGTTTTTGCTGATGGGTAGAGGGTCACTGATGAGATATGGAGTTTAGGGATAACGGAAGTAGTAGAGATGGGGTAGGGATGCCTGTTACATGAATTACTTGCTAAAATAAGTTAGATCTTAATAGCTGGTTTGTGGTTAAAAAAAATGTGAATATCAAAATATGATCTACATGAGAATGACCATATCAAATGCCTAGGTAAAGCCCAGTGATCAATATGGTGAGCAGTCTCAAAGAGAAGTAGTCTATTTTGAGCAAAATACCACCGACCTGTGAAATGAACAGTCAAAAAGCTTATCTTTCTGTAACAGGGTATAGATAATATACAAATATCTCACACACTACATCTGACTCTCTTCTTTGGGGCTTATGCCTTGAGGCCACATAAACGTGTTTGCCATAAGTTAGTTTATTATTCTCTTTCATTTTAAGTAACTTATTGAATATTTCCTGTACTTTTATGGTAATTTTACAGTAATTTGCTTCCATTATGGTAATAATGAACGTTTATCAGCAACACTGTAAATAGTTAAACTACCTACATTTTTTTTTAACAGTCTGGCTTCAAAAATTGCTCACCTAGAACTTATCTAGCCTTAATTACAAAGCAATGTTACCTTGTTCTTTTTGTTATTGTGATATTTGGGATTGGGTTAATTATGACCAACAAATATTAGGAATCGATTCTAGATGAAGGAGTAAGATGGGCTCTGAAATGTCTAAGAGATAGAAAGATCAGTTGAAGGATGTATATACAATATCATCACAGCCATGTGAAAAGGGAATTCACATGGAAAATTACTCAAATACTTGGTGTATACAAAGCTAAGAAGGATTACGTAATACTTAACTTATGCTTCACCAATGCATTAAATAAAGTGGATAATTAAACATTATCAGTAAAACTTGGGTATTCCTGTTTTCTTAAAGTTCATGTTGTTCTATTCTGAATCATATCGTATTCTTATAATTCTTATACAATATTCATAGAGGCTATTCACAAAACCTAAATGTACAAATGCATACACATATGTAACCCATCCCCATCAAGATATAGTATTATTCCACCACCTCACAAAGATCAGTCATGCCTTTCCCAGCCAATTCCAATAGACCACCTCCACATCATTCCTCTTAAACAGTTCTGATTTCAACTATAGATTGGATTGGCTCATTCTAGAATTTTTAACAGCTTTATTAAGGTGTAACTGACATACAATAAACTGCATATATTGAAAGCACAAAATTTGATAAATTTTGGCATATGAATACATTCACGTAACAACCAGCACAAGCAACATAATGAATATATCCATCATCCCCAAAAGGTTCCTCATGCTCCTTCGTAATCTTTCACATCCCTCCCAGTCCACAGGCAACCACTGAATGATACTCTTTACGTCACTATACATTCGTTTTCATTTCCTAGAATTGCATATAAATGAAATCATACAGTATGAGTTATGTTGTTATGTGTTATGTTCTTTCACTCAAAATAATTATTTAGAGAGTCATGTATGTTATAGCATGTATCAACAGTTTGTTCCATTGTATGTATACACCAAAGTTTGTTTATCTATCCCTCTGTTGATGGACATTTGAGTTCTTTCCAGTTTTTCACTATTACAAATAAAGATGCTATGAACTTTCATATAAACATCTTTGCATGGATATAAGCTTTCATTTCTCTCAGGTAAATACCTGGTGGTATAATAGCTAGGTCATCTTGCAGGTATGTGGTTAACTTTTTAAGAAACTGCCAAACTGTTCTCCAAAGTGGATGTACCAACTTACATCCTCACCAGCAGTCTCTGAGAGTTCCTTCACATCCTTGGCAATACTTGGTATGAGCAGTCTTTTTACTGTGCATATTCTGATATGTGTGTAGTGGTATCTCATTGGGATTTTAATTTTTATTTCCCTAATGATTAATGATGTTGAGCATCTTTTCACGTGCTTCTCTGTCATTCTTAACTGTCTTTCAGTGAACTGTCTGTTTAAACCTTTTGACCATTTATATTGGGTTATATGTTTTCTTATTATTGAGCTTTAAAAGTTCTTTATAAATGCTGGGTAGCTTTTTACCATATATATGTTTTGCAAATATTTTCTCCCACTCTATTAGTTGTCTTTTCGTTCTCTTAGCAGTGTCTTTTTGAAGAACAGATGTTTTTAATTCTGGTGGAATCCAATTTATCAATTTGTTCTTTTATGAATTGTCCTTTAGAAGTAGTATCCAAAAAATCTTTGCCTAGCCCAAAAACCCAAAGGCTTTCCCCTACGTTTCCTTCTAGCAGTTTTATAGTTTTGGATTTTACATTTAGATCTGTGATCCATTTTTTGTTATTTTTCTTGTACAGTGAAAGTAATGGATCAAAGTGTGTGTGTATATTTCCAATTGTTCCAGTATCATTTTTTGAAACGACTATCTTTTCTTCACTGAATTGCCTTTGTACCACTGTTGACAATCAGTTGTTTATATATGTTAGAGTCTATTGCCAGTTTTTCTATTCCGTTCCATTGAGCTATTTGTCTATCTTTACAAAAATACCACATTGTCTTGCTTATCATACTTTATAATGTCTTGACATGAGGTAGTGTCAGTCCTCCAAATTTCCTTTTCTTTTTCGAAGTCATTTTGGCTATTCTTGTCCATTGTATTCCCACATAAATTTTAGAGTATATCAATTTCATTAAAAAAAATAAAGGTCTTCTGGGATTTTGATGGAGATTTTGTTGAACCTAGAGATATTTGGGGGAGAACTGACAACTAAATGGTCTCATTTTCCAATCTCTAACTCCTTTATTTCATTTATTTCCTTTTACTGAGCTGGCAGGTGTCTCTTTTACAATGTGGAATAAAAAATAGTGATAGTAGCTATTCTTATCGAATTCCCAATTTCCAGTGGTTTTCCACTAAGTATGATGTTTGCAATGGAGGGTATTTTTTTGGTAGATATCCATTATCTAGTTTGATAGCATCTCTTTTTATCATGAATCAATATTGATTTGTATAAAACAATTTTCTTTATCAACCTGTATATTTGTCTCATTTAATATGACATTGTGTTATGCCAGCCCTATACTTATTTGTCCTCAGAGTCACTCCTTACTCTTTCTTTGCTCTGCTCTGTAGTGTTTTGGAGATAACTCCCGCAGGCTGCAGCTCCTAGGTTCTCCAATATTTGGCTACTATCAAGGATCGGGCAACAAGGACACCAGCAGATTGTAGTCCAGGAGGAGAGAAACAGTCAGACATTTTCTCCTTCTCCCTTTCTCTCTCTGAATCAAGTGGCTTCTCCTTCAACGGTTACATCTTCTCTATGACTCTAGCCCCCAATATGTTGGTTAACCATGGTTCTGGATCCTGCTGACCCCAACTCCCAGTCTCCAGTAACACTACCTCGTCTCTTTGTCTCTCTATCCTAAAGATGGGAGTGATTTCCTCAAGTTGTGAAGTATTGGTTTTCCTGACTCTATTCTGTTTGGCTTCTCCCATTATTTGAGTAACCAATTTCTTGCATTAAATTCTACCTGAGTTATCGATTGAAAGTAACTTCTGTTTTCCTGAATGATCTCTGACAGTTGCATTTGTAATTATTTTGTTTGATTTTCTAATGTGAAACTCTCCTTTCACTCCTAGGAAAAACTCAATTCAGTCATAAGCAGTTAAATGTGTTCAAGTCCCTTATATCATATATAACCAAAACAAAACAAAGCAAAACACCCACTGGGACCCTGAAACCTCTCTAAATAATTCTCTGCTTCTCTCCTCCTCTTCACATCCTTCTCCAAAATAATTTTCTCCACTTACTAGTATTTGTGTGTGTTTGCATGTATATGTGTGTGTGTGTATGTATATATATGTATATAGATATTCAAAAAATTCTAAGAACATAAGGAATACAGAGACATTCAGCTTGTAAAAAATTCCAGCACTACACATAAAGCTCTATTAGCATTACTTGTGGGAAACACCCCAAGTGGTACTCAGAGGGATATTTATAGCCTTAAATAAATTTATTTTAAAAATAATGCAACTGCTATGGAAAACAGTATGGAGGTTCCTCAAAAAACTAAAAATATAACTACCATATGATCCAGCAATTCCACTTCTGGGTATTTCTTGGAAGAAAATGAAAATGCTAACTTGAAAAGATATATGCACCCCCATGTTCATAGCAGCATTATTTACAATAGCCAAGATATGGAAACAACCTAGATGTCCACCAATGGATGAATGGATAAAGAAAATATCATATATATATATGTATGTATATATATATACATAATGTAATATTATTCAGCCATAAAAAGAAGGAAATCTTGCCATTTGCAACAACATGGATAGACCTTGAGGGAATTATGCTAAGTGAAATAAGTCAGACAGAGAAAGGCACTTATATGTAGAATTTAAAAAAAAAAATGAACTCAGTGATACAGAGAAACTACTGGTGGTTGCCAAAAGCAGGGGGTGGAGAGTGGGCAAAATGGGTAAAGGTAGTCAAAAGGTACAAACTTCCAGCTATAAAATAAATAAGTCCCGGGGATGTAATGTACAGTATGGCAACATGGTTAATAATACTGTATGTGTATATTTGAAAGATGCTAAGAGGGTAGATCTTAAAAGTTCTCATCACAAGAAAACTTGTAACCATGTGTGGTGATGGGTGTTAACTAGACTTATCGTGGTGATCATTTCACAATATATACAAAAGTTGAATCATTATGTTGTATACCTGAAACTATTATGATGTTATATGTCAATTATAACTCAGTTTAAAAATAAAATCCATTAAAGAGAATAGAAAGCATAGAGACCATAGGAATAAGAAATTAGGGAAAAGAACAGGCTAATTTGAAAAAGAACTAAAACAATATCTGGAAATAAAAATATAGTTATTGAAATTAAAATCCCAATGGACAAAAAAATTAGAAATATTTAAAACATGCAAAAAATTTCAAGAAACTAGAGGAGCACCATATTAAACCCCCCAAAAGAGAATGTATGAAATAGTGTAGAAATGATTAATTAAAAGACAATGAAAAAAAAAAAAAGGGCTTCCCTGGTGGCGCAGTGGTTGAGAGTCCGCCTGCCGATGCCGGGGACACGGGTTCGTGCCCCAGTCCGGGAGGATCCCACATGCCGCAGAGCTGCTGGGCCCGTGAGCCATGGACGCTGAGCCTGCGCGTCTGGAGCCTGTGCTCCGCAACGGGAGAGACCACAACTGTGAGAGGCACGCGTACCGCAAAAAAAAAAGTCCTCTTGACCCATATTTCTGAATATCTCTGGTCGTGTTTTCAAAACCATCAGGGCTCCTGCCTGATATATCATGCCCCTTTAGATCCTAAGGCTATGACATGCCTCGGGGCCAAAAAACCAAAACATAAAACAGAAGCAGGGCTTCCCTGGTGGCGCAGTGGTTGAGAGTCCGCCTGCCGATGCAGGGGACACAGGTTCGTGCCCTGGTCCGGGAGGATCCCACATGCCGCAGAGCGGCTGGGCCCGTGAGCCATGGCTGCTGAGCCTGCGCGTCTGGAGCCTGTGCTCCGCAATGGGAGAGACCACAACTGTGAGAGGCGCGCGTACGGCAAAAAAAAAAAAAAAAAAAAAAAAAAGACAATGAAGCCAACTAACAAAAGCCTACTCTTTGAAAACGCTGATATAACTGACAGTTTTATAGTTATCATCAATTACAAAAGAAAGAAACAGAAGTAAGTGATATTAGTTGAATAATATTATACAAAATATAGGTGCAGAAGGAATTTAAATATTCTAAGAGAACAGTATAAATATTACCAAATGGAGGACAAGGATAGGTTTCTACATAAATATATATTTCATCTAATAAATTCAGAAGGAATAATAGAAAGAGAAAATTAACATTGTGTAACTCTCAATTAGTTAATGGATAAATATGCTAATCTTCAAAGACTGCAAACATCAACACAAATGGAGACAGACATTAGGTTCCTAGTAATATAAGTGCACAGTATCACCTATGGAGCAGTCTTTCCAGAAGAAGAAAGAAAACAAAGAGAAAAAAGTTAAACCTTAATCTGATCTAACTTCAACCGATTTAAAGAAATACAAGGGGAGAAGGACACCAGTGTTGGCATCAGCAAAATCCAGGCCATACGAAACTGGACTGAACATAAGATGAGGGTTTTTCCCCCCTGAACAACAGCAACAAAATGACAAGGAAAAAGAAGTAATGTATCTATTGGAGAGGGGGGAGGATAAGATCTATAAATTAATGGACATAAAAAACAATGACAATGAACAGACTTTACTTGACTCTAATTCAAGGATAAAACATTTAAAAAATATGTCAGGTAAATGTGAAAAGTAATTGGACATTTGATGATATCACAGAGTTAGTTTTTTTAAGGTAGAATATGTATAATCCTACCATATAAGGTTTATATTTCATAAAGAGTACTTATCTTTTGGAAACCGGCACTGACATATTTAAAGATGAAATGGTATTATATCCAGGATTTGTTTCTCATTATTTCAGTGGCAGAGATTGGAGTACCTATGGGTATAAATGGAACCAGACTGACTATGTATTGATAATTGTTGATTCTAATGTCAGATGTGTTGGTTTTACTACACTAGTCTCTCTATGTTGTATATGTTTGAGAATTTCTCCAATGAAAAGAATATACATGTTGCCATTAAATTTGAAACCCCAATGAAAATAGACCATTATTTAGAAAAAATATTAATTACCCAATTGATCCAAAAAAATAGAAAACTGTAATTGAGAAATACAAACTGAAACTCTCCTCAAAGCTCCAGCCACCTTCAAATGTTTCAGGACAAGGCAGTTCTGCCATATAATAAGCAAAAAATGAACCATTATCTTATGTAAACACATCCAAAGCATACAAAAAGATGGGAAATCTTTCAACTCATTTTCCCAGGCTAGCTCTCCTTGATAAGAAAACCAGCTGAGGACACCCCGAAAACAGAATACTTGAGCCAAGCTCACCCACACACAGGCAAAGATCCTAAATAAACCCATAGAAGTTTCAATACAGCAGTGAATTAAATGTAGAAAAACGAGGCTGAATCCAAGAAATGTAAAGATGATATAACATTAGGAAAAAACTGCCTAAAATATTACCACATTAACAGATAAAATTTTAAAACGCTTTGACCATGTACTGAAATGCAGAAAAAGCTTTTGAAAAGAACTCAACACTAATGCATAGTAATACCATTTAGCAAACTGACATTAGAAGGGAATTTTCATTTCCTAAAATCTACAGCAAAAGAACTGAAATGTGAAACGCAAAGTGTTAGTAGCATTCCCGTTAAGGTAAGGAAGAACACACAGCAAGCAGTATGCTACCAACTCTACTGTTCAACACTGGACTGGAATGCATAGCCAGAGGATAAGAATACAAAAATAAATAAATGTTAGGACTATTAAAAAGAAACAAAAGTTATTCGTTGTAAATTTGATCATCATTTTAGAAAATCCAAAGGATTTTGTACAAGTATCAAATGAAGGAGCCCGTTACCAAGGCGGATATGTTGAGAAATATAATACAGATGTACAAGAATCACTTCTATAAGATCCTCAGGAAAGCCTCTGAGCATTTGGAGCTAGTCTTTGGCCTTGACGTGAAGGAAGTGGATCCCAACAGGAATACTTATGTCCTTGTCAATAAACTGGAACTAAGCTATGATGCAAAGCCGAGTGATGACAGAGAGGTTCCCAAGACTGGTGTGCTGATGACTGTTCTGGGCGTGATCGTCAGGAAGGGCAACTGCGCCACTGAGGAGCAAGTCTGGGAATTGCTGAATATAATGGGGTTGTATGCTGGGAGGAATAACTTCATCAGTGGGGAGCCCAAGAAGCTCATCGCCAAAGATTTAGGGCAGGAAAGGTACCTGGAGTACTGCCAGGTGGCCAACGGTGATCCGCCATGCTCTGAGTTCCTGTGGGGCCCGAGAGCCCGCACTGAAACCAGCAAGATGAAAGTGCTGGAGATTCTGGCCAAGATCCATGATACGGTCCCCACTGCCTTCCCACCCCACAGTGAAGAGGCTTTGAGAGATGAGGGAGAGAGAGCCCGAGCCAGGGCTGCAGCCAGGGCTGGCATTGCTGCCCTGGCCAGCGCGCGCTCCAGGGCCATAGCCAGCAGCTTTTCCTGCCCTGAGTGAAGGCTGAGGAAGATTATTTAACATGTTCAAAGAGAACAGCTAATGTTCTCATTAGTGGAAGGTTGGGGCAGGGCTGGAGAAAACAGAGTATATAACATGTCTGTGCTCCTGTTCTATGTAGTAACTTGGATAAATTTGCCTAAATGTTGCTCCTTTTAGTAGAAAGTTTAAGTAGCTTCAGAATCTGAGTTTATGAATGATGTAAATCAGACATTTATTGATGTTTATGAGGTTTAAGAGTAAGAGTTTTACTATTTTATAGAATTGGGAAATTTTCCATCTCATTTAGTTATTTGGAACAAGATAACATGTCATTGGGTTAGGCATTTCCTTGGAAATGTGAAAAGAAATCAGCAGTAAAATGGTTGGGATCAAGAAATAGAGGAGAAAAAGTAAAAGGCGATAAATATTTGCATTCCCTTATCACGTTTAGTCTGTTGTTCTGTAAAATTAAGAGATATATACTTGGATGTGCTTACTTTATTCAAGAATGTAGAATTAATTACATCATAAGAAATTAGACCTCTTGCACACTGTCTCATCTATTTCTCAAACATTCCATGAGCATCTGCTCTTTGGCAGGCTCTGGGCTACTACTGGGAATGTCAGGAAAAACAAGACCAACTGTGCCCATAGAATTTTAGAGTCTAGGAACAGTTGTAAAGTAAGGAAGATAATGAGATACACCCTAAGACCTAAGGACAGGTCAAAAGGAGGAGAGGACATAGGAGGATCCAGAAGAGAGCAGTCAAGTGTAAATGCCCTGAGGCCAGTGGGTTTGGGAAGTGGCAAGTCCTTCAGTGTGAGTCAGTGCTGTGGTAAGCTGGGAGGCGGGTCAGATGAGGCTGTGGGAGTGGTGGGCAAGGGCCAGACCCTCAGAAGGTGTGTCCAGAGTTGAGAGACTAAAGCCTGAAATGGAAAACTTCTAGCAGTTACGTTTGAGTCATGGATAAACCAGAGAAAGTTCTCCACCTGGGATAAGAATGGAAGGTGACCTACATCCTTTCCAGTGTCCTTTTCCCAGTGCAGTTGAGCACAGCACATGAACTATGTGTTTTATGCTCATCATCCCCAGGGAATTTCTGAGAAATAGGGGTGATCATCTATGACATGCGTGTGGTCAGAAGCCACCATGCTAGCAATCTTTGCTCTGGCCTGGGAGAGACAGAGTCCACTACATTTGAAGTTCATCTTATTTAGGTTGTCTTGTGTGTAATTTGGCAAACTCCAGGTTAGGGCTAGATTTTTTTTTTTTTAGGGCTAGATTTTTAATGGGACTGAAATAATGAAAATAGAGGTGGTTTGAATGGAAGGACAGTTGGAAGGGATGGAAGGAGTTGGTGCTTGACACAAATTCTGGAATCCCTAAGTTCCACCTGGGGGAGATTCCCCTAGACACACAATAAATAACAAAACCTCAAAAACTTATGTAGTAAGTAATTTAGTTTTACTTGCTAAGCATCATGTTAGCTAATATGCCATATCATAGGGTGCCCCATATTCTCTGATATCTCTTGGATTAAAAAAATCACAGAGCAGATTTTGGTAGGGTCTGGGGTCAAAATAATAACAGTAATAACTGCGAATCATGAAAAGACTCAATACTTGCCAGACACTGTGCCTGGTGCTTTCATACATTACATACATCCCAGGAGTCCTACACAGCAGGGCTTATCAAACTCACTTCATAGAAAAGCCTCACAGAGCTTCGCAATTTTCCTGGCTTCACATGGCTCATGAGTGTCAGAACTGGGACTAGACCTCTGGTCTGAATTCATTTAGGGCTCTCACTGTTCCACTCCTTGAATAAAGCAGTTGCTCTGTCTCTTAATTCAGTTCTACTCTCAACACTCCACAATGTCTTTTAGGCAATGAAATGAAGGACCCTGTTGCCAATGTACTAACGCCAGGTATAATAAGTAAAAATTAAAATGAGAATTAAAAACAATTCAGGATAGGCTGTGAGCTTAGTTTACCTAGGCTCCTCCTGCCCCTACCCCCAGAGATCCTTGAGATCTGACTCTGCCCTAATCCAGCACTTCCAGAAATATATCACTCTTGGCCTGGGTCTTCCTCCTGTCACAATCTAGATCCTGACTTGCTGTCTAGTTTCCGTTCTTAAGGCTGCTGTCTGCTCCCAGTGGAAAAAAAAGCCCCGAATCACCTGCCTCTCCCCTGATTTAGAGCCTCCCAATCCCCACAGATATCCCCTGTCTGTCCCATCCTTGACTATGGAATCCCTCTGATAACAACAGCCCCGTCCATGTGGTTGTTCACTTTGGCAGTGAAGTTTAGACGTCTGCTCATCTGCTCTGGGCCCTTCCCCTACACTCAAAGTTTTTTCCAAATTGGCCTGTGAGTAGAGTCTGGTTTGGCACAGGATCTACGGGTTATTGGAAGATAACCCTGAAGTTAGGGAAGAGATTTTAGAAAGCGGGTGAGGTTAGTAAGAAAGGAGAATTTAACCTGGGATTTATTTGAGACTGACCACTGAATCCATACACTGAAGAGTGAGCTTAACTAAGTGGCCAAGAACCAAAGCTTCTTTCCTAAGTGGTAGATGAGGAAGGACCAAGGAAATCGCTATGTCACAACCATCTGCAGAGGCTGGATTCCTAAGAACTCAGGTTTTTAGGAGGATTTAGTATTTTTCTATTGCTGACAAACAAATTGCCATAAATTAAGGGACTTACAACAACACACATTTATTATCTCACATTTCTGTAGATGGGATATATGGGTGGGCTATGCTGTTTTCTTTGTTCAGGGCTACACAAAGCCCAAATCAAGCTGTTGGAGACTGGGTTCTAATTGGTAGGTGCTGAAAAGAATTGCATTCCACTCTTACTCAGGTTGCTCTCAGAATCCAGTTCTATGAAGAATTCAGTTCTTTGTGGTTGTAAGACTGAGGCCGTTTCCTTGCAGACTGTCAGCCGGAGATGCCATAGTTCCTCTAGGCCTTCCTTCAGTCCTTGCAAATGGGCCCCTGCTTCTGAAACAGCACATTGCATCTGTCTCTTGTGGAAACTCCTGCTTTCCCCTCTGCTGCATCTCTCTTCTGCATCCAGCCAGAGAAAAGTTCTCTGCTTGTAAGGGCTCATGTTGTTTGATTGGGCCCACCCAGATAATTCAGTATAACCTCCCTATTTTAAGGTCCATTCCATAATTTTAATTACATACACTAGGCGCCTTTGGCTATGTAACATGACATATTCACAAATTTCAGAGATAAAGCTATGGGCATTATGTGGAATGACTATTGAGTCTACCACTGAGGTAGAATATGTCTCCTTGGTGGAGATGCCAGCTTTAATAAGAAAAAGAAATTGACCATCATTTTCCTGAGTCTTGTCTGTATCTGCTCCAGAGGAAAACCCTGCTTTTCCAGTGTGCCTAGAGACATCTGTACAAGCGTTCAGGCATGTTCAACAGGTGGTGAATAGCAGAGACTCACAACTATGATTTTTTCATGCAGCAGAAGGAAGAAGAAAAATCTCAGTGTATTGAGATTATAGAGGTTACTGAAAAGGTCAGTGTAGAACGGTGCTAAGAATGAAGAAGGGTGCATCCTCCCTGCTGAGATTTATGAGATCCTTTTGAAAGCTGAGGTGACCCTGTATTTGAAAAACACAGGTCACATACTGGCACTGGAAAAAGTTGTTGAATTGCAAGGAAATTTGATCTTCCCAGAAAATCCTCCAGGAATGACGAGGGCTAATGTCATAACAAATTTTAATAGTTGCTCTTTTTTGAGCAACTACTGTGTGACAGTTAATGGGAACGTCTACAAGTGCTCATTTCCTTCGTGTCCTACTCTCCATCCTTGTAGTTCATATGGAGACTACACGCGCAACCACTTGGAGCTAAGAAGGGTCATGTGATTATCCATGACCCTGAAATATGCGCAGAAGCATGCTTGTCACCTCCAGACCCAGGTATTTGAGAACCAGTATGTCAACTCCATGCTTCGTGTTTCATTCAGCAGCAAACGCGGAGAGCCTGTGTTGAGATGTGGAAGCTCATGATGGAAGCAGCCTAGATCCCTGAGTCACCTGACAGTGTAGACACCACCACCTCCTGCCAGCACCCATCAGATTTTATGTGCATAAGAAATAACATTTTGTTATGTTAAGCCATTCAGAAATCAGACTTCTCCTATCACATCTCATAAAAATCTTTATCTGAATAATATATACCTACTCTTTCTGTTATTTTTGTTTAAATATCTTAACCAAAAAGGAAATAGGACATATATTCTTGTTTCCAAAACATTCTAACAATAGGAAGAAATCCCAATTCCTCTTCCTTACCATGTTCCTCCAAAATTCATCCTTGCCCAGAGGTAACTGCATTTAAAATTCTTCTGTGTAGTATTTTAGCATTTATTCCAGGCCTAGTCTTACATACCTGTGCTAGAAATATACACTGTGAGTTTTTAAAATACATGCATAACACTATTGTTCTGACTTTTGCCCTTGTCACTGAATAAAATGAATGCAGGATCTTTCCGTGAGAACATATATAGATCGTGTCGCTCTTTTAACTATGCCCTAGAATTCTAAAGTGTGTATGTGTTGTAATTAATTTAACCATTCTCTTCCTGACAGACACACAAGTTGTTTCTCATTTGCTGCTATGATTAATAGAACTGACATCAACATCATTGAACATCAATTCTCGGGCAAATGTGCATGTTTTATCATAGGAAAGATGTACAAAAGTGCAATTAGATTAAAGTGGAAGGAGTGTGATGATAGTAAATTTTTATGAATATTGGTGATATTCTGTTCCAAGAATGCTATACTAAATTATCTTCTCACATATTTATGTATGTGAATAAATTAAGCTCTCATTGGTATTTTATCAAACTTTTAAATTTTGGTCAAACTTTTGATTGAAAATATATCATCTCACTGTCATTTTAATTTGTATTTCCCTATTTTCTAAATAGACTGAGCAGAAATTAATTTAGTCCTTCACCCATATAAAGCAGAGTTTCTTCAGTGATATCTTAAGTACCACGATTGCCCTAGGTGCACGCTTTAAGAATTCTGATATGTCAAGTAAATGTTCCCTTTACTTTGAGAAGCAAGGATTTGTCAGAATGATCAGGTGCCAGGAAATGAGCCTGGACAGGAAAACATCACTAAGTGAGGGACAACAGGAGGATGTTGGGAGGGGGGATGGGGGGATGGGGGGAGTAATTTCCAGAATCCATGAGAGAGATCAAATATTGAAACAAGTCCAGAGAGCCTAGGGCAGCTGGAAGTCGGGGACCTGTATACAGACTTCAGCAAAAGATGGAAAAGGTACAAGGAGGAGAGAAGGTGGAGAATCTGGTGGAGGGTACTGGACAGCTTACATGGAAAGGCTAGGGAATCTCTGGATCATCATTACCACCCTGAAGTTGTAGAGTGGTCTGAGTGGGAAGGTCTGCTGGATCAAAGTACCAGAGGCACGCCTGAGAATGTCCCTACCCAATGTCAGGCAGAGTATAGCTAGCTGACCTGTGTCATCCACCAAGTGACGTTATTGACGGATCTCTTCACTACTCTGGTGGTTCCGTGCACCCTTGCCAGTGTACCAGGGCCGAGAGATGTCTTGACGCCTGAGGGAGACGACTATTTCTCCCCATGTATGTGGCCCTCCTACTGCTGAGGCTGAAGCTATGCAAGTGGATGGAATTGGTTGGTGATCCAGGTGAGGTTTTAACTGGGCAAGTATTACTAATGAGTAGAAGGGGGTGTGCAGCTGCAAGGAGGGGAAAACTGGAGGAGGAATTCCCTAAGGCTAATTACCTCAGTGACTCTGGGAATAAAGGGCTAGGTATAGACATGCCTTGAAAAACAACTCTGGTGTTATCCCCAGCTTGGACTGCCTCCATGGTTCCTGATTTCTTTGCACACCAGAGGGCAGAAGTACTTTGGCTCTGTTTGGTGGTCTGTGTTGCTAACAGATACTGACTGGAGTAGGGGGCTGGTCCACAATGCAAACATTTACAGGGTAGATGGAGAACAATGTAGTTTGTGTAGTTCCTTGTTAAATGGACTGTGGATGACAGATATATGTGGAATCCAAAGCTATATCTCTCTTATGGTAATAACTCTTATGGTTTAACTTGATTGAATTAAAATTAAAAAAAGAAAATTCTGTGCCAGCCATTCCTGAAATCATCACAGTGATCTGTAGTAAATATAGTAAAATCAAACTCTGAAGTGAGGACAGTGGACCAGCCTATCAGTTTCAGGCTGGCCGATGGAGGAAACCCAGGCCCTAACAAAATTAAAGGTGAGGACTCTGAATGAGGTCAGAGGGACCAGCCATTCCACAACAGAAGGTGCCACCATACAGAGGCCCATCCCTGTTGTCAGCCTTGGGAAGCTCCAGAAAGCGTGGCTGGAAATGGCTTCCCTTGAATTCGGTCTCTGGTGTCTAAGGGATGTGAACACTTTGATCTGAGGTGGGCAGCATCAGGTCAGCAGAGGGAAGAGTTCCTGTCTTGCTTGGAGTTTAGGTAAGGTTCCTGATTTAGTTTGAGGGGACCCCGCACCCCAGAAGAGTGGACCCCAGGGCCTCACCCCTGCTTTCAGTCCTGACAAGTTCTGTGCAGGGATTTCCTAAAGTAGTGCCTTCTGCACTTCCCCTCTGGAGACTCAGAAAGTTGGGGGCATTGGACCTGAGTGTCAGCTCAATGGAGAGTGGGTCCCAGGCACTAACAGAAGGAAACATGAGAATTCTGTTTGATTTCTGAAGGAACCCCAGAACATGCGGGCAGCAGAGTGGCCTGCTCCTGGTGTCAGCTCTGGGAAACCCCGGTATGGCTATGAGGCTCAAGAAGTCCCTTCACCTCACCCTTTGAAACCTGGAGAGCGATGTATGGAGGGCCTTGGTTTCAGTCTAGTTAACCAGAGGGAGGATACACAGGATCAGGCAGGAATTTAAAAAAAAAAAACAACCCTATGTGAATTCCAAGGGAATCCCCACCCGTAGAACAAAGTTGAACCCATAGAACCCCGCCCCCTCGCCCCATGTCAGTCCTGGGAGACCCCAGGCAAAGCTGGGCGGAAGTGGTGCACTCTGATATCTGCCTTGGGGTCTCAGGGAAGTGAAGGCATAGGTCTGAGGGGAGCGGTGTCTTGTACGCTAAGGGAGGCACTCTGGGCTCTGCCTGGAATTACAGGAAAGATCCTGAGTTAGATGTGAGGGTACCGCCCGTCACAGACTAGAGAGGCTCCCAGAGAGCCCCGCTCCTGCTATCAGCCCTTAAAGAAACCAAGCAGGAATGTAGCAACCTCTGAGAACCTTCTAAATTCCCTCTGAGGGGCCTAAGGCAAGTGAGGGCGGTGAGACCAAGGGTGTCAGCTTCAAACTAACAGAGGGACGAGTCCCAGGCCGTAAAGGCAAGGACCCTGGGCAAAGTCTGAGGGAACCACCCGCTCCAGCACATAGGTGGCCTCGCAGAGCCCAAGCCCCTTTTGCCGGCCACGGCGAGGGGCCTAAGTAGGGGTAAGGATGTGACGCGGGCCAACTTCTGCCTGTGGTGTCTGAGGAGGCAGCATCAGGTCAGTCCAGGGAAAAGCTCCAGGCTCTGTGTGGAATTACGGTAAAGACCCAGAGTTGGGATTGAGGGGACTGGCCAGTCCAGATTAAAGGTGTCCCCAGAGAGTTCCACCCTGCTCTCAGCCCTGAGAGAACCTGGATGGCAATCATCTGACAGAACGACCTGTTAAGTATTTTTGAAATTTCCCCTGAGGGGATGAGGGCAGAGCAGGGTGTCAGCTTCAGACCAACAACGAGACAGGTCCCAGGCCCTAATGGGGGTAGAGGCGACATCTGTCTCTTGGTGTTCCGGGGGGAATGAACACTCGAGAATGGGAGGAGGATGGCATGGCGTTAGGGGGAGGTGCTCCCAGGCCCCGCGGCCTGTTACAGCGAGGGCGCCGAGTGAGGTCTTGGGGAACTCCCACCCCCGACAAAGGGGGCCTTGCAAAGCCCCACCACCGCCGTCAGCCCTAAGCAGCCTCCCATAAGGGGTGAGGCCGAGGCATCCCCTCGTGTGCTCCTCGGGCACTCTCAGCAAGACGAAGTCTGGTCTGAGACGGCAGCCTCATGGTCATTAAAGAGAGGGAATCCAAGCTTTTCCAACCGTCAGTGTGAGGATCCCGAGTGAGGGCAGGAGGGACCACCTGCCTCAGAACAGTGGGGGTCACAGAGAATCCTATCCATGTCATTAGCCCCGAGGGTACCTGGGGCAGATACGTTAGACTGAGGCCTCCCTAACCTTCTCCTCAGAACTTTCAGAATTTGAGGGCCTTGCTCTGAGAGTATAGGTCTCATGTCAGCAGAGGGAGGAGTCCTAGGCCCTACCAGAAGCGAAAGTGAGGGCACTGAGTGAGGACTGAGACGGCTAATCATCCAAGGATAGAGAGGGTCCCACAGAGCTCTGTGTTCTCTTCCCTGTGCATTCCCAGGCCAAGTGTGGTATAATGAAGTTCTGCTCATTTCCATCTCTGGGGTCTCAGAGCGATAAGGACTTTGAAATGAGGGGTCAGCATCAGACCAGTAGAGCACAGGAACCCCAGGGCTTGCCAAAAGTGAAGTGATGACACTCTGTTCGTTAACTCAGAACAGAGCCACTGCTCTAAGCCCCAGTGAGCCCCAGGCAGATTTGGTAGGTAGGAGCTAAGGTACACCCTAGTTATTTCCACAGGGTCCTCAGGGAAGAGGCAAATTAGAGAATAGGAACTCTGTGGGCTCCTAGAACAGTGCCCTCAAGGAAACCTACAGAGGCGGCCTTCAGTAGAGGCCAAGGCTGTATCTATCTCCCTGTTGAAGTGGCCCAGCAATCTCATCCTCTTTCCTTTAGGTCACTGAGTCACCCGCCACTTGCCTGCTGCTTTTGTTGAAAGTCATCATGCCTCGGGGTCAGAAGAGTAAGCTCTGTGGCCAAGAAAAACGCTGCCAGGCCCTAGACGAGCCCGAGGATCTGGTAGGTGCTCAGGCCACTGTGAGAGTGGGAGAAGAGTTCCCGTCTTCTTCCTCATTGCAAAGCTATTTCCCAAAACTCACCTATTGCTTGGTCATGTTGCAATCCACAGGGTCAGAGAGCCAGAGCTGTTTCATACACTGAGCCCATCTACAGAGGCCATATGGATGAGAAGGTGGTTATACTGGTGTACTACCTGTTGTACAAGCATCTAATGAAAGAGCCTATTACCAAGGCAGATATGCTGAGAAATATAATCCAGATTTATAGGAATCACTTCCTTGAGATCCTCAAGAGAGCTTCTGAGCAACTGGAGATGATCTTTGGCCTTGACCTGAAGGAAGTGGATCCCTACCGGCACATCTATGTCCTTGTCAACAAGCCAGAACCAAGCTATGATGCAAACCTGAGCAATGATAAAGAGGTTCCCAAGACAGGCCTGTTGATGGCTGTTCTGGGTGTGATCTTGACTAAGGGCAATTGTGCCACTGAGGAGCAAGTCTGGCAAATATTGAATGTGATGGGGTTATATGAGGGGAGGAAGCACTTCATTTTTGGGGAGCCCAGGAAGCTTATCACCAAAGATTTAGTGCAGGAAAGGTATCTGGAGTACCGCCAGGTGCCCAACAGCGATCCTCTGTGCTATGAGTTTCTGTGGGGCCCAAGAGCCCACACTGAAACCGGAAAGATGAAAGTGCTGGAGTTTGTGGCCAAGATCCATGATATGGTCCCCAGTGCCTTCCCATCCTGGTATGAAGGGGCTTTGAGAGATGAGGGAGAGAGAGCCCGAGCCAGGGCTGCAGCCAGGGCTGGCACTGCTGCCCTGGCCAGCGTGCGCTCCAGGGCCATAGCCAGCAGCTCCTCCCACCCCAATAGAGTCTGAGGCAGATTCTTCAGTTTGTTGTTAAAAAGAGAAGTCCACATTCTAAGTAGTAGAAGGTTGGGGTGGGGCTGCAGACAACATAGTGTATAACATATATTTGTGTTTCTGTTCTATGTAGTAACTTGGATAATTTTTTAAAATATTGTTCCTTTTAATAGAAGGTTTAAGTAGCTTCATAATCCAAATCTATGAGTGATGTTGCTCGAACACTGATGGCTGTGAATGAGATTTAAGAGTAAGAGTTTTATTATTTTGTAAAACTAATTGGAAAAGTTCTACCTTATTTAGTAATTTGGAATAAGATAACATGGCAATAGACGAGGCATTTCCTTGGAAATGTGAAAAACTCAACAATGTAATAGTTGGGGTCAAGAAATAAATAAAAGATGATAAATTCTTGGCTTCATTTATCACTTTTGGTCTGTTATTTCATAACATGATATAAATAAAATAATATTGTAATAAATATTATTGTAATAATAATATTTATTATTATTAATATTGGAGAAATAATATTGTAATAAATTAGACCTCTTTTTCAGTGGCCCACTTTTTTCTCCCTTAACAATAATTAAGCATCTAATCTTTGCAAAGCTCCCTGTTAGTATGGGGAATACTAAGATGAACAAGAACCATTCCTGCCCATAGAATTTTAAAGTAGAATTTTAAAGTCTTGGAGCAGCTATGACGTTAGGAATATTGTAAGATATTCCCTACCACTAAAAGGACAAGTCAAAAGATGGTGTGAGGACTTGGGGGTTTTAATTGTAGTGAAATGTAAATATCCCATGGTAAAGGGGTTTGAGACCTTGGGAAACTGCAAGCCCTTCAGTGGGAGGTAATTTTAATTAAGCTGGGTAGTGGGTCAGATGAGTTTGTTTGAGCGGTAGGCAGAGACTAAAATCTCAGATGATGTGTCTCAGATTGAGAGACTAAAGCCTGGAATGGAAAGCTGCTTTTAGCAGTTGCTTCAAGATCATGTATAAAGCAGAGCGATCTTCACCTGGGGCGGAAGTGGAAGAGGGCCTGTGCGCTTTTTCCAGTGTGGGGGAGCACAGTCCAAAAAATAGGTGATTTGTGCACATTATAACAATGGAGTGTCTGAGAAGTAAGGGTGATACTTATATGAGGCGGCATGCTCAGAAGCCACTGTGCTGGCAATCTTTGCCTTGGGCTGGGAGAGACATAGTCCATCCAATAGATGGGCATTCTAATTAGGTTATCTGGGATGTAATTTGGTAAACTCTAAGCTAGAACTAGATTTGTGATGGAGGTAAAGTAATTGCAAACACAAGTGTTTTGGATGGAAGGGAAGATATGAGGGAGGGATGGAAATAGACTTTGACACAAATTTCAGGAATTTTGAGTTGCATCAAACTGGGTAGGATCCCCCACACCAGTAATAAATAATATATCCTAAGAAAATTTATACAGCAAGTAACTTAGTTTAACATGCTAAGCAACATATTGGCTGATTTCTTATGCCATATCCTAGAGAGCTACAAATTCTATGATATTTCCTGGATTAAAAAAAAAATAAACCAGAGGGGGAGGTTAGTAGGTTTTAGGGTGAAAATAATTATAGTAATAACTAAAGTTTAGTAAAACCCAATAAATGCCAGAGACTGTGCCAGTGTCTTGCATAAGTTACATTCCAACATTCCTATTTACATGATATATGTGAAGCAAGAGCAAGAGGACTACTTATCAAGTCCATTTCACAGATGAAGACTCTGAGGCTCATAGTGTTTTGCAATTTTCCTGAGTTCACCTGGCTTGTAAGGGACAGAGCTGGGACCAGAACCCTGGTCTGAATTCCTCTAGAGCCCACACTGTTCCACCCCTCCCAGCCTGAGGCCAACTTTCTATCTTTTAATTCATTTCTCATTACTCCACAATGTCTCCCGGGAAATAAAAAAAAGAAGGTATCTGCAGCCAATGTACTAAACCCAGGTGTATTAATAAAGTGAAAATGAGAATTAAACACCAAGTGAGGACTATCTATGGCCTACATTTGCCTAAGGTTCTCCTGCCCCTATCCACAGGGTTCTTTTAGGGCTGATTCTACCCAATGCTGGTACATGGGACCAGATCCAGTCCTTTCCAAATTACATCACTCTTCCCCTGGGTCTTCCCCAGTGTGCCCTCATGCCCACATCTGGATCCTAACCTGCTGTCCAGCTCTCCCCTGCTTCCTTTTATAAGGCTGCACTCTACTCCCAGTGGAACAGAAAACCCAGAATCACCCACCTTTCCCCTGATTTAGAGCATTCCAACTCCCTGCAGACATCCCGTCTGTCCCATCCCTGACTGTGGAATCTCTCTTCTAGCAGCAGCCCCAACCACTGTTGTTTACTTTGGAGGTGAAGTTTAGAAGTCTGCTCATCTGCTCTGGGTGCTTCCACCACACTTTCAAAATTTTTTCCAAATTGGCTTGTGAGTAGATTAGGCACAGGATCTACAGGTTCTTGCAAGATAAATCTGAAGTTAGAAGGTTTTAGAAAGCAGACAATGTTAGAAAGAAAAGAGAATTTAATCTGCTGACTTATTTGAGACTGGCCACTGAATCTGTACACTGATGAGTGAGCTTAACTAAGTGGTAAAGGACCAAAGCCTCCCTTCTAAATGGTAGATGAGGAAGGACCAAGGAAATCACTGGGTCACAATCATCTGCCTAGACTGGATTCTAACAGACCCTGTAGCCCTTCCAGAAGTTTATGCCAGTATTCCACATATTGCCACAAATTTAGCAGTTTACAACAACACAAATTTATTCTCTCACATGTCTGTGGGTAAGAAATCCAAGTTGCTTCTGCTTAGTTCTCTGTTCTGGGTTTCACAAGGCCCAAGTCAAGCTTTCAGCTGCCAGACCTCTCCTCGTGAGTTCTGGGAACAATTTCCTTCCAAAAGCATTCAGGTTGTGGCAGAACCCAGTTCTTTGTGATAATAAGACCAAGGCCCTGTTTTCTTGCTGACTGTCAGCTGGAGCTGCCATAGTTTCTCTAGACCTCTCCCCTGTCCTCACATGTGGGCCCATATATTTTGAGTCAGCAATTAAACTTCGAATCTTTCTCACGCTTGGCATTTCTTGAACTTCCCTGTCTGCCACATCTCTCTTCTGCAGCAAGCCAGAGAAGGTTCTCTGCTTGTAAGGGGTCAGTCATTAGATTACCTGGAGTCCAGCCAGGTATTCCAGTATAATATCTTTATCTTAAAGTCACTTGCATAACCTTACCACATCTGCAAAGTGCCTTTGGCCATGTAACATAACATATTCACAGGTTTCAGGGATAAGGTATGGGCATCTTCATGGAGCAATTATTCAGTTTTCCAACAATATAGAACATAATCTCCCTGGTGGACATGCCATCTTTGATAAGAAAAAAAAATTGACCATCATTTTCCTGACTCTTGCCTGTATCTGCCCAAGAGGAAAACCCTGGTTTTCCAGTGTGCCTAAAGACACCTGTACAAGTGTTCAGGCATGTTCATCAGGTGATGGGCAGCAGAGGCTCACAAGCTGTGATTTTTGACCATGCAGAAAAAAGAAGAAAAGTTTCAGTGTATTGAGACTACTGTAAAGTTAAGTGCAGAAAGGTACTATTTAGTGACAAAAGGTGACCAACACTTCCCTGCTGAGATTTACAGTGTCCTTTAGAAAACTGGTGTGAGCCTGTATCTGAAAACACCTGTCACATAGCAGACACTAGAAAAAGTTGGAGTGCTGCAAGGCAATTTTTGCCTTCTCAGAAACTTCTCCAAGAATGAAGAGGGCTTTTGTATACAAATTGTAAGCGTTGTACTTTACTGATGATCTCCTACTCCATTAACTGTTTGTGGAGAGATTGCGAGACTGTATCGTCCAGTCCACTTGTATTAGAAAGGGTTTTGTGACTACCCTTGCCGCTGAAATATGAACAGAAACAATGTTTGTCCTTTTCAGACCAAGGCATTTGACAGTGTGCTACCTCGATGCTTTCTGTTCAATTAAGCAGCAAATACGCAAACCTGTGCTGAGATTTGGATACATACGGTGGAAGCAGCCTGGATCCCTGGGTCACGTGACAGCAGAGACACTGGCTAACCCAAGGCAAGCTTTATGTGTAGGAGAGACAAACTTTTGAAGTGTTGTCAGTCAGGTATCCGGCTTCGTCCTACATTTCTGCTAACAGATACTTTATCTGAATAACACACAGCTACAATTATTTCTGTTGTCCGTCTTACTTAAATATACTAATTACAATAGAAATACTGCATATATTCTTGATGCTAGAAAAATATGGATGAATCCAAATCCCATTCCTTATTTCATCCTCCAAAATTCAGCCTTACTCACAGGTAACCATAATTTTTCAATGTTTATATATCGTATTAAAATATATTCTGGGCTTTTTTCTTACATAGATATAGTACGAAAATTCAATGTGAGTTTTTTAACACACATAGATAATGATGTAAATATTGTTTTGCCTCTCATCCCTGTCACTTAATGAAATGAGCGCAGGATTTTCTATGAAAGCACATATGGATCCATCTCAGTCTTTTAACTACCCCCAATAATTCTAAAGTGTGTATGTGCCATAATTAAATTAACCATTCTCCTTCTGATGGGCACATAAGTTGTTTTCCATTTGTTGCTATAACTAATAGAACTGATACCAACATTGTTAAATATAAATTATTGGGCAAATGTGTATTTTTTCTTATGGAAAGACATAGAAATGAACATTGGGTTGAAGTGGAAATAGTGTATTGATTGTAAATTTTTATGACTATCACTGCTATTCTGTTTCAATAATACTGTACCAATTTCTACTCTCACATATTAATGTATATAAATATCATAAACTCACAAGCATTTTATTTGATCAACTTTAAATGTTGATCAATCTTTTATGTGAATATATATCCTCAATGTTATTTTATTTTGTATTTCGATTTTCTAATTATTTTACTCAAAAAATAATTCCTCATTAATTAATTCCTCACCCATACAAAGCAGGATTTTTGTAAGGTATCTTAAGTACTGGGATATCTCTGGGTACATGTTTTAAAACTCTATGTCAATAAGATTCTTTTCAATTACTTTAAGAAGCAAGGATTTGGTTAGAATGACTAGATCTCCAGGAAGAGTCTAAACAGGATATCCTCAACTAGTAAGGAGCACCAGGAGGCCTGGGGGGTAAAGAAATTTCCAGAATCCATGAGAGAGGCCACATACTAAACCAAGTCCTGATAGCCCAGGGCAGGCTGGCAGTCAGGGTTCTGAATTCAGAGCTCGGCAGATAGTGGAAAAGGGAACAGAAGGACAGAACATGGGGAATCTTGGAGGGTCCTGGCCAACTTCCATGAAAAAGCTTAGAAAATCTATGAATCATTACCAGCTTAAAGTTGTAAAGCCATCTGAGTGGGTAGATCTACTGGATGAAAGGACCAGAGGCTTGCCTGATACCCCTCCCTACCTTAGAATCTCCCCTGCTCACTGTCAGTCAGGCAGAGTATAGATAGCTCCCCCTTGTCAGGCAGTGATAATATTAATGAATTCTGGGAAACCTACATCTCTTCACTACTCTGGTGGTTCTGTGCATCCTTGCCAGTGTACCAGGGCTGAAAGCTCTCTTGATGCCTGATGACAAAAGCTATTTCTTCTGTGTACAGAGCCCTTCCAGCACTGAAGTTGGGGCTAGAACATTAAAAAATAATCTAGATGCTATCCCCACCTTAGACTGCCTCCCTTGGTTCCTGAGTTCTTTGCAGCCATAAGGCAAACGTGTATTCGGTAGTCTATGCTGCCACCAGATACTCTCTGGTGTAGACAGCTGGCACCAGGTATGTAAACATTTTGCAGACTGGGTGGAGAGAATCATTGCAAATGGTGCAGATTGGGAGTTTGGGATTGACATGTACACACTGCTATGCTTAAAATAGATAACCAACAAGGACCTACTGTAAAAAAAATAAATTAAAAAAATGACTGGAGTTGATATGTGATGTCCAAGTTGTTGTAATAACTCCAGATTGATTGAATTAAACATTAAAATTAAATTCTGTGTTAGCTATTCTCAACATTTTCAATAGTTTTCTAATTACAGAAAAGTTGCAAAGGTAGTACAGAGAGTTCCCTTATACACAGCACTCACTCTCCCTATTCTCAATATCTTACATTAGTAGGATAAATTTGTCACAACTATTGAACCAATATTGATACCTTACTAGTAGCAAAAGTCCATACTTCATTCAGTTTTCCTTCATTTTTTTCCTAATGTCCTTTTTCTGGACCAAGATCCCACCCACAATAGCACATTGCATTTAGACATCACTTCTCTTAGGCTCTTCTAGACTGTGACAGTTTATCAGACTTTCCTTATTTTTAATGATCTTGACAATTTGGGGGAGTATTTGTCAAGTATTTTGCAGAAGGTCCCCTCTATCGGGATGTCTTTGATATTTTTCTCATGATTAGACTGGCATTATGGGTTCTTAAGAGGAAGGCCTCAGGAATAAAGTGCCATTTTCATCACATTATATCAAGGGCACACTATCAACATGACTTAACAACTGATGATATCACCTTGTTCACCTACCTAAGGTAGTGTTTGTCAAGTTTCTCCACTGTACAGTTACTCTTTCCTCCTCCTTTCCATACAGTACCCTTTGGAAAGAAGTCACTATGTTCAGCCCACACTTAAGGGGTGGGGAGTTATGCCCCACCTCCTTGAAGGTGGAGTAGCTATATAAATTATTTGGAATTATTCTCTACATAAGATTTTTCTATTCTCTCTGATTTATTTATTCATTCAGTCACTTATATATAGCAATGTAGACTCATGGGTATTTATTTTATACTTTGGGTTATAATACAGTATTAGGTTTATTTTCCCACTCATGTTGTTCCCTTGCTATTAGAGTCTTGTTGCTTTTAAGCCCTCTCAGAAGATAGAGCTTAGAAAATGTCTGTATACTAGCCCATGTACCCATATATATCTATAATTATTTATACATCTGTCCATTTGTATCTATATTAAGGTACACATGAGTCATACTGATGTCTCCAACTCTAATCTAGTATCACGTTGATTCATTCTAGCCTTCCCCCCTGCTTACCTTTGTGAGAAAATTGGCTCCAACTATCCGTATACTTATTTACTCAATCCCAGTATACACGTATATTGATTTCAGATTGTTAGCCCATACTCTTCTAAGAACCTT
This sequence comes from Phocoena sinus, assembly GCF_008692025.1. Taxonomy (NCBI): domain Eukaryota; kingdom Metazoa; phylum Chordata; class Mammalia; order Artiodactyla; family Phocoenidae; genus Phocoena; species Phocoena sinus. Next base: position 24,240,937 of record NC_045784.1, on the reverse strand, counting down.
ACCAACTAGAATACAGTATCTATATACAATTCCTTTTTTCTTTAGTCTTACAGTATCCACTCATTTCCAAAGTTACTTAGGTCAGCACTCCTTTTCCCCATACTCTTCATTGATGTTATTTCATACGTTTGTAAACAGCTAGTTTTTTTTTTTTTTGTCATAGTCTGCATTCCATCCTGGGATACCTAGATCTCTGAATTGATTTTTTATTTGCATACGTTAAGGTTCACTCTTTGTTCTCTAATGTTCTGTGGGATTTAAAAAATGCATAGTGTCTCATATCCATCCTTACAATATCATAAAGATAGTTTTACTATCCTAAAAAATCCCCTGTACTTCATTTGTTCAACCACTTCCCCCCTGACAAAAAAACGTCTAGAAACTACTGGCCTGTTTTTTGTCTCTGTTGTTGTCTTTTCCAGGATATCTTACAAATGGAATCATATAGTATGCAGTATTTTCAGACTGGCCTCTTTTGCTTAGCAATATGCATTTAAGGTTCATCCATGTTATCCCGTGAATTAGGAGTTGATAGTCTATTACTTTTTATTGCTGAATAGTATTCCATTGTATGTACCACAGATAATTTATTCACTCACCTATTAAAGGCATCTTGGTTTTTGGTAAGGTAATTATGGATAATGCTGCTATAAGCATTTATATACAGTTATTTGTGTTGACATTAAGTTTTCAATTCAATTGGATAAACAGGAGCACAATTTCTGGATTGTATCAGAAAAACATGTTTAGCTTTTTAAGAAACCACTAACCTGTTTCCAAAATAGCTGCATCATTTTGCATTTTCAACATCAATGTGTGAGAGATCGAAATGCATCCTTGCTAGCCTTTCAGTAGGTGTGCACTGGTAAAAAATTGTTGTTTTAACTTGCATTTCCTTAGTGCCAAATTGTGTTGTGCATCCTTTCATATGTCCATTTATCATCTGTCTATCTTCTTTTGTGAGATATTTGTTGAGATCTTTTGTCCACTTTTAAAATAAGGTAATGTATTATTTTTGTAGAACATCTGTAATAACACAAACTGGGAGGCTTACAACAAAAGGAGTTTATTCTCTCACAGTTATGAAGGCCAGAAGTCTGAAATCAAGCTGTCAAAAGAGTTGGTTCCTTCTGGAGGCTGTAAGGGAAGATCCATTTCCAGACCTTTCTTCTACCTTCTGGTAACTACCCAGCAATTCTTGGATGTTCCTTGGCTTGTAAATACATCTCTCCAATCTCTGCCTACACCTCCATATTCACATGCCTTTCCCCTCTATGTCTGTGTCTCAATTCTTCCTCTGTCTTTCTCTTATGGGACCTGTCCTTGGGTAGATCATCCTTAATCCAGGATGATCACATCTTGAGATCTTTAACTTAATTACAACTACAAAGACTTTTTCCAAATAAGGTCACATTCACAGGTTTCAACAGTCTCTTTTTAGAGACACCATTTAAATCACTACTGGTTCCTTGTTTTATTATTGTTGAGTTTTAAGAGCTCTTTGTACATTCAAATACAAGTCATTTATCAGATATGTGATTTGCAAATATTTTCTCTCAATCTGTGGCTTAGTTTTTCATTCTCTTAACAGTATCTTTCACAGAGCAAAACTTTTTAATTTTAATAAAGTCCAACTTATAAGTTTTTTTCTTTTATATATTGTGCTTTTGCTATTGTATCTAAAACTCATCACCACATCCAGTCATAGATTTTCTCCTGTATTTTCTTCCAGAAGTTACATAGTTTTGCAGTTTACATTTAGATATATACTCTATTTTCAGTTAATTTTTGTATAAGATGTGAGGTTTGTGACTAAGTTCATTTTTTCCCATATGAACATCCATTGCTCTAGCACTGCTTGGTGAAAAAAATTATTTTTCACTTATTGATATTTGCCTTTGTACCTTTGTCGAAAGTTAGTTGACTATATTTGTGTGGGACTATTTCTGGGCTCTCAATTCTCTGGTTCAACGATCTATTTGTCTATTCTTTCACCAATACCATGCTGTCTTGATTACTACAGCTTTATTTTAAGCCTTGAAATAGGGTACTGTGAGTCTTCAAACTTCATTCTTCTTTTTCAACATTGTGTTGGCTCTTCTAGGACCTTTGCCACTTCATATAAATATTAGAATCAGGTTTTTTTTAATTTCTACAAATAAGTTACTGGGATTTTGATTGGGACTGCATTAAATGTATAGATTAAGTTAGAAATAATTCACATCTTAATAATGGTGAGTCTATCAATTCATTAACAGAGAATATTTCTCCATTCATTTAGATCCTCTTGGTAAGTGTCTTGTAGTTTTCCACAAATCGATTTGGTATATATTTTGTTAGATTTATAGTTAAGTATTTCATTTTTTTGCATTGGTAAATGTTTTTGCTTTTTTAAACTTCTAATTTCAATTGTTAATTGCTGGTATATGGTAAAGCAATTACACTGTTACTAGGTCCAGGAGGCTTTCTTTATAGATTCTTTGTGGTTTTCTACATAGACAATCATTTCCTGTGCAAAAAGTATATAATTGTAATTTATCCCTTTCCTATCTGTATACCGTTTGTTTTTTTTTTTCCGGTACGCGGGCCTCTCACTGTTGTGACCTCTCCCGTTGTGGAGCACAGGCTCCGGACGCGCAGGCTCAGCGGCCATGGCTCACGGGCCCAGCCGCTCCGCGGCATGTGGGATCTTCCCAGACCAGGGCACAAACCCGTGTCCCCCGCATCGGCAGGCAGACTCTCAACCACTGCGCCACCAGGGAAGCCCTCTGTATACCTTTTCTCTATTTGTTATTGTTTGTCTTGCACTGGATAGGACTGCCATCATGATATTGAACTGGAGTAATGAGAGGACATCTTTGTTTCATTTCCAGTCTTAGGGGGAAAGCATTCACTCCCTCATTATTAGGTATAAGGTTAGCTCTAGGTTTTATGTACCCTTTATCAGGTTACAGAAATTCCCTTCCAAACCTACTTTTTAAAGTTTTTATCCTAAATGGGTATTAAAAATTTCAAATTATTTTTCTACATCTATTGGTATAACATTTTTCTTATTCAGTCTATTATTCTGATAAAATCACTAATTGATTTATAAATGTTATATTAGGCTTGAATTCTGGAAATGAGCCCTACTTGGTAATAATGTATTGCTCCTTTTACATACAGCTGAATTCCATTTGCTACTATTTTGTTAAGGATTTTTTTTTGTCTATGTTCATAAGAGATATTTGTCTGTAGTTTTCCTCTCCAGTAATACATTTATCTGGCTTTGGGCTTAGGGTGATGCTGGCCTCATAAAAAAAACTGAGAGTGCTTCTCTCTTCTTCTATTTTCTGAAAAAGATTGCAGATGATTTGTATTATTTCATCCTTAAATATTTAATGGAATTCATCAATGAAACTATCTGGGCCTAAAGATTCCTTTATTTAGAAGGTTTTTAACTATTAATTAAATTTCTTTCATAGGCGTAAGGCTCTTCAGACTATTTCAATTTAAATGAGTTTAGGTAGTTTGTGCCTTTCAAGGAGCTAATCCATTTCATCTTTATCAAATTTGTAGACATAGAGCTGTTCATAACGTTCCATTTTGACAAAAATCCTTTTAATGTCTCTGGGATCCAGAGTGGTGATCCCTCTTTTATTCCTGATATTGGTAGCTGATGTCTTCTCTATTTTCTTTCTTGGTTATCCTGGCTAGTGACTTACCAAGTTTATTGATGTCATTGAGGATTTTATGGATTTTCTCTATTGTTTTCCTATTTTAAAATTTCATTTATTTATAATTATTTTTTATTATTTCCTTTCTTCTGCTCATTTTACGTTTAATTTGCTCTTTTTTCTCTAGTTTCCTAAGGTGGGCTCTTAGGTTATTTGCATCAGAGCTTTCTTTTTTTTCTAATATTTGCATTTAATCCTCTAAATTTCTCTCTAGGCAGTAGTTTAGTAGCAATCCACAAATTCTGGTAATCTGTATTTTCATTTTCACTTATTTAAAAAAATTTTTAGATTTCAAGAGAAATTTTAATTTTAAAGAAGAAATCTTTGATATAAATTTTAAAGAAGAAATCTTTGATTTATGAATTATTTATAAGTGTATTGTTTAAGTTATAAATATTTGGGAACTTTCCAGATATATTTCTGTTATTGATTTCTAATGTCTGCTGTGATCTGAGAACATATTTTATATGATTTGTATTCTTTTAAATTTGTTAAGGTGTGTTTCATGGTATTTTATGGACAGAGATATGGATGAAAATGTGGTGTATACAGTAGGCCCCTATTAGTTATCTATTTTATGTATTGCAGTGTGTATACTGTATAGCACAGGGAACTCTACTCAATACTCTGTAATGGCCTATATGGGAAAAGAAGCTAAAAAAGAGTGGATACCTGTATATATATAACAGATTCACTTTGTTGTAGACCTGAAACTAACACAACATCGTAAATCAACTATACTCCAATAAAATTTTTTTAACAATTTTAAAAAAGAAAGAAAAAGAAAAGTTGGTCTAGCTTGGTGAATGTCACATGTAAGCTTGAGAAGAATGTATATTCTGCTGTTGTTGTTGGATGGAGTAGTGTATGATGTCAATTAAGTCAAGCTGATTGTTAGGATTGCTCATGCCATCTATATATTTGTAATGATGTTCTGACTTCTTCATCTATCAATTACTGACACAGAAGTGTTGATGCCTGCAACTATGACTGTATATTTCTTCTTTCAGTTCAATCAGTTTTTGCCTCATGTATTGTGATGCTCTGTTGTTAGGTGCATATATGTTTGGGGTTGTAATACATTCTCAGATAATTGATCCTTTTATTATTACATAATGTCTCTTCATATCCCTGATATTATTCCTTGTTCTGAAATCTGCTTTGGCTGAAATTTATATAGCTACTTTAGCTTTTTTTGACTACTTTTATCATGGTATATCTGTCTCTATCCCTCTACTTCTTTTTAAGCAGTCTACTCTGAAGTGCATTTTGTTGAATTCAAAGGTGAAATGCCTAACTGAGATATAAGAAACTAAAATAAAGTTAGACAAGCATGCATCATGAGACAAACCAGTGATGAGTCCCATTCAAACAAAAGCAGAGCAGATACTAGTTCATACCACAGCCCCCATGAATGTGTTTCTATTTAATAGAACCGTACATTAACAGTAGCAACACAATGGCCACAAGAGACCATAAGTGCACTTGAACTTTTAGTTAGTTCTGGCTAGGCTCTGACAAGTCTACCATTCTTTTTTCACCAGCCAAGTAAACAAAAGAATTTATCTGTTAATGTCAGAAACCTTAAAGTTCTTTATTCAGCTGAAAATGACCACAAGTAAGGGTGCATTTTCTAGCTTCCTGCTTCCTCAATACAGATTTGCCTAACAGGTTAATTTCAGCATAACAGAAGGTGTCATCTGGCTGGCTGCACCATGTACTGGTGAAAGGAACAAGTTTAACGTGCTTTGTGCTCAGGTTGCTAAGCTTCTTGGCTGGCCCTGTCTTCCCCTGCACCTTGGTTCTCAGCAATCTGAGACTTGGTCAGCTGAAGATAAAAGAAATCTACCAGACAGTTTAGAGGTATGTTCTTAACAAGATAATCCATCACATCATCTAAAGACTCCTTCTTTTTCTGTAGCTGACTCTTGCTTGAGTGCTTTAGTTCAATTACAATATAGATTTATTCCAATTACAGTAAGCTGGTTATGTGTCTACCATGTATGTGAATTTTCCTTGCTCTTGTTTTAATTAATAGACATTATTTTTAGAACAGTTTTAGACTTACAGAAATATTGAGCCGAAAGCACTAGTTCCCATATACCCCCACCCTGACACACACACACACAGTTTTCCCTATTACTGACATCTTGCATTAAGTGTGGTACATTTGTTACAATTAATAAACTAATATTAATATATTATCATTAACTAAAGTCCATAGTTTACATTAGGGTCACTCTCTGTGTTGCAGACTTTGACAGGTGCATAATGTTATGTATCCACCATTACAGTATCATATAGAAGAGTTTCACTGTACTAAAATCTCTCATCCTTTTGCTTTTAACCTATCAGAGTCTTGATACACAAATGGGTTTCTCATAGATAGCATATAGTTGAGTCTTTTTTAATTTATTTTTTAACCACTGTGACAATTTCTGCCTTCTAACTCGTGTATTTAGAGTATTCACATTTAAAGTGATTATTGATATATCAATAGTTTTATTAAAATCTACTATTTGTGTAACTGTTTTCTATTTGTTGCATTTGCTCTTTTTTATATCCTTTTTTTATGCTCTCTGGTATTAACTGAGCATTTTATATGATTCTATTTTATCTCTTTTCTTGATATATCGTTCATACTTTTCTTTAACCTCTTCACTGGTTTTCCTACGGTTTACAATACACATTTCTAAATAATCTTAGTCCACCTTCAAGTAATATCATATTGTTTCACATGTAGTGCCGATTCTTTATAACAGAGGATTTCTAATTCCTTCTTGTGTCTTGTGACATTGCTCTCGTTTATTTTACTTGTCCATGTGCTACAATCACCTAGTCCATTGTTACTATTGCTGCTTAAAACAAACATTTTTAAATTAATTAAGAATGACAAAAGTTAAAGATTTCATTTTATCTCCATTTATTCCTTCTCTGATGCTTTTCCTTTTTTATACTCATCCGAGTTTCTGATCTATATCATCTTCTTTCCACATAATGAATTTATTTTAACATTTCTTGCACAGTAGATCTACTATGAGGCCTATGAGGCAATGAATTGACTCCGGGTTTTTTTGTCTGTTTGTTTGACTGAGAAAGTCTTTATTTCCCCTTCTCTCTCTCTCTCTCTTTTTTTTTAATTTTGTTGGATACAGAATTCTAGTTGATACTTTTTCTTTCAACATTTTAAGGATTTCACTTCACTCTCTTCTTGCTTGCATGCTTTCTGATGAGGAGTTTGCTATAATCTTTATTTTTCTTCCTCTTTAGGAGACGTGTCTCTCCCCGCCCCCAACTTTCTTCAAAATGTTGTCTTTGCCTTTGGTTTTCTGCAGTGTGAATACGATATGCCCAGGTATAGTTTGTTTGTTTGTTTTGGTATTTATCTTGGTGTTCTCTGAGCTGTCTCAATCTATGCTTTGGTGTCTGTCATTAATGTTAGAAAGTCCTTGGCCTATTGTTTCAAATGTATTTCTACCCCCATTCTTCTCTGCCTGGCATTGGAATTATCTGTATATTACACCTTTTGATATTGCCCCATGGTTTTTGGGTGTTCTGTTAATTATTTTGTTCTTTGTTTCTCTTTTTGATTCAACTGAGGAGGTGCAATTCACCTATCTCCAGATTTACTGATTGTTTCCTCACATGTGTCACATCTACTAATGAGCCTGTCAAAGGTATTTTTTCAATTCTCTTACTGTATTTTTGATTTCTAGCATTTAGTTTTGATTCTTTCTTATAGTTTCCTTCTCTCTAATAACATTACTTATTTAGTCTTGCATATTGTCTATTTTTCCTATTAGAGCTCTTAAAATAGCACACAAATTTATTTAAATTCCTTGTCTGGAAATTTCAAAATCTGTAAAGTAAAAACCTAACAAATGCTAACTGGATCAATATTTACCTCTAACTATTAATGATTGTTGATTCTGAGTGTCAGGTATATTGGGTTCATTTTACTCTTCTCTGTACGGTTGTATACCATTAATAATTTCTTTAGTGAAAATGTTCATTATAAATATCATATCTTTATACCACATTTTCTTTCTCCAATAATCTGTTGATGATAAATTGCTAAACTCATTTTAATAGGTGTGCTGACCTTCATACAGAGACCAAATAATGACACCCCAAGAAAAAAAATCACTTGAGCTAAGCTCACTTATGTAGAGACATCTATCCTAAATAAATTCATAGCATATCCAATACAGCAGTGAGTAAAGAGGCTGACTTCAAGAAATGCAAAGATATTATAACATTACAAAAAATTGTCAAATGGAATTTCTCTATATTAATAGATTAGAGAATAAAATGTATTTGATCATGTCCAGGGGTGTAGAAAAAGCCTTTGAAAAAATACTTAACACCATGGTTAAAAGCCTTTAGTAAAATAACATTTGAAGAGAATTTTCATTTCCTAAAATCTACAGCAAACTTAGATAAATGTGAAATGTTAGAAGCATTCCCATCAAAGTCAGGACAAAGACACAGATATTATGGTACTGTATCTACTGTTTAAAAGTGGACTGGAATACATAACTAGAAAAATAAGAATATTGAAATAAATAAGAGGAAGGAATATTGAAAAGACAGAGATAATAAATGGCAACAATATAACCCTCTAATTAGAAAATCCCAAGGAACCAGTGCACAAAATACTCAAATGAACAAGAGACTCCAAAAGCTGTTGTATATAAGATTACTATACCAAAATCAGGAGCCTAACCACACAAAATCAATAGCTAATTAGAATAATTAATAGAAAATACTCCCATAACAACAGCAGCAGCATCCAAAACTTACTTAAAAGGAAACTTAACAAAAATGTACATGATCTTTTTGTAGGCAACTATAAAAATGTACTGATAGAAAAAGAAATCCCAAATAAATAAAGAAGTACACTATGTTTATTCATGGGGAAAAGAATATTGTAAATATGCCACTTCTCCTTAAATTATTTACAGATTTATTACCTGGTATGGACTGAATTGTGCCCTCCACACTCCCCACAAATTCATATGCTGAAGCCCTAATCCACCACTGTTGCTGTATTTGGAGACAGGGTCTTTAGGGAGGTTATTAAGGTTAAATGAAGTCATAAGGATGGGGCGCTAATCCAATAAGGCTGATGTCCTTACAGGAAGAGTAACTGACACCAGATATCATTCTCTTTCTGTGTATTTACAGAGAAGAGGCCCTGTGAGGACATAGCAAAAAGCCAGGAGGAGAGCTCTTACCAGAAATTGAGTCGGCCAGCACCTCTATCGGGAACTACTAGCCTCTAGAACTGTAAGAAAATAAATTTCTGTTGTTAAGACATCCAGCCTGTGGTATTTTGCTACGGCAGCCTGAGCATGCAAATACACTGCCTCATATGTAGTTTCCAAGATGGCTACGAGACTTGGGCTGCTGTTTACTAAACTCGATACTGGAGAAACTATAAAAGGGAGAATGAAAGAACAATACCAGCAACAACAAAACAAAATAAATGAGAACCCCCTGGGAGAGACTAAGGCTGTGTTCAACTAGAACCTGACTGTGGGCAGGTAGGGGGATGCCCTGAAATCGACACAGGTCTGTAGCCTGCAAGAGAGGCAGATGACAGGATTGATTAGAGAAGAGCCTATAACGTTGAGCCCTTGATTCTTCCACTGTGCTCTGGGACCATGAATCTCTACTGCTTCACTGAAGGAATCTGAGGCAGCATTTCAGAGCCCACATGCCAGGCGCATGGGACACCAAAGATTGGGCTGGATGTGGCAGTATGGTCCACAGGCTGTGAAATAACCATCTGAAACTTTGTTAGTGGATGACAACTGGCCTTTTTAAGTGATCATCTTAATAGACTATCACACACGGACTAAAAGAGAAAAGCAAGTAACACAGCAGTTGTACAAAAGGACAGAAATTCATTTCTGAACTTTTGGGCAATGCCCCTGATGTCAACAAAGAGAGACCACAGTGGGAACTGTCAGGCTAAGGCGCCCCTTCACTAACTCCTCTGGGATTCTGTGGGGCACGGTTGGGGAGAGGGATGGATTCATACCAGAGAAGGAGGAATCGCAGGCCCTGCCAGCAGTCAACGTGAGGACCTTGAGTGAGACCTGACGGGCTCCAAACCACAGAAGAGAGTCTCGCCTCCTTTCCCCTCAGCTCATCTTACCTGCAGTAGCCATCTCTGGGAGGCTCCAGGCAGAAGTGTCCAGATGAGATGTGCCTGCACTTCACACCAGCCGTCTCAAGGAGTTGATGTCTTTGATGTGAGGCCTTGGCCTCAGGTCAGCAGACGGGAGGTAGCCCAGCACCTACAGGGAGTCAAGAGAAGACACAGAGAGGATTGAGAGCAGCATCCACCACAGAAGAGGGGGCCCCAAAGAGCCCTCACTGTCAGTCTCGGGGGACCCAGGCATGGCTGTGAGGCTCAGGGCCCCAGATACTTCCGGCTGAGGGTGCCGACAGAAATGAGAGCGAAGGTGTGACGCCTGCTGACTCAGCTCAGCAGAGGGAAAAGTCCCAGGGCCTGCCAAGAGTCAATGGAAGGCCCTCGTGCCAGGCCTGCCGGAAGCTCCCCCAGAAACACCCCGCCCACCTCCCGCCCCGCCCCGCCCCACCACTGCTGTACTCCTGGAGCCCAGATGCCCATGACCGAAAGTGACGTCCTCCTAACCACGCTGTGGGGGCGAGGACATTTTTGAGAGCTGACGTCCGGCGACCGTGAGCCGCGAGAGGAGTACCAGGTCTCGTCAGGTGTCAAGGTGTGAGGTGACCCCAGTTAGAAGTGCGGTGACACGCCCCCGACACCCCCAATCCCCATTCCCTCCGAAAAGAGGTGGCCACACAGGCCCCGCCCACCCCGCCCCTGCTCTCGGCCCCAGAGGCTCGGGCCTGGCTGTTAGGCCCGAAGTCCATCCGCTTCCCCTGCGGGGTTTCGGGCATGGAAGGCCTTGCTCTGAGGCCGGTGGACCCTGGCTCAGCTCAGTAGAGGGAGCGCCCCAGGCCCTGTGGAGGGAAGGACGGGACCCTCCTGGGGACCGAGGGGCTCCACACCCCAGAATGGCGGCCACACGGACCCCGCCCCTGATGTCGGGCTGGGAGCTTCTGGGCAGGTCTAAAGACTGAGGGGCTCCTTCACTGCGAACGCGGACGGACGGACAGACGCGGGAGACACAGGGAGGAGGGGGCCTTGTCCTGAGGGGCTGGCCGCAGGTCAGCTGAGGGAGGATTTCCAGGGCACGGGAGGAGTCAGGGCGAGGACCGTCCTCCCCGTCGCAAGGGCACCTCAGAAGCCCTCCCCTGTTGTCAGCCGCTTCCTTCTGGCCACACACGAAGGGAGGGCTGCTGTCTGAGAGGGGAGGTGCAGGCCAGCAGAAGGCGCGTCCCTAAGCACTCCCAAGAGTCGGCCCAAGCCCCCGAGTGAGGGCCAGTGGGGCCGCCAGCCACAGGGCCTCGACCTGTCTGCCACACGCTGCAGGCTTGGTAAAACTCTGCCACATGCGGCCGCGTGGTCACCCTCACTGCCTCCGAATGAGACTCAAGGAGGTGTCGGCACTGGTGCGAGCAGATGGCCCTCGGGGCAAGAGGAGCTCCAGGCTGCACCGGCCGTCCAGGGAGGACCCCGAGTGAGGACTAAGGGAGTCACCCACCCCGAAGAGAAGGGACAAGAGAGAATATGGCCCGTCCCCTCCTGTCAACCCTTAAACTCCCAAGAAAGGACTGTCAGGCTGAGACTGCCCGTAATTTCCTCTGCCAGGTCCGAGGGAGGTTAGAGCTTTGTTCTGAAGGGGCAGCCACCAGGCAGCAGAAGGGAGGGTCCCAGGACCCTTGGGTGGTGGGCTGAACGCTCCCTCCTTTCCTCCTCCTGGGTGTCATGGAAGATGGTGGTGTCAACTTCAGAGCAGCAGAGGGTGGGGGGGGGGGGATTCTTGGCAACAACTGTCATCCTGACTCTGAATGGGAACCGTGGGGACCTACCTCCCCTGCCAGCCCCCACTGTCACCCCAGTACCGTCCAGGCAGGGCTGGCTGGCTGTGCCCCAAGGCTCACTCTACCGTCCTCCACAGGGGTCTCAGGAGACAGGCTGAGCAGGAGAACAGGAGCCCTGTGGGTTCTCGAGCAGTGCCCTCAAGGACCCTGCAGAGGCGGCCTTGGTTAAAGCCAGGGAGGAATCTCCCCGCTGAAGGTGCTCACAGCATCTCCTTGTCCCTCCCCCAGGTGCCCTCGTTGCCTGCCTTCCTGCGCACACTCCCGCCTGCGGGCCCTGACCTGTGTCATCATGCCTCGAGGCCGGAAGAGCAAGCGCCGTGCCCGCGGGAAACGCCACCAGGCCCACGGGGAGACTCAGAGTCTCAAGGGTGCCCAGGCCACTGAGGTGGCGGCGGTGGCGGCAGAAGAGATACAATAGTCACCCTCCTCCCCCGCTTCTGTTTCTCGGGGTACTCCCCTGAGCTCCCCTGCTGCTGGCACTCGCCAGGAGCCTCAGGGAGCCCCAGCCACTACCTCTCATGGTGCAGGAGATTCATGTCCAGGATATGAGGAGGGTGCCCAGAGCCAAGATGAGAAAAGTTCAAGTACCTCCCAGGCAGCACCTTGCTCTCACAGCATATGCAGAGATCCTCTGACCAGGAAGGGCGGAATGTTGGTGCCGTTCATGCTGGTGATGTACAAGATGAAGGAGCCCTTCCCGCAGGCAGCACTGCTGAAGACTCTCAACAAGAAGTATGAGAAGCACTTCCCTGAGATCCTCAGCAGAGCCTCTGAGATCATGGAGGTGGTCTTTGGCCTCGAGCTGAAGGAAGTCGACCCCAGCAATCACTCCTACGCCCTCATCAGCAAGCTGGCCCTCCCCAGCGAGGGAAGTCTGAGTGATGAGTCCTGGCTGCCCAAGTCCGGTCTCCTAATGGTTCTCCTGGGCAAAATCTTCACGAAGGGCAACCGTGCCACCGAGGAGGAGATCTGGGAATTCCTCAATGCGTTGGGTTTGTATGCTAGGAGGAGTCACTCCATCTTTGGGGAGCCTAGGAGGCTCATCAGCAAATATTTCGTGCAGCAGAAGTACCTGACGTACCGCCAGGTGCCCAACAGCGATCCTCCGCGCTATGAGTTTCTGTGGGGCCCGAGAGCCCACGCTGAAACCAGCAAGATGAAAGTGCTGGAGTTTGTGGCCAAGATCATTGGTACCGTCCCCAGTGCCTTCCCAGATCTCTATGAGGAAGCTCTGAAAGATGAGGAAGAGAGAGCAAGAGTGAGAGTCGCGGCCAGGGCTGCAGCTGTTGCTGAGGGCAGAGCCCCTTCCAGGGCCAAGGCCCGCAGCTCCTCCCACATGTAGGGAGGGAGGCCGCGCGCAGTTTGCTCACTTTGTTTTGGAAGAGAGCAGTCAGGCTCCTAAATAGTGCAGAGTAGTAGGGGTGGAGGGAACAAAGCATAGATCTTATTTATCTTCCTGTTTTAAACTAGTAACTTCTATATATTATTGATTGATTGATTTAGGTTTTTTCAAATGTTTTTTTCTTGTAATAGATAGTGTGTTTTCTTAAGAATAGGAATTCGTGAATGACATTGCTTGCATATTTATTGCTGTTTAAAGAATTCTAAAGTTACGGTTTTGGTATATGTAAAAGAAATTCACGAACCATCTATATTTTCTGTATGATCCAGAAGTAGAAAAACATGGCACTGCAATAGACATTGTCATGGAAAAGTGAAAGGCGACCACAGAAAATATTTAGAAACAAAAAATGGAGAAAACAGAGAGTAAAAGCCATTTAACTCGTGGTTTGCCTTACTTCGTTTAAACTTTCTTTTGGTAGAAATAAAAGATACACTGATTTAGCTCATTTGTGAGTATTTGTTTCTTTTGCCCTAGTGGACTGCATATTCTCTGCTACCTACTGGATTAAAAATAAACTCTGATGGGAGGGTGGTATTTTGGGGGTTCATAATAATCATATCATAACTGCCATTCATCAAAAACCCAATATTTCTTAATGAGTATGCCACTGCTTTACATGTAGTACATAACATTCCAACATTCACGCAGGATAGGATTTAGCAGACTCCCTTTACAGGTGAATAACTTGCAAATTTCTCAAGTTCACAAGACTGATTAAGTGACCTTGCTGGGTCTAGTCCCCTGGTCTGCAATAGTCTAGAGCCTACACTCTTCCACTCCTCCCAGCCTAAGCCAGACCTTATGTCTTTTAATTCATTTTTCTTCTCACCACTCCAAAATGTATCTCATGGGATAAAAGGGGCCCTGTTCCCAAAGCACTGTTTTGGAATACAGTAACAGTAACGCTGAATAAGTGAATGGTATGAATAAAAAGAAAAATTTTCGGTGACAATGGGGTCTTCTACATATGCAATGTCAGATACCCTGAAAAGATCAGCATCTCCTCATTTACTCTTCAAGTTTCTCAGGGACATAAAAGCCTTGGTTTAAGAGCTGTGTCCTCAGGTCAGTGGAGGGAGGAGTCCCAGCCTCTGATAGTTACTCAAGGTGAGGACCTTAGAACAGAAGGGGGCCCCACAAAGTCTACCCTGCTTTCTCCCTTGTGTGGCCATGCGCAGAGCTGTCTGTCTGAAGGTACCCCTTCTTTTCCTCCGGGGCAAGGGTGGAGAGGTTCTCAGGGAGGTGAGTTCCTTGGTCTTGTGGCAGCATCTCCAATTCTGCCCAAGCAGGAGATCCTAACAGGCCTTAATTTGCTTCAGGGTGAGGACACTGGGTGCTGACGAGTGGACTCCCCATAACAAATGGGACCACACAGAGGCCCCCGTCAGGGGTAGCCAGGGAATAGGTCTCTTATCTCCCCTTCTGGTGTCTCAGGAAGGTGAAAGCCTTGGCCTGAGGCTGGCAGACAGTAGGGAGGGTGGAGTCCCATATGCTACCTGAAGTCAAGGTAAGAAACCTGAGTTAGGACTGAGGGGCCACTGACTCCAGAAGAGTGGGGCCTTGTAAAGTCCTGCTCCTCAGAAGACCCCAACAGCTTTGGACAGATCTGGTTCATCCTGACTTCCGATTCAGAATTCCCAAGAAGGTAATGCCTTTGTTCTGAGGAGCACAGCTTCAGGGGAGTGGAGGGTGGAGTCCTGGGTCTGGTCAGGGATCACGATGAGGACCCTGAATGAGGAGCAAGAGGACCACTCACTCCGGAACAGAGGAGAATGCAGAGTCCCGCCCCTGAGCTCAGCCCCAGGAGGCCCAGGACAAAGCTTTCTGGCTGACCTGCCCCCTCTTTCCACTGGGGGTGGTCTCGGGGAGGCGAGGGCATTGGTCTGTGGGGAACAGCCTCACTCAGTAGAGACTGGAAATCTAGTGACTCTAAATGAGGATAAAGGGACTCCACCTAGAGCAGAGCCCTGCCACTGGACACCTTCCCTTGGCAAATCCAGGAATGTTGGCATGATGTGCCCCACGCCTTTCCTTTTAGAGCGTCTCAGGTAGATGAGGCACTTGGTCCCAGGGGCCAGCCTCAGGGGAGCACAGGGAGGAATTCCAGGTCATGCCAAGAGTCGAGCAGAGGACCGTGAGGACTGAGGGAACCACCCAAATCATAAAAGTGGGGACGCCACAGAATCCCTCCCTTACTGTCGGCCATGAGTGACCACAGGCAGTCATGCCCACGTGAGGCAACCCTCACATCCTCCTAGGTGGTCTCAGGGAATTAAAGGCTGTAGTATGAGAGCACAGGCCTCTCTAGGTCACGGGAAGAGCCAGCGTAAAGACTCTGAGTGAGGACCAAGGGGAACGCCCAACCGAAAAGAGAGAGGAACAAACACATAGCCCCACCATCCTTTCGGCCCGGGGAAGCCCCAGGCAGGGGTAGTTCGATGTGTCACCCACTTGCCTCCGGCCCTGAAGGACTCAGGTCAGTAGAGGGAAGAGTCCCAGATCCTGACAGAGTGAGGACTATAGAGGTCACAAACCCCAGAAGAGCAGAGCCCGGGGAATCTTGCCCTCTGTGTTAGTCCTCAGAAGCCCCTCAGAAATAGCTGTGGCTACACGTGGCCTACTCTGACTTCTACTTCTGGGGACTCAGGGTGGTGAGGACTTTGCTCCGAGGCTGGCTGACTCAGCACAGGGGACATTTCCAGGTTGTGCTAGGAGTTGGGGTGAGGACCTAAGGCTGGAGTGGAGCATGAAAACCATAACGATGGGGGCAGCACATCATCTCTCCCCTGCTGTCAGTCCTGGGAGACGCCTGGAGAGATGTCAGGCCGAGCAGAGGCAACCCTTAACTCCTCCCAGGGTGACAGAGAAGTGGGGACAGTAATAGGTGAAGAGGGGGAGAAATTATAGGTCTTCCCAGGAGTCAAACTGAGGAAGGGCCTGAGTGAGGACCGGCGCGGCCAAGCATAACAAGGCCTGGATCTGCCGGCCCCAGCTTCCTGCCTTCAGAGACCACAGGTAGACGTGGGACATCAGGCTACCCTCACTTTCTTCTGTTGGCTCTCAGAGAGCGGTGGGCCTTTCTATGAGCACATGTCCTCAGGTAAAGAGACAGGAGCCACAGGTCTTCCCAGGAGTCAAACTGAGAACCCTGAGTGACGACTAGGGGGAACATGCCCCACCCGCTGAGCTGTGGGGACGACAAAGAGTCTAGCCTTGCCCCTGCTTTCAGCACTTGAAGGCTCAGGACAGGGCAGTCGGGCCGAGGCTCCTTTACATCAGGTCTGAGGGAGGTGAGACCCTTAGCCTGAAGGTAAAGCCTTCAGAGTGCAGAAGGGTGGGTCCCAGGCCCTACGTGAAGCCAGCTGAGAGCACTGAATAGGGACTGAGGACCCAGTGATCCCAGGATAGAAAGGACTTCACAGAGCTGTCAGTACTGTGTTCCCCCTGTCAGGCCGGTGAGCTGGGCCACCCCTCACTTCCTCCTCATGGGTCCCCGGGACCACTGAGGTGTCAACGGCAGAGCAACGGAGGGGAGGAAGCCCAGGCCCTGGCTGCCGTCCACCTAAAGATCCCGAAGATGAACTGAGCAGACTCCCCGCCCTAGAACACGGAAGGTTCCACTGGCAGCCCCTTCTGTCACCCCAGTGACACTCAGGTAGGCTGGCAGCCTGTAGCCCAAGGCTCACTCTACCGTCCTCCACAGGGGTCTCAGGGGACAGGCTGAGCAGGAGAACAGGAGCCCTGTGGGTCCTCGAGCAGTGCCCTCAAGGACCCTGCAGAGGCGGCCTTGTTTAAAGCCAGGGAGGAATCTCCCCGCTGAAGGTGCTCACAGCATCTCCTTGTCCCTCCCCCAGGTGCCCTCGTTGCCTGCCTTCCTGCGCACACTCCCGCCTGCTGGCCCTGACCTGTGTCATCATGCCTCGGGGCCGGAAGAGTAAGCACCGTGCCCGCGAGAAACGCCACCAGGCCCACGGGGAGACTCAGAGTCTCAAGGGTGCCCAGGCCACTGAGGCGGCGGTGGCGGCGGCAAAAGAGATACAAGAGTCGCCCTCCTACTCCACTTCTGTTTCTAGGGGTACTCCCCCGAGCTCCCCTGCTGCTGGCACTCACCAGGAGCCTCAGCCACGAGCTCTCGTGATGCAGGGGTTTCATGCCCAGGATCTGAAGAGGGTGCCCAGAGCCAAGGTGAGGAGAGCGAGTCACACATGAGCGGGCCTGCCCCATCCTGGACGGTTCGCCTTTCCCTCCCCTACCTGGACACTGGTGGTTGCAGCATGCCCAGAGATCCTGCCTGTCGTGGTCAAGGACCACTGCTAGGTTTCCAGCCATACCAGGACCAAGCAAGACAAAACCGCCAGCACAGGTTGACGCAGGCGCACCAAGACCTACAAGGTGACTCAAGGTAACCCAGGGTTCATTACGCCTCATTTGTAATAACTTAGCATTGCGGCTTTTGCTTCCCCACCCCACCCCATGGGTTCTGCTTGGGTGCTTATGGGTAAGTGCCTGCATACTAGCAGGAAAGTTATATAGCCTAAAGCTGTCAATAGACTCGTCAGTCAAATAACACAGGACACAGGGAGGGACCACCACTCTACAAAACACAGCCCTACCCCATTTGGGGGCTGCTTCTGGTTTCCAGACAGCCCGCTCTCCTGCTTTCTCGGGAGCGTACCTTTGCTCTGCTTAACTGAACTCTTGCTACTTAAAACTGCTCTTCGCCTCTCGACTGAATTCTTCCTCTTTGGGAGGGCAAGAGCCCAGGAAATCGCCATTCTGCTGGTGACAGTATGGATCGCACATTCATTACTTTTATCAGGTACAAGTTAAAGTTTTGATATTTCATAAAACAAATTTTAAAACCTTCCATTTTTTTTTTATGACCTAGAACAAGAAAACACAGCAATGGAAGAGGGATTTCCATGGAACTGTGAATAGACTCGGCAGTAAAATCATGTGGGACAAGTAAAAAAAGAAAAGAAAAAGCGTACATGGTGGTACATTTTTGGTTTGTTTTATTCTTTTAGTGCTTCTGTTTGTAAAACTGAACGATGTTTTCTTAGATTATTCAAGATTGTGAGAGAAATTAAACAATAATAAAGCAGACATCCTCATCGTTGCCACTCTTATTCCCAACCATTAATTGAGCATCTACTCTTTGGAAGGCTCCGTGGCAGAACTGGGGATGGCAAGAAAAAGAAGACTGAGCCACTGTCGAGAGACCTTCAGAGCCTAGGAGCTGCTGCCATATCAAGAAGATGGTGAGACACACTCTGAGACCTAAATAAATGGCAAGTTAAAACAAGGGGTGAGAAAGAGAGGAGGTTCCAGATGAGAGCAGTCAAGTGTAAATGCTCTGAAGCAAGGAAGTCTGGAGCTTTGGGACACTGCAGTTCCCTTGAGGAGGTGATTTTAAGTTAGGCGGGATGGTGGGCTAAATGAGGCTGAGTGAATTGTGGTGGGGGAGGGTGGGACCCTTAGATGGTGGGCCTCAGAGCTGACAGACTCAAGACTGGAATGGAAGCTGACCCTGAATTTTTACTTTGGGACTGTGGGTAAAACAGAGAGAATCTCCACCCGGGGCAGGAATAAAATGGCTTCCGTGTTCCCGTCCCAGTGCAGGTGAGCACAGTGCACAAACTAGGTGTTTTAGTCCCATCGCCTCCAGGGAGTTTCTGAGAAACAAGGATGATACTTCCTTGAAGTGAGAGGTCAAGAAGCCACTGTGATAGCACTCTTTGCACTGGGGTCAAAGGGCCAGAGGCCACTCCATTAAAGGGATGTTCTACTGCTTACCTTAAGTGTAATCTGGGGAACTCCAAATGAAGGCTACAATTTTTGGTGGTGGTGAAATTATAATGAAAATAGGGGTGGTTTGGATGCAAAGGCACCTGGGAGGGAAGTTGTTGGTCCTTGACGCAAATTCTAGAACCTCTGAGTAGCATCCAGCTGGGAGAGATTCCTCTACCCTCAAATGACATATTTACAAATGGGGAAATTTTACATAGTTTCACTGTCTAAGCAGTTTTGTTCATTCCAAAGGTGCTGCGTATCGTATTTTCTGACACCTCATGAGATTAAAGAAAAAAATCCCAAAGAGTTGGTATTATGGTCTGGGGTCATAGTCATCGTAGTAATAGATGCCATTCTTGAAAGACCATTGTTGCAAGTGCTTTACAAACATCACGTATATTACAACAGCTCTACAAGATAGGGCTTATGAGACTCACTTTGCAGATGATGAACTTGCAATTTTCTCAAGTTCACAAGACTTGTGACGGAGCTGGGAGTAGACCCTTGGTCTGAATTCGTCTAGAGGCCACACTGTTCCACTCTTCCCGGCCTGAGGCAGACCTAGTATCCTTTAATTCACTTGTCTCCTCACTACTTCAAACTGTATTTCAGGCAATTTAAACAATAAAAAGCAAGCAAGCAAACAAAAAACCCTGTAGCCAAAGGACTATAAACGGTCCTGATGAAGGAAGGTTAACACAAGAATAAACCATAATTTGGGGATTGTCTGTGGGCTTCATTTATCTAGAGTCCTCCTGCCCCTCGCGCCAGGGTTCCCTGAAAGCTCACTGCCCTGGTCCCAGCACGTGTGTTCAGCTCCAGCACTTTCCCACGTTAGAGCTCCTTTCTCCTGAGACTTTCCCAGTGTGCCCTCAAGTCCAACTCTGGAATCTGTTAAATGGTGTGTTGAGACTGGTGTCTGAATAATACACCAATGAGTGAGCTTACCTAGGAGGTCAATATCCAAAGCCTCCCTCATAAGTTGGAGATGAGGACCTGAATAGACATTTCTACAAAGAGGATACACCAGTGGCCAAACAGTACATGAAAAGATGCTCAATATCATTAGTCACTAGGGAAATGTATACAAAAAAGACAGAGTGGGATACCATTTCACTAGGTTGGTTATAAAAATGGAAAATAACAAGTGTTTGTGAGGATATGAAGAAATTGGATCCCTCATACATTGCTGGTAAGAATGTCAAATGGTTCAGCCTCTTTGGAAAACAGTTTGGTAGTTCCTCAAATTTAAACAAAGAATTACCGTATGACCCAGCAATTCCATTTCTAGGTATATAACCAAAATAACTTAAAAATTTTATTCAAACAAATCTTTGTACCCAAATATTCAAAGAAGCATTATTCATAAAAGCCAAAAAAATGCAAACAACCCAAAATTTCCATCACTGAATGAACGGACAAACAAAATGTGGTATATTCTTACAATGCAATATTATTCAGTCATGAAAAGGAATGAAGTACGGATAACTGAGAGACCACAGATGAACCATGGAGACATTATGATAAATGATAAATGAAAGGAGTCAGAAACAAAAGGTCACATATTATATGACACCATTTACATGAATTGTCCAGGATAAGCAAATTCATGGAGACAGAAAGCAGATTGATGGTTGTCCGGGGCTAGGGAGAGGTATGAATGAGAAGTAACTTTTTGAAAGGTAAGAGATTATGTAAGCAGATAGGATAGGCGGTTCCTGGAGAAAGAGAACCAGGCATGGCTTTCTTGACATAAGAGAAGCCAGTTTTTGGCCTAAGCCATTTTGTGATTTAAGCCATTTTAAGATTATTTTGTGAACCTGGAAACTATGTTTGCCCTTCAACACACCTCCATAATAATGATCGTAAGGGAATAAAAGAATGCAGCGACAATAGACTGTTATCAGACAGGAGTAGTAACAGAAGCAAAGGTAATAAATCAGTTGTTAAGTCTCCCAGTCTTTCCAAGGGTAAATATATATATCAATGAGTTATATTTTTAATATTATATATAATACAATCAATAGATTGATTGGTCTCACTATACATATAATATATATAATATATAGGTATATGTATGTATGTAAAATCATTGGAATGATAGAATCAGTTACAATGAGAGAATTACCATTCTACAGCCCCTAATGGATTAATGGATAAGGGTGAAGATCCTCACTACCTGTCAATACCACCAGGAAGCAGAAAACAGACACTATGTATCTCCTAATGGAAGCACACAGCTTTGTCTCAGGAGTGAACTTGCCAATAAACAAACTGGTAAATCAATAAGCCTTAATCTGAACAAGCTGTTTCCTACAATTATTGAGGATCCTTGATGCTGAGTTCCAGGTATATTGGGTTCATTATTTTATTCTCTGTAATGTTGTATATGATTGTTTTTATTATAAATATCATGCCTTTAAATTTGAAAACCCAAGTAAAATGGAACAATTTTTAGCAAACTATAAATCACTAAAGTAAAAATGTAGTCCAAACCCAGAGCACCATCAAAATGTTCCAGGACAATCCAGGTTTGGAGCCCCCTCACACCAAATGATCAGGGAAAAACTAATCACCACCTTATTTGAATTCTTCCAAACCATACAAAAAGATAGAAAACTGGATCAACCATTTTAATAGGGTAGCCCTCCTTGATACAAAGTCCAGATAAGAATGCCCCAATAAAAGGATACTCACACATAACCATGTGATTAAATGAAGAAATGGGCTATGACTAAGGAACACAAAGATATCATATTAGAAAATACTGACAGTTGGAAATCACTGCACTAACAGAGAAAGGAGAAAATGCATTTCTAAAGGGAAAGAATATTTGTCTCTACACTTCTATTCTCAAGCCTGTTGACACCAAATGAATGGGCTTTTTGTTTTGTTTTGCTCACACAAACCAATTCTCTACCACCAGCTGAGTATCCTACAATTCAATTCAATTCTGACAATACCTACCTGCAGTTAGCATCAGATCCCACAAGGTAAGGGCTCATTCCCACAAGATTGCCCTACACTTAATCCAAACCCAGGTCTCCCATAATTCTGACTGACTGGCTATAAATTGGGGGCTCCCACAACCCCCTCCCTGGGTTTGGTAATTTTCTAAAGTGGCTCAAAGAACTCAAGGAAACAGTGTACTTACTAGATTACTGGATTATTATAAAAGGATGTGACTCCCTAACAGCCAAATGGAAGAGATGTTTAGAGTGAGGTGCAGGGAAGGGGTGTGGAGCTCTCATGCCCTCTCCAGCTGCATCACCCTCATAGCACCTACATGGGTTCACCAAACTGAAAGCTCTCCAGGCCATTTTGGTTAGGATTTGTACGCAGGCTTCATTACACAGGCATAATTAATTAAATCATGGGACACTGGTAATTAAGTCAATCTCCAGCCCTTCTTCCCTCAGAGGGTAGGACTGAAAGTTCCTAGCCCCTGATCACATGGTGGGTCCCCCAGGCAGCCCCCCACCCTTAGGGGCTTTCCAAAAGTCACCTCATCAACATAAACTCAGGTGTGTTTGAAAGGGGCTTGTTACCAGTAACATGAAACACTCCTTTCACCTTTCTTGCTCTTTTCACTTAGGAAACCCCAACAGTTTTAGCAGCTCTGGGGACAAAGACCAAATATATATTTCTTAGTATAAATCACAATTTAATTATATGCAGGGGTAAAGAAAGGGCCTTTGATAAAAATTTTACAACAGTCCATGGTAATAACTTTTAGCAAACTCACATTAGTAGGGAGTTACTCTTCTGTAAAATCTATATGTATTAAACATACTTAAATGTGGAATATTATCAGAATTCCCAATAAAATAAGAAACAAGACACAGATATATGGTACCACTTCTACTATTTGACAAGGATCTTCCTGCTCTGCCACGTGAACATCTTGGAAGTCATCACTCCCATCCTCACAATGACAAAAAGCTGAACAAACTGAAAATCAACAACTCTTCTTAGACCATCAGAGAATTGAAGTTACAGGGAAAACCAATGCTTCAAAACTGAAGATACAGGGAAATACAGGGAATCACAGCTCACTGGGAGCTGAAAGTCCTGGATCCAGGTAGGAGGAGAAGAATTTACATTGTACTTGATGCAACACTGGAAGCTATGTGTGACAAGCTTCAGAGCCCAAAACTCCTAGGAGCCGAGTCTTAGGGGAGCCCACACACTTCTGTGAGTTTTACCTTCTGGGGTCCTAACAGGTTCTCACCGTAAAGATCCAAGAAAAATGTCCTCATGCTTCTGGCATGAGGGGGACATAAGCCCTTTTGAAATACACCTAGGAAAAAGTAACCATTTTGAAACACAGGCCCAGATGTTTCTGTTCTGTGTACTTTCCTAAACCAACTAACTTGGATGAAGGGAAAATCCTAACTCCAGCTCCCTCCAGACTTCCTATGTCACATAACAGGGGGGATAAAAGCTGAGAAGCATTTGTGAAGGCAATAGCCCAGGGGGCACAGAGCCACTAAAACATGGACAGCTAATCACAGGATTATAGAACACTTCCCGGACAACTTACCACTGCATCAACAAGGTCCAATATAATACCAGAGGATTCCTGCTGAAAGAACTGCAAGGCTTAGACTACTTATGAAGGTGTTCCTAGGGAAAACCAAAGACAACAAAACACTCAAGGAAATTGGAATCTCAGGCGCCTACAGTAAGAGCAAACAGTAAACACGACATAACTCTTATGCAGATAAATACAAACTCTCATGCTAAAGGCCCTTTAAATCGGTTCCTATTTTCAAATACATTAAGTCCAGCCTTCAACGAAAAATTATAAGATATGCTAAAAGGCAGAAAAGCACAGTCTGATTAAACAAAGCAAATAAATTAACCACACTCAGATATAGGAGATAATCTGGAATATCAGACTAGGATTTTAGAATACTTATGATTCATACGTTAGGCCTCTAATGGAAAAAGTGAACAACATGCAAGAATAGTAGGTAATGTACGTAGAGAGAAGGAAACTGTAGGAAAGCATCAAAAGGAAATGTGAGAAATCAAAAACATCGTAACTGACATGAAGAATACCACTGATAGACTCACCGGTAGACTGCACATGGCCAAGGAAAGACTCTGAAATTAAAGATATACGTTGATAGAAACCCCTCAAACTAAAAAGCAAGGAGAAAACAAAATAATTTTTAAAAAGGAAAAGAGTAACCAAGGATTGTGGAACAGTTACAAGAGATGTAACATATGCATAGTGGGAATAATCTGAGAAGAAACAGAGAAAGAAGCAGATTTTCAAAGTAATAATGACTAAGAATTTCCCCAAATTAATGACAGACACTAAACCATAGATCTAGGAACCTCGGAGAACACCAAGCAGGATAAATAGAAAAAAAAATCTACACCTAGGCATATCATACTCAAACTGCAGAAAACCAAACAGAAAGAGAATTCTTGAGATGAGCTAGAGAAAAAAAGAACTTACTGTAGAGGAACAAGGGTAACAATTACCAAGATTTCTCTTCACAAGTGATGCTATCAAGAAAAGACTACAGTTAAATTTGTAAAGCATTGAAATAAAAAACCCAACAACAACAACAAAAACACTACCACCAACCAAGAATTCTGTAGCCAGGGGGAGAAAATCCTTCAACAGTAATGAGAAATAAAGACTTTCTCTGACAGACAAAAAAACTGATGGAAATTTGTCACGCAGATCTACTTTGCAAGAAATGTTAAAAGAAGTTCTTCTAGGAAAAGGAAAATGATACAGGTCAGAAGCTTTGGCTGATATAAAGAAAGGAAGAGAGTAACACAAGAAATAAATGAAGATTAAAAAAAGCCTTTTATTTTTATTAGTTTCAACTGATCAAAAAAGATAAATATTTCTTCAAAATAATAATATAACAGCAATGCATCCAGTGATTACACATTATGGATAAGAGAAATACATGGCAGAAATGGTATACTTGCACTGTTACGAGATACTTGCACTAACCGTGAAGCAGGATGGGGTTATTTCAAAGAGGACCTGAATACATTGGAAATGTATAATGCAAACGCTACAGAAACCACTAGAAATTTTATAAAAGTATAACTGATATGCGAAAGAGGAGAGAAAATGGAATAACATTAAATCTTGAATTAAAACTAGAGAAGGCAGAAAAAGAGCACAAGATTAAAAAGGAAACAAACAGTAAGCTCAAAGAGTAGAAAACAGTTACAAATATGGTCAATGTTAATCCAACTATATCAATAATCACTTTTAATATGAATGGTCTAAATATACCAATTGAAAGGTAGAGATTGATAAAAAGAATGAAAACAAAGGAGATCTAACCCTATGCTGTTTACAAGAAACACACTTTAAATATAAAGACATGAAATGATTAAAAGTAAAGGGATGGGTACAATACCCAGGTCATGGAAGCAACCTAAATGCCCATTAACAGATGAATGGATAAAGCAGGTGTGGTACATATATACAATGGAGTATTACTCAGCCATAAATAGGAATGAAATTGGGTCATTTGTAGAGACGTGGATGGACCTAGAGACTATCATGCAGAGTGAAGTAAGCCAGAAAGAGAAAAACAAATATTGTATATTAATGCATACATGTGGAATCTAGAAAAATGGTACAGATGAACCGGTCTGCAAGGCAGAAATAGAGACACAGATGTAGAGAACAAACGTATGGACACCAGGGGGGCAAAGCGGGGGTGGGATGAATGGGGAGATTGCGATAGACATATATACACCAATATGTACAAAAGAGATACCTAATAAGGACCTGCTGTATAAGAAAAATAAAATAAAATAAAATTCAAAACAAAAAAAGTAAAGGGATGTAAAAAACTCTACCATGCTAATATGAGTGAAAAAAAAAAACATCTGCTCTAGCTATATTTATTTCAGACAAAGCAGTATTCACAACAAGAAAGTCAGGAATAAAGATGGGCATTACTTAATGATTAAGTGGCCAATTCTCAAAGAAATCATGGCAACCCTTAATGTCTATGCACCAAAAATTTCTGTTAAGATACACGAGGCAAACACTGATGAGACACATCTACTCTTATAGAAGGAGATGTCAACACATCTCTTTTCATAATTGACAAATCCACTAGGCAGAAAATCAGTAAGGTGCAGTTGAACTGAAAAGCAACATCAATTAACTAGATCTAAATGACATTCATAGAATACTTGACAACAGCAGAAAGCACATTATTTTCAAGTCCACATGGAACATACACCAAGATAGATCACATTCTATGCCATAAAACACACATCATCAAATTTAAAAGAATATAAATGATACAAAGAATGATCTCATTCTGCGATGGAAATAAACTAGAAATTGATAACAAAAGAGTAGCAAGAAAATCAAGGGTATTTGGAGATTAAACAATATACTTCGAAATAACACATGGGCCGAAGAGTAAATCTAATGAGAAATTTTAAAATATGTTTAACTAAATAAAAACAAAATTACAACTTATCAAAAGTTGTGCAATATAGCAAAACCAGTACTTAAAGGGACATGTATAGCATTGAACGTCTATACTAGAAAAATCTAAAATCAATAATTTAAGCTTCTACCTTAGTAAACTGGTGAAAGAAGAGAAAAAAAAAGCAGAGGAAAAAGAAATAATAAATCAAAGTAGATATCAATGACACTGAAGAAAGGGAAAAAAATAGAGAAAAACAATAAAACCAGAAGCTGTCTCTTTGAACATATCCAAAAGAAAAAAAAGAAAAAACAAGATAACATTCTAACCAGGCTACTCAAGGAAAATAAAAAGAGAGAAAACACCAATTAAATCGCTAATAGCAGAAATGAAGGAAGGACCATCACTACTGATTCCACGGATATTAAAAGGATAATAAATGAATATTATAAACAACTCTAGGCCTACAAATTTGAAAAGTTAAACTGACAAATTACTTGAAGATACAATTTCCCCAAACTATACAAGGATAAACAGATAATCAGAATAGGTCTGTATCTATTAAAGAAATTTAATCTATAATTAATAAGCTTCCAATAAAGACAGCACCAGGCCCAGATGATTTCACTGATGAATTCTAACAAAAATTTAAGGAAGACATGAAAACAATTCTCTACAATCTCTTCCAGAAAACAGAAGCAGAGGGGACACTTCCTAATTCATTCTATGAGGCCAGCATCACTCTAATGTCAAAACCAGAAAAAGAAATTAAAAGAAAGGAGAATTGACCACCAATATCTCTCATGAACATAGATGCAAATTCCCCAACAAAATATAAGCAAAACAAATCTAACAATGTATAAAAGGAATTATATACCACAACTAAGTGGACTTTATTTCAGGTGTGCAACATTTGAAAATTAGTAATGATAACTCATCATATAACTAGGCTAAAGAAAATAATCACATGATCATATCAAAAGAAGAAAAAAATTTTAATAAAATCCAATACCCATTCATAATAAAATTTTCCAGCAAACTAGAAGTAGAGAGGCATTGGCTCAGCTTCATATACTGAATAGAACATCTAAAAAAAAAAAAAAAAACAGGTAAAACACCCTACTTCATACTGAGAAGATAGATGCTCTCACACTAAGATCAGGAACAAGGCTAAGATATCCCTTCTCACCATGCCTATTCAACACTGGACTGGAAGTCCTAGCCAATGCAATAAGATAAGAGAAGGAAGCAAAAGATATACAGATTTGAAAGGAAAAAATACAACTGTTTTTGCTCACAGATGACCTAATTGTCTACGTAGGAAATCTCAAATAATCAACAACAAGAAAACTCCTGGTATCAGTAAGCCAAGGTTAATATGCAACAGTCAATTGTTTTCCAATAAACAAATGGAATTTGCAATTGAGAAACCTAATGCCACTTACATTAGCACCAAAAAAAGATCGATTATAAATAATTCTTAGAAAAATAAGTATAAGATTCATATGAGAAATACAAATGTCACTGAAAAAAATTAAAGAAGATCTAAATAAATAGACAAACACTCCATGTTCATGGATAGGAGGATGCAAGATTGTTGAGATGTCAGTTACTCCCAACTTGATTTATATACTCAATACAATTCTGTTCAAAACTGCAGCAAGGTATTTTGTAGATAGCAACAAACAATCTAAAGTTTATATAAAAAATGAAAAGATCCATAATAACCAACTCAAATCAATACCGAAGAAGATCAAAGTCAGAGAACTGATATTACTGGATTTCAAAACGGACTTTAAAGCTACAATAATCAAGACCACATACTATTAGCAAAAGAAGAGACAAATAGACCAAGGCACAGAATAGAAAACCTAGAAACAGACCTCTCATACAGTCAACTGATCTTTAACAAAGGAGCAAAGGCAATTCAATAGAGAAAGGAGTCTTTTAACTCACAGTGCTGGGACAACTAGACATCCACATACAACAAAAAAGAATGTTGATACAGACTTTACATGTGGCAAAATAATTAACTCAAAATGGATCACAGACCTAAATGGAAAACTCAGACTTAAAAAAAATCCAGGGAATTCCCTTGTGGTCCAGTGGTTAAGACTGCACTTCCACTGCAGGGGCCATGGGCTTGGTCCCTGGTCAGGGAACTAAGATCCTGCCTGCCATGTGGAGTGGGAAAAAAAAAAAAATAGAAGGTAATATAGGAGAGAGTCTTGGGCTTGGCAACGAGATTTTAGACACAACACCAAGAGCACAATCTGTGAAAGAGAAAAATGATAAGCTGAACTTCATTAATATTAAAAACTTCTACTCTATAAAAGGTACTATTAAGAGAATGAAAAGACAAGCCACAGACTGGGAAAAAATAACTGTAAGACACATATCTGATAATAAACTTGAATCAAAAATATACAATGAACTCTTAAGAAACTCAACGATAAGAAAACATAAAAGTCAATTTAACAGTGGTTAAAAGAGCTGAACAGACGTCTCACCAAAAATATACACAGATGTCAAATAGTATATGAAAAGATGATCAACATCACATGTCTCCAGGGACTTTGGGATTAAAACAACAATGAGATACCTATTAATATGGCTAAAACAAAAACAAACACCTGACAATACCAAATGCTGGCAAGGATGGGGACCAATAGGAACTCTCATTCAGTGCTAAAGGGAATGCAAAGTGATAGAGACACACTGGAAACTGTCTGGAAGTTTCTTTTAAGCTAAACATAATCTTATCATATGATCTAGCAATTAAACGCCTAGGTATTTACTCAAAAGAGTTGAAAACTTATGTCCACCCAAAAGCCTTCAAACAAATGTTAATAGTACACTAATTCATAGTTGCCAAAAACTGAAATCAACCAAGATGACCTTCAGCAGATGAATGGGTAAACAAACTGTGGTAGTCCACATGATGGAATGCTATTCAGCCATGAAAAAAAATGACATTTCAAACCACAAACAGATACAGAGAAACTTAAATGTATATTGATTAGCAAAAGGAGCTAGTTTAAAAAGCCTACATATTGAGTTATTTGTAGTGAGGTGGATGGACCTAGAGTCTGTCATACAGAGTGAAGTAAGTCAGAAAGAGAAAAACAAATACCGTATGCTAACACATACATCTGGAATCTAAGAAAAAAAAATGGTCAAGAAGAACCTAGGGGCAAGACGGGAATAAAGATGCAGACCTACTAGAGAATGGACCTGAGGATATGGGGCGAGGGAAGGGTAAGCTGTGACAAAGTGAGAGAGTGGCATGGACATATATAAACTACCAAATGTAAAACAGATAGCTTGTGGGAAGCAGTCGCATAGCCCAGGGAGATCAGCTCGGTGCTTTGTGACCACCTAGAGGGGTGGGATAGGGAGGGTGGGAGGGAGGGAGACGCAAGAGGGAAGAGATATGGGGATATATGTATAACGGATTCACTTTGTTATAAAGCAGAAACTAACACACCATTGTAAAGCAATTATACTCCAATAAAGATGTTAAATAAATAAAAAGTCTACATACTGTAAGATTCCATCAGCATTATATTCTGGAAAAGGCAAAACTCTAGAGAGAGTAAAAAGTTCAGAGTTGTCAGGGGCTCAAAGTGAGGTTTTGAGGGATGGACAGGTGGAGCAGGGGAGATTTTTAGGGCAGTGAAACTCTTCTGCATGATGCTCTGTTGGTGAGTAGATGACGTCATGCCTCTGTCAACCACTATAGAAGTGTAAAGCACAAAAAGTGAAATGTGTTATAATCAGTGGACAATAGTCAATAATAATGTATCACTATTAGTTGATCAATTATAACGAATGAACTTGTATCCATTGAACCAATATAAGATGTTAATAATAGGAGAATCTAACTGCAAGAAGTGAGTGGCTGTATGGGAACTCTTTGCACTATCTGCTTACTTTTCTGTAGTCCTGAATCTGTTCTTTAAAAAAGTATTAATTTAAAAACTAGAAATAAATCTGGACAAGAACACATAGCCAGTACAGAGCTATATACAGCAATACCAAATAAATAAGAGCCATGAGTAACGAAAAGCAAAAGATAACAATGCTAATAATTTGATCCTCTAATTAAAACTCTAAGGGAACAGGCACAGAAAATAGTCAAACATATAAGGAACTTCAGAAACCTGGTGGAAAAAAAGATCACCACAGCGCAATCAAGAGACTGGCAGGACACAAAATCAACAATTCCTTAGATCATGTTAATAGAAAATACATCAGGAGCTTCAAGAAGACGAAAGAGTAAGACACAGAGATCACCTTCCTCCTGCAAATACATCAGAAATACAACTACATGTGGAACAACTCCTATAGAACATCTACTACTGAATGCCGGCAGAAGACCTCAGACCTCCCAAAAGGCAAGAAACTCCCCACGTACCTGGGTAGTGCAAAAGAGAAAAGGATAAACAGAGACAAAAGAATAGGGACATGACCTGCACCAGTGGGAAGGAGCTGTGAAGGAGGAAAGGTTTCCACACACTAGGAAGCCCCTTCACGGCGGAGACTGCGGGTGGCGGAGCGGGGAAGCTTCGGCGCCACGGAGGAGAGCACAGCCACAGGGGTGTGGAGGGCAAAGTGGAGAGATTCCCGCACAGAGGATCCATGCCAACCAGCACTCACCAGTCGGGGCAGGTGGGGGCTGGGAGCTGAGGCTCTGGCTTCGGTTGGGCAGAGCATAGGGAGAGGACTGGGGTTGGCTGCGTGAACACAGCCTAAAGAGGTTAGTGCGCCACGGCTAGCCGAGGTGGAGTCCGGGAATGAGTCTGGAGCTGCCGAAGAGGCAAGAGACTTTCTTCCCTCTTTGTTTACTGGTGCGCGAGGAGAGGGGATTCAGAGCGCCGCTTAAAGGAGCTCTAGAGACGGGCGCGAGCCACGGCTATCAGCGCGGACCCCAGAGAAGGGCATGAGACGCTAAGGCCGCTGCTGCCGCCACCAAGAAGCCTGTGTGCAAGCACAGGTCACTCTCCACACCTCCCCTCCCAGGAGACTGTGCAGCCCGCCACTGCCAGGGTCCCGTGATCCAGGGACAACTTCCCCGAGAGAACGCATGGCCCACCTCAGGCTGATGCAACATCATGGCGGCTTCTGCCGCTGCAGGCCCTCCCCGCACTCCGTGCCCCTCCCTCCCCCCGGCCTGAGTGAGCCAGAGCCCCCGAATCAGCGGCTCCTTTAACCCCGACCTGTCTGAGCGAAGCACAGACGCCCTCAGGCGACCTACACGCAGAGGCGGGTCCAAATCCAAAGCTGAACCCCGGGAGCTGTGTGAACAAAGAGAAAGGGAAATCTCTCCCAGGAGCCTCAGGAGCAGCGGATTAAATCTCCACAATCAACGTGATGTACCCTGCATCTGTGGAATACCTGAATAGACAACGAATCATCCCAAATTGAGGAGGTGGACTTTGGGAGCAACGATAGATATATATTTTCTTCCCTTTCTCTCTTATTTATGAGTGTGTATGTGTATGCTTCTGTGTATGATTTTGTCTGTAGAGCTTTGCTTTTACCATTTGTCCAAGGGTTCTGTTTATTTTTCTTTTTATTACTTAAAGAATTTTTTTTCTTAATAATTATTTTTTATTTTAATTATTTTATTTTAATTTAATTTATTTTATCTTCTTCTTTCTTTCTTTCTTTTTTGCCTCCCTTTTATTCTGAGCCATGTGGAGGACAGGCTCTTGGTGCTCCAGCCAGGCATCAGGGCTGTGCCACTGAAGTGAGAGAGCCAAGTTCAGGACACTGGTCCACAAGAGACCTCCCACCTCCACGTTATATCAAATGGCAAAAATCTCCCAGAGATCTCCATCTCAATGCCAAGACCCAGCTCCACTCGACGACCGGCAAGCTACAGTGCTGGACACCCCATGCCAAACAACTAGCAAGACAGGAACACAACCCCATCCATTAGCAGAGAGGCTGCCGAAAATCATACTAAGGCCACAGACACCCCAAAACACACCACCAGACGGGGACCTGCCCACCAGAAAGACAAGATCCAGCCTCATCCACCAGAACACAGGCACTAGTCCCCTCCACCAGGAAGCCTACACAACCCACTGAACCAACCTTAGCCACCGGGCACAGACACCAAAAACAACGGGAAGTACGAGCCTGCAGGCTGCGAAAAGGAGACCCCAAACACAGTAAATTAAGCAACATGAGAAGACAGAGAAACACACAGCAGATGAAGGAGCAAGGAAAAAATGCAGCAGACCTAACAAATGAAGAGGAAATAGGCAGCCTACCTGAAAAAGAATTCAGAATAATGATAGCAAAGATGATCCAAAATCTTGGAAACAGAATGGACAAAATACAAGAAACGTTTGACAAGGACCTGGAAGAACTAAAGAGCAAACAAACTGTGATGAACAACACAATAAATGAAATTAAAAATTCTCTAGAAGGGATCAATAGCAGAATAACTGAGGCAGAAGAACGAATAAGTGACCTGGAAAATAAAATAGTAGAAATAACTACTGCAGAGCCAAATAAAGAAAAAAGAATGAAAAGAATTGAGGACAGTCTCAGAGACCTCTGGGACAACATTAAACACACCAACATTCGAATTATAGGGGTCCCAGAAGAAGAAGAGGAAAAGCAAGGGACTGAGAAAATATTTCAAGAGATTATAATTGAAAGCTTCCCTAATATGGGAAGGGAAATAGATAATCAAGTCCAAGAAGCACAGAGAGTCCCACACAGGATAAATCCAAGGAGAAACACGCCAAGACACATACTAATCAAACTATCAAAAATTAAATACAAAGAACAAATACTAAAAGCAGCAAGGGAAAAACAACAAATAACGCATAAGGGAATCCCCAGAAGGTTAAGAGCTGATCTTTCAGCAGAAACTTTGCAAGCCAGAATGGAGTGGCAGGACATACTTAAAGTGATGAAGGAGAAAAACCTACAACCAAGATTACTCTACCCAGCAAGGATCTCATTCAGATTTGATGGAGAAATTAAAACCTTTACAGACAAGCAAAACCTAAGAGAATTTAGCACCACCAAACCAGGTTTACAACAAATGCTAAAGGAACTACCCTAGGCAGGAAACACAAGAGAAGGAAAAGGCCTGCAATAATAAACCCAAAACAATTAAGAAAATGGTAATAGGAACATACATATTGATAATTACCTTAAATGTAAATGGACTAAATGCTCCAACCAGAAGACATAGATTGGCTGAATGGATACAGAAACAAGACCCGTATATATGCTGTCTACAAGAGACCCACTTCGGACCTAGGGACACATACAGACTGAAAGTAAGGGGATGGAAAAAGATATACCACGCAAATGGAAATCAAAAGAAAACTGGAGTAGCAATTCTCATATCAGACACAATGGACTTTAAAACAGAGACTATTAGAAGAGACAAAGAAGGACACTACATAATGATCAAGGGATCAATCCAAGAAGAAGCTATAACAACTGTAAATATTTATGCACCCAACATAGGAGCACCTCAATACATAAGGCAAATACTAACAGCCATAAAAGGGGAAATCGACAGTAACACATTCATAGTAGGGGGCTTTTCACACCCCACTTTCACCAATGGACAGACCATCCAAAATGAAAATAAATAAGGAAACACAAGCTTTAAATGATACATTAAACAAGATGGACTTAATTGATATTTATAGGACATTCCATCCCAAAACAACAGAATACACATTCTTCTCAAGTGCTCATGGAACATTCTGCAGGATACATCATATCCTGGGTCACAAATCAAGCCTTGGTAAATTTAAGAAAATTGAAATCATATCAAGTATCTTTTCCGACCACAACGCTATGAGACTAGGTATCAATTACAGGAAAAAATCTGTAAGAAGTACAAACACATGGAGGCTAAACAACACACTACTTAATAAACAACAGATCACTGAAGAAATCAAAGAGGAAATAAAAAAATACCTAGACACAAATGACAATGAAACACGATGACCCAAAACCTATGGGATGCAGCAAAAGCAGTTCTAAGAGGGAAGTTTGCAGCAATACAATCCTACCTCAAGAAACAAGAGAAATCTCAAATAAACAACCTAACCCTACACCTAAAGCAATTAGAGAAAGAAAACAAAAAAAGCCCAAAGTTAGCAGAAGGAAAGAAATCTTAAAGATCATATCAGAAATAAATGAAAAAGAAATGAAAGAAATGATAGCTAAGATCAATAAAATTAACACTTGGTTCTTCGAGAAGATAAACAAAATTGATAAACCATTAGCCAGACCTTTCAAGAAAAAAAGCGAGAAGACTCAAATCAATAGAATGAGAAATGAAAAAGGGGAAGTAACAACTGACACTGCAGAAATACCAAGGATCATGAGAGATTACTACAAGCAACTCTATGCCAATAAAATGGACAACCTGGAAGAAATGGACAAATTCTTAGAAATGCACAATGTTGCGAGATTGAACCAGGAAGAAACAGAAAATATGAACAGACCAATCACAAGCACTGAAATTGAAACTGATTAAAAACCTTCCAACAAACAAAACTCCAGGACCAGATGGCTTCACAGGCGAATTCTATCAAACATTTAGAGAAGAGCTAATACCTATCCTTCTCAAACTCTTCCAAAATATAGCAGAGGGAGGAACACTCCCAAACTCATTCTATGAGGCCACCATCACTCTGATACCTAAACCAGACAAAGATGTCTCAAAGAAAGAAAACTACAGGCCAATATCACTGATGAACATAGATACAAAACTCCTCAACAAAATACTAGCAAACAGAGTCCAGCAGCAGATTAAAAGGATCATACACTATGATCCAGTGGGGTTTATCCGAGGAATGCAAGGATTCTTCAATTCATGCAAATCAATCAACATGATACACCATATTAACAAACGGAAGGAGAAAAACCAGATGATCACCTCAATAGATGCAGAAAAAGCTTTCGACAAAATTCAACACCCATTTATGATAAAAACCCTTCAGAAAGTAGGCAAAGAGGGAACTTTCCTCAACATATTAAAGGCCATACGTGACAAACCCACAGCCCACATCGTCCTCAATGGTGAAAAACTGAAACCATTTCCACTAAGATCGGAAACAAGACAAGGTTGCCCACTCGCACCACTATTATTCAACATAGTTTTGGAAGTTTTAGCCACAGCAATCAGAGAAGGAAAAGAAATAAAAGGAATCCAAGTTGGAAAAGAAGAAGTAAAGCTGTCACTGTTTGCAGATGACATGATACTCTACATAGAGAATCTTAAAGATGCTACCAGAAAACTACTACAGCTAATCAATGAATTTGGTAAATTAGCAGGATACAAATTTAATGCACAGAAATCTCTTGCATTCCTATACACTAATGATGAAAAATCTGAAGGTGAAGTTAAGAAAACACTCCCATTCACCACTGCAACAAAAGGAATAAAACATCTAGGAATAAACCTACCTAAGGAGACAAAAGACCTGAATGCAGAAAATTATAAGACACTGATGAGAGAAATTAAAGATGATACAAGTAGATGGAGAGATATACCATGTTCTTGGATTGGAAGAATCAACATTGTGAAAATGACTCTACAACCAAAAGCAATCTACAGATTCAATGCAATCCCTATCAAACTACCACTGGCATTTTTCACAGAACGAGAACAAAAAATTTCACAATTTCTATGGAAACACAAAAGACCCCGAATAGCTAAAGTAATCTTGAGAAAGAAAAACCGAGCTGGAGGAATCAGGCTCCCTGACTTTAGACTATACAACAAAGCTACAGTGATAAAGACAGTATGGTACTGGCACAAAATCACAAATATAGATCAATGAAACAGGATAGAAAGTCCAGAGATAAACACACACACATATGGCCACCTTATCTTTGATAAGGGAGGCAAGAATATACAGTGGAGAAAAGACAGCCCCTTCAATAAGTGGTGCTGGGAAAACTGGACAGCTACATGTATAAGAATGAAATTAGAACACTCCCTAACACCATACACAAAAATAAACTCAAAATGGATTAAAGACCTAAATGTAAGGCCAGACACCATCAAACTCTTAGAGGAAAATATAGGGAAAACACTCTATGACATAAATCACAGCAAGATCCTTTTTCACCCAACTCCTGGAGAAATGGACATAAAAGCAGAAATAAACAAATGGGACCTAATGAAACTTAAAATCTTTTGCACAGCAAAGGAAACGATAAACAAGGCAAAAAGACAACCCTCAGAATGGGAGAAATTATTTTGCAAATGAAGCAACTGACAAAGGATTAATCTCCAGAACATACAAGCAACTCATACAGCTCAATAGGAAAAAAACAAACAACCCTATCCAAACATGGGCAGAAGACCTAAATACACATTTCTCCAAAGAACTAAAACAGATTGCCAACAGACACATGAAAGAATGCTCAACATCGTTAATCATTAGAGAAATGCAAATCAAAACTACAATGCGATATCATCTCACACTGGTCAGAATGGCCATCATCAAAAAGTCTACAAACAGTAAATGCTGGAGAGGGTGTGGAGAAAAGGGAACCCTCTTGCGCTGTTGGTGGGAATGTAAATTGATACAGCCACTATGGAGAACAGGATGGACATTCCTTAAAAAACTAAAAATAGAACTACCATATGACCCAGCAATCCCACTACTGGGCATATACCCTGAGAAAACCATAATTTAAAAAGAGGCATGTACCAAAATGTTCATTGCAGCTCTATTTACAATAGCCAGGACGTGGAAGCAACCTAAGTGTCCATCAACAGATGAATGATTAAAGAAGTTGTGGCACATATATACAATGGAATATTACTCAGCCATAAAAAGAAACGAAACTGAGGTATTTGAAGCAAGGTGGATGGACCTAGAGACTGTCATACAGAGTGAAGTAAGTCAGAAAGAGGAAAATAAATACCGTATGCTAACACATATATAAGGAATCTAAAAAATAAAACATGGTCATGAAAAAACTAGGGGCAAGATGGGAATAAAAATGCAAACCTACTAGAGAATGGACTTGAGGATACGGGGAGGAGCAAGGGTAAGCTGGGACAAAGTGAGAGAGTGGCATGGACATATATACACTACTAAACATAAAATCGATACCTAGTGGGAAGCAGCCGCAAAGCACAGGGAGATCGGCTCAGTGCTCTGTGACCACCTAGAGTGGTGGGATAGCGAGGGAGGAAGGGAGGGAGACACAAGAGGGAAGAGATATGGGGACATATGTATATGTATAACTGATTCACTTTGTTATAAAGCAGAAAGTAAGACACCATTGTAAAGAAATTATACTCCAAAAAAGATGTTAAAAAAAGAAAAACAAACAAACAACAAAAAAGAAAATACACCATAGACAAAAGCAACAATATAAAAAATATGCCTAGAAAGAAACCATACAAAAATGTATATAATCTACATGGAGGCCACAATAAGAATTTCCTGATTGACTTAGGAAAAAGAAGTCTCAACCAGAATAGTATGTTATGCGTATTTGTGAGACACAGATACTGTAAGAATATCTATTTTCCTTAATTCATTTACAGATCTACTACCTTATCCATAGCAGCTGATTACAATCAAACATGGGCTACTGTTTCCTGTACCCGAAATCAACCATGGAAACATTACAGAAGGAATAAAGAAAAAACATTAACAAAAGCAAAAACACAAAACTAAATAATCCCTGAAGGACAATAAGTCTCCACTGAACTGGAACCTGAGTGTCGGCAGGTAGGGGGATGCCCTGAATTCGAGACAGGTCAGTAGCCTGCAAGAGAGGCAGATGACAGGATTGATTAGAGAAAAGCCTATAACGTTGAGCCCTTGATTCTTCCACTGTGCTCTGGGACCATGAATCTCTACTGCTTCACTGAAGGAATCTGAGGCAGCATTTCAGAGCCCACATGCCAGGCGCATGGGACACCAAAGATTGGGCTGGATGTGGCAGTATGGTCCACAGGCTGTGAAATAACCATCTGAAACTTTGTTAGTGGATGACAACTGGCCTTTTTAAGTGATCATCTTAATAGACTATCGCACACGGACTAAAAGACAAAAGCAAGTAACACAGTAGTTGTACAGAAGGACAGAAATTCATTTCTGAACTTCTGGGCAACGCCCGTGATGTCAACAAAGAGAGACCACAGTGGGAACTGTCAGGCTAAGGCGCCCCTTCACTAACTCCTCTGGGATTCTGTGGGGCACGGTTGGGGACAGGGATGGATTCATACCAGAGAAGGAAGGAATCGCAGGCCCTGCCAGCAGTCAATGTGAGGACCTTGAGTGAGACCTGACGGGCTCCAAACCACAGAAGAGAGTCTCGCCTCCTTTCCCCTCAGCTCATCTTACCTGCAACAGCCATCTCTGGGAGGCTCTAGGCAGAAGTGTCCAGATGAGACGTGCCTGCACTTCACACCAGCAGTCTCAGGGAGTTGATGTCTTTGATGTGAGGCCTTGGCCTCAGGTCAGCAGACGGGAGGTAGCCCAGCACCTACAGGGAGTCAAGAGAAGACACTGAGAGAGGATTGAGAGCAGCATCCACCATGGAAGAGGGGGCCCCAAAGAGCCCTCACTGTCAGTCTCAGGGAACCCAGGCACGGCTGTGAGGCTCAGACCTCCAGATACTTCTGGCTGAGGGTACCGACAGAAATGAGAGCGAAGGTGTGACGCCTGCTGACTCAGCTCAGCAGAGGGAAAAGTCCCAGGACCTGCAAAGAGCCAATGAAAGGCCCTCGTGCCAGGCCTGCCGGAAGCTCCCCCGGAACCCCTCTCTGATACCCCGCCCCACCCCGCCCCACCCCGAACACAGTCCGCCCCGCCCCGCCCCGGCCCCAGCCCGCCCCTGCTGTCCTCCTGGACCCCAGATGCGCATGACCGGATGTGACGTCCTCCCAAGCGCGCTGTGGGGGCGAGGAAATTGCTGAGAGCTGCCGTCTAGCGAGGGTGAGCCGCGGGAGGAGTGCCACGTCTCGTCAGGTGTCAAGGTGTGAGGTGACGCCAGTTAGAAGTGCGGGGACACGCCCCCGCCACCCCCAATCCCCATTCCCTCCGAAAAGAGGCGGCCACACAGGCCCCGCCCACCGAGCCCCTGCTCTCGGCCCAGGAAGCTCCGGCCTGGCTATAAGGCCCAAAGTCCATCCGCTTCCCCCGTGGGGCCTCGCGCAAGGAAGGCCTCGCTCTGAGGCTGGTGGACCCTGGCTCAGCTCAGTAGAGGGAGCGCCCCAGGCCCTGTGGAGTGAAGGACGGGACCCTCGTGGGGACGGAGGGGCTCCACACCCCAGAACGGCGGCCACGCGGACCCCGCCCCTGACGTCGGCCTGGGAGCCTCTGGGCAGGTCTAAAGACTGAGGGGCTCCCTCAGTGCGAACGCGGACGAACGGACAGACGCGGGAGACACAGGGAGGAGGGGGCCTCGTCCTGAGGGGCTGGCTGCAGGTCAGCAGAGGGAGGATTTCCAGGGCACGGGAGGAGTCAGGGCGAGGACCGTCCTCCTCATCGCGAGGGCACCTCAGAAGCCCTCCCCTGTTGTCAGCCGCTTCCTTCTGGCCACACACGGAGGAGGGAGGGCTGCTGTCTGAGAGGACAGGTGCAGGCCAGCAGAAGGCGCGTCCCTAAGCACTCCCAAGAGTCAGCCCAAGCCCTTGAGTGAGGGCCAGTGGGGCCGCCAGCCACAGGGCCTCGACCTGTCTGCCACACGCTGCAGGCTTGGTAAAACTCTGCCACATGCGGCCGCGTGGTCACCCTCACTGCCTCCGAATGAGACTCAAGGAGGTGTCGGCACTGGTGCGAGCAGATGGCCCTCGGGGCAAGAGGAGCTCCAGGCTGCACCGGCCGTCCAGGGAGGACCCCGAGTGAGGACTAAGGGAGTCACCCACCCTGAAGAGAAGGGACAAGAGAGAATATGGCCCGTCCCCTCCTGTCAACCCTTAAACTCCCAAGAAAGGACTGTCAGGCTGAGACTGCCCGTAATTTCCTCTGCCAGGTCCGAGGGAGGTTAGAGCTTTGTTCTGAAGGGGCAGCCACCAGGCAGCAGAAGGGAGGGTCCCAGGACCCTTGGGTGGTGGGCTGAACGCTCCCTCCTTTCCTCCTCCTGGGTGTCATGGAAGATGGTGGTGTCAACTTCAGAGCAGCAGAGGGGAGGGGGTGGAGGGGTAGTCTTGGCAACAACTGTCATCCTGACTCTGAATGGGAACTGCGGGGACCTACCTCCCCTGCCATACCTGACTGTCACCCCCGTACCACGCAGGCAGGGCTGGCTGGCTGTGCCCCAAGGCTCACTCTACCGTCCTCCACAGGAGTCTCAGGAGACAGGCTGAGCAGGAGAACAGGAGCCCTGTGGGTCCTCGAGCAGTGCCCTCAAGGACCCTGCAGAGGCGGCCTTGGTTAAAGCCAGGGAGGAATCTCCCCGCTGAAGGTGCTCACAGCATCTCCTTGTCCCTCCCCCAGGTGCCCTCGTTGCCTGCCTTCCTGCGCACACTCCCGCCTGCTGGCCCTGACCTGTATCATCATGCCTCGGGGCTGGAAGAGCAAGCGCCGTGCCCGCGAGAAATGCCACCAGGCCCACGGGGAGACTCAGAGTCTCAAGGGTGCCCAGGCCACTGAGGCGGCGGCGGCGGCAAAAGAGATACAAGAGTCGCCCTCCTACTCCGCTTCTGTTTCTCGGGGTACTCCCCCGAGCTCCCCTGCTGCTGGCACTCGCCAGGAGCCTCAGGGAGCCCCAGGCACTACCTCTCATGGTGCAGGAGATTCATGTCCAGGATATGAGGAGGGTGCCCAGAGCCAAGATGAGAAAAGTTCAAGTACCTCCCAGGCAGCACCTTGCTCTCACAGCATATGCAGAGATCCTCTGACCAGGAAGGGCGGAATGTTGGTGCCGTTCATGCTGGTGATGTACAAGATGAAGGAGCCCTTCCCGCAGGCAGCACTGCTGAAGACTCTCAACAAGAAGTATGAGAAGCACTTCCCTGAGATCCTCAGCAGAGCCTCTGAGATCATGGAGGTGGTCTTTGGCCTCGAGCTGAAGGAAGTCGACCCCAGCAATCACTCCTACGCCCTCATCAGCAAGCTGGCCCTCCCCAGCGAGGGAAGTCTGAGTGATGAGTCCTGGCTGCCCAAGTCCGGTCTCCTAATGGTTCTCCTGGGCAAAATCTTCACGAAGGGCAACCGTGCCACCGAGGAGGAGATCTGGGAATTCCTCAATGCGTTGGGTTTGTATGCTAGGAGGAGTCACTCCATCTTTGGGGAGCCTAGGAGGCTCATCAGCAAATATTTCGTGCAGCAGAAGTACCTGACGTACCGCCAGGTGCCCAACAGCGATCCTCCGCGCTATGAGTTTCTGTGGGGCCCGAGAGCCCACGCTGAAACCAGCAAGATGAAAGTGCTGGAGTTTGTGGCCAAGATCATTGGTACCGTCCCCAGTGCCTTCCCAGATCTCTATGAGGAAGCTCTGAAAGATGAGGAAGAGAGAGCAAGAGTGAGAGTCGCGGCCAGGGCTGCAGCTGTTGCTGAGGGCAGAGCCCCTTCCAGGGCCAAGGCCCGCAGCTCCTCCCACATGTAGGGAGGGAGGCCGCGCGCAGTTTGCTCACTTTGTTTTGGAAGAGAGCAGTCAGGCTCCTAAATAGTGCAGAGTAGTAGGGGTGGAGGGAACAAAGCATAGATCTTATTTATCTTCCTGTTTTAAACTAGTAACTTCTATATATTATTGATTGATTGATTTAGGTTTTTTCAAATGTTTTTTTCTTGTAATAGATAGTGTGTTTTCTTAAGAATAGGAATTCGTGAATGACATTGCTTGCATATTTATTGCTGTTTAAAGAATTCTAAAGTTACGGTTTTGGTATATGTAAAAGAAATTCACGAACCATCTATATTTTCTGTATGATCCAGAAGTAGAAAAACATGGCACTGCAATAGACATTGTCATGGAAAAGTGAAAGGCGACCACAGAAAATATTTAGAAACAAAAAATGGAGAAAACAGAGAGTAAAAGCCATTTAACTCGTGGTTTGCCTTACTTCGTTTAAACTTTCTTTTGGTAGAAATAAAAGATACACTGATTTAGCTCATTTGTGAGTATTTGTTTCTTTTGCCCTAGTGGACTGCATATTCTCTGCTACCTACTGGATTAAAAATAAACTCTGATGGGAGGGTGGTATTTTGGGGGTTCATAATAATCATATCATAACTGCCATTCATCAAAAACCCAATATTTCTTAATGAGTATGCCACTGCTTTACATGTAGTACATAACATTCCAACATTCACGCAGGATAGGATTTAGCAGACTCCCTTTACAGGTGAATAACTTGCAAATTTCTCAAGTTCACAAGACTGATTAAGTGACCTTGCTGGGTCTAGTCCCCTGGTCTGCAATAGTCTAGAGCCTACACTCTTCCACTCCTCCCAGCCTAAGCCAGACCTTATGTCTTTTAATTCATTTTTCTTCTCACCACTCCAAAATGTATCTCATGGGATAAAAGGGGCCCTGTTCCCAAAGCACTGTTTTGGAATACAGTAACAGTAACGCTGAATAAGTGAATGGTATGAATAAAAAGAAAAATTTTCGGTGACAATGGGGTCTTCTACATATGCAATGTCAGATACCCTGAAAAGATCAGCATCTCCTCATTTACTCTTCAAGTTTCTCAGGGACATAAAAGCCTTGGTTTAAGAGCTGTGTCCTCAGGTCAGTGGAGGGAGGAGTCCCAGCCTCTGATAGTTACTCAAGGTGAGGAC
The DNA here is from genome assembly GCF_008692025.1 of Phocoena sinus. Lineage (NCBI taxonomy): Eukaryota > Metazoa > Chordata > Mammalia > Artiodactyla > Phocoenidae > Phocoena > Phocoena sinus. The sequence continues at coordinate 24,197,850 of NC_045784.1, read as the reverse complement.
CTTAGAACAGAAGGGGGCCCCACAAAGTCTACCCTGCTTTCTCCCTTGTGTGGCCATGCGCAGAGCTGTCTGTCTGAAGGTACCCCTTCTTTTCCTCCGGGGCAAGGGTGGAGAGGTTCTCAGGGAGGTGAGTTCCTTGGTCTTGTGGCAGCATCTCCAATTCTGCCCAAGCAGGAGATCCTAACAGGCCTTAATTTGCTTCAGGGTGAGGACACTGGGTGCTGACGAGTGGACTCCCCATAACAAAGGGGACCACACAGAGGCCCCCGTCAGGGGTAGCCAGGGAATAGGTCTCTTATCTCCCCTTCTGGTGTCTCAGGAAGGTGAAAGCCTTGGCCTGAGGCTGGCAGACAGTAGGGAGGGTGGAGTCCCATATGCTACCTGAAGTCAAGGTAAGAAACCTGAGTTAGGACTGAGGGGCCACTGACTCCAGAAGAGTGGGGCCTTGTAAAGTCCTGCTCCTCAGAAGACCCCAACAGCTTTGGACAGATCTGGTTCATCCTGACTTCCGATTCAGAATTCCCAAGAAGGTAATGCTTTTGTTCTGAGGAGCACAGCTTCAGGGGAGTGGAGGGTGGAGTCCTGGGTCTGGTCAGGCATCACGATGAGGACCCTGAATGAGGAGCAAGAGGACCACTCACTCCGGAACAGAGGAGAATGCAGAGTCCCGCCCCTGAGCTCAGCCCCAGGAGGCCCAGGACAAAGCTTTCTGGCTGACCTGCCCCCTCTTTCCACTAGGGGTGGTCTCGGGGAGGCGAGGGCCTTGGTCTGTGGGGAACAGCCTCACTCAGTAGAGACTGGAAATCTAGTGACTCTAAATGAGGATAAAGAGACTCCACCTAGAGCAGAGCCCTGCCACTGGACACCTCCCCTTGGCAAATCCAGGAATGTTGGCATGATGCGCCCCACGCCTTTCCTTTTAGAGCGTCTCAGGTAGATGAGGCACTTGGTCCCAGGGGCCAGCCTCAGGGGAGCACAGGGAGGAATTCCAGGTCATGCCAAGAGTCGAGCAGAGGACCGTGAGGACTGAGGGAACCACCCAAATCATAAAAGTGGGGACGCCACAGAATCCCTCCCTTACTGTCGGCCATGAGTGACCACAGGCAGTCATGCCCACGTGAGGCAACCCTCACATCCTCCTAGGTGGTCTCAGGGAATTAAAGGCTGTAGTATGAGCGCACAGGCCTCTCTAGGTCACGGGAAGAGCCAGCGTAAGGACTCTGAGTGAGGACCAAGGGGAACGCCCAACCGAAAAGAGAGAGGAACAAACACATAGCCCCACCATCCTTTCGGCCCGGGGAAGCCCCAGGCAGGGGTAGTTCGATGTGTCACCCACTTGCCTCCGGCTCTGGAGGACTCAGGTCGGTAGAGGGAAGAGTCCCAGATCCTGACAGAGTGAGGACTATTGAGGTCACAAACCCCAGAAGAGCGGAGCCCGGGGAATCTTGCCCTCTGTGTTAGTCCTCAGAAGCCCCTCAGAAATAGCTGTGGCTGCACGTGGCCTACTCTGACTTCTACTTCTGGGGACTCAGGGTGGTGAGGACTTTGCTCCGAGGCTGGCTGACTCAGCACAGGGGACATTTCCAGGTTGTGCTAGGAGTTGGGGTGAGGACCTAAGGCTGGAGTGGAGCATGAAAACCGTAACGATGGGGGCAGCACATCATCTCTCCCCTGCTGTCAGTCCTGGGAGACGCCTGGAGAGATGTCAGGCCGAGCAGAGGCAACCCTTAACTCCTCCCAGGGTGACAGAGAAGTGGGGACAGTAATAGGTGAAGAGGCGGAGAAATTATAGGTCTTCCCAGGAGTCAAACTGAGGAAGGGCCTGAGTGAGGACCGGCGCGGCCAAGAATAAGGCCTGGATCTGCCGGCCCCAGCTTCCTGCCTTCAGAGACCACAGGTAGACGTGGGACATCAGGCTACCCTCACTTTCTTCTGTTGGCTCTCAGAGAGCGGTGGGCCCTTCTATGAGCACATGTCCTCAGGTAAAGAGACAGGAGCCACAGGCCTTCCCAGGAGTCAAACTGAGAACCCTGAGTGACGACTAGGGGGAACATACCCCACCCGCTGAGCTGTGGGGACGACAAAGAGTCTAGCCTTGCCCCTGCTTTCAGCACTTGAAGGCTCAGGACAGGGCAGTCGGGCCGAGGCTCCTTTACATCAGGTCTGAGGGAGGTGAGACCCTTAGCCTGAAGGTAAATCCATCAGAGGGCAGAAGGGTGGGTCCCAGGCCCTACGTGAAGCCAACTGGGAGCACTGAATAGGGACTGAGGACCCAGTGATCCCAGGATAGAAAGGACTCCACAGAGCTGTCAGTACTGTGTTCCCCCTGTCAGGCCGGTGAGCTGGGCCACCCCTCACTTCCTCCTCATGGGTCCCCGGGACCACTGAGGTGTCAACGGCAGAGCAACGGAGGGGAGGAAGCCCAGGCCCTGGCTGCCGTCCACCTAAAGATCCCGAAGATGAACTGAGCAGACTCCCCGCCCTAGAACACGGAAGGTCCCACTGGCAGCCCCTTCTGTCACCCCAGTGACACTCAGGTAGGCTGGCAGCCTGTAGCCCAAGGCTCACTCTACCGTCCTCCACAGGGGTCTCAGGAGACAGGCTGAGCAGGAGAACAGGAGCCCTGTGGGTCCTCGAGCAGTGCCCTCAAGGACCCTGCAGAGGCGGCCTTGGTTAAAGCCAGGGAGGAATCTCCCCGCTGAAGGTGCTCACAGCATCTCCTTGTCCCTCCCCCAGGTGCCCTCGTTGCCTGCCTTCCTGCGCACACTCCCGCCTGCTGGCCCTGACCTGTGTCATCATGCCTCGGGGCCGGAAGAGCAAGCGCTGTGCCCGCGAGAAACGCTACCAGGCCTGGGGGAGACTCAGAGTCTCAAGGGTGCCCAGGCCACTGAGGCGGCGGTGGCGGCGGCAAAAGAGATACAAGAGTCGCCCTCCTACTCCACTTCTGTTTCTAGGGGTACTCCCCCGAGCTCCCCTGCTGCTGGCACTCACCAGGAGCCTCAGCCACGAGCTCTCGTGATGCAGGGGTTTCATGCCCAGGATCTGAAGAGGGTGCCCAGAGCCAAGGTGAGGAGAGCGAGTCACACATGAGCGGGCCTGCCCCATCCTGGACGGTTCGCCTTTCCCTCCCCTACCTGGACACTGGTGGTTGCAGCATGCCCAGAGATCCTGCCTGTCGTGGTCAAGGACCACTGCTAGGTTTCCAGCCATACCAGGACCAAGCAAGACAAAACCGCCAGCACAGGTTGACGCAGGCGCACCAAGACCTACAAGGTGACTCAAGGTAACCCAGGGTTCATTACGCCTCATTTGTAATAACTTAGCATTGCGGCTTTTGCTTCCCCGCCCCACTCCATGGGTTCTGCTTGGGTGCTTATGGGTAAGTGCCTGCATACTAGCAGGAAAGTTATATAGCCTAAAGCTGTCGATCGATTTGTCAGTCAAATAACACAGGACACAGGGAGGGACCACCACTCTACAAAACACAGCCCTACCCCATTGCGGGGCTGCTTCTGGTTTCCAGACAGCCCGCTCTCCTGCTTTTTCGGGAGCGTACCTTTGCTCTGCTTAACTGAACTCTTGCTACTTAAAACTGCTCTTCGCCTCTCGACTGAATTCTTCCTCTTTGGGAGGGTAAGAGCCCAGGACATCGCCATTCTGCTGGTGACAGTATGGATCGCATATTCATTACTTTTATCAGGTACAAGTTAAAGTTTTGATATTTCATAAAACAAATTTAAAAACCTTCCATTTTTTTTTTTATGACCTAGAACAAGAAAACACAGCAATGGAAGAGGGATTTCCATGGAACTGTGAATAGACTCGGCAGTAAAATCATGTGGGTCAAGTAAAAAAAGAAAAGAAAAAGCGTACATGGTGGTACGTTTTTGGTTTGTTTTATTCTTTTAGTGCTTCTTTTTGTAAAACTGAAAGATGTTTTCTTACATTATTCAAGATTGTGAGGGAAATTAAACAATAATAAAGTAGACATCCTTATCGTTGCCACTCTTATTCCCAACCATTAATTGAGCATCTACTCTTTGGAAGGCTCCGTGGCAGAACTGGGGATGGCAAGAAAAAGAAGACTGAGCCACTGTCGAGAGACCTTCAGAGCCTAGGAGCTGCTGCCATATCAAGAAGATGGTGAGACACACTCTGAGACCTAAATAAATGGCAAGTTAAAACAAGGGGTGAGAAAGAGAGGAGGTTCCAGATGAGAGCAGTCAAGTATAAATGCTCTGAAGCAAGGAAGTCTGGAGCTTTGGGACACTGCAGTTCCCTTGAGGAGGTGATTTTAAGTTAGGCGGGATGGTGGGCTAAATGAGGCTGAGTGAATTGTGGTGGGGGAGGGTGGGACCCTTAGATGGTGGGCCTCAGAGCTGACAGACTCAAGACTGGAATGGAAGCTGACCCTGAATTTTTACTTTGGGACTGTGGGTAAAACAGAGAGAATCTCCACCCGGGGCAGGAATAAAATGGCTTCCGTGTTCCCGTCCCAGTGCAGGTGAGCACAGTGCACAAACTAGGTGTTTTAGTCCCATCGCCTCCAGGGAGTTTCTGAGAAACAAGGATGATACTTCCTTGAAGTGAGAGGTCAAGAAGCCACTGTGATAGCACTCTTTGCACTGGGGTCAAAGGGCCAGAGGCCACTCCATTAAAGGGATGTTCTACTGCTTACCTTAAGTGTAATCTGGGGAACTCCAAATGAAGGCTACAATTTTTGGTGGTGGTGAAATTATAATGAAAATAGGGGTGGTTTGGATGCAAAGGCACCTGGGAGGGAAGCTGTTGGTCCTTGACACAAATTCTAGAACCTCTGAGTAGCATCCAGCTGGGAGAGATCCCTCTACACTCAAATGACATATTTACAAATGGGGAAATTTTACATAGTTTCACTGTCTAAGCAGTTTTGTTCGTTCCAAAGGTGCTGCGTAATCGTATTTTCTGACATCTCATGAGATTAAAGAAAAAAATCCCAAAGAGTTGGTATTATTGTCTGGGGTCAGAGTTATCGTAGTAATAAATGCTCAATATCATTAGTCATTAGGGAAATGTATACAAAAAAGACAGAGTGGGATACCATTTCACTAGGTTGGTTATAAAAATGGAAAATAACAAGTGTTTGCGAGGCTATGAAGAAATTGGATCCCTCATACATTGCTGGTAAGAATGTCAAATGGTTCAGCCTCTTTGGAAAACAGTTTGGTAGTTCCTCAAATTTAAACAAAGAATTACCGTATGACCCAGCAATTCCATTTCTAGGTATATAACCAAAATAACTTAAAAATTTTATTCAAACAAATCTTTGTACCCAAATATTCAAAGAAGCATTATTCATAAAAGCAAAAAAAAAATGCAAACAACCCAAAATTTCCATCACTGAATGAACAGACAAACAAAATGTGGTATATTCTTACAATGCAATATTATTCAGTCATGAAAAGGAATGAAGTACGGATAACTGAGAGACCATGGATGAACCTTGGGGACATTATGATAAATGATAAACGAAAGGAGTCAGAAACAAAAGGTCACATATTATATGACACCATTTACATGAATTGTCCAGGATAAGCAAATTCATAGAGACAGAAAGCAGATTGATGGATGTCCGGGGCTACGGAGAGCTATGAATGAGAAGTAACTTTTTGAAGGGTAAGAGGTTATGTAAGCAGATAGGATAGGCGGTCCCTGGAGAAAGAGAACCAGGCATGGCTTTCTTGACATAAGAGAAGCCAGTTTTTGGCCTAAGCCATTTTGTGATCTAAGCCATTTTAAGATCATTTTGTGAACCTGGAGACAAAGTGTGCCCTTGAACACACCTCCGTAATAATGATCTTAAGGGAATAAAAGAATGCAGCAACAAAAGACTGTTATCAGGCAGGAGTAGTAACAGTAGCAAAGGCAATAAATCAGTTGTTAAGACTCCCAGTCTTTTCAAGGGTAAAGATTAGCCTGAAGCACAATCTTCAGCTGTTCTGCAGAATTCAAACCCCCCTCGAATGGTCAACCACCACCAGACCAACTGGAACCGAAGGAATGATGACGGTAATCTTCTCTGACCCTTGTGCCTTCAAACCCCTATAAAGCTCGGACTCTGTTGACCTTTGCCCCAGCTCTAGGCTGAATTCTCCTCTGCTCAAGCCCCTTCATGAATATGCATGTAGCCTTAGCTTGAAACTTCCCCAGTTCTGCTGTCCAGGGAAACAGTGCTTTGGGGAAGATCCCCAGGGTTCTCCTTCCTTGCTGCAAGTAATAAATCCTTCCTTCTCCTGCTCTTTGACTTGGTTGTGTATTTGGCTTGACACCCACCAAGAGGCAAACCCAGTTTTCGGGTAGCAGTTACCTTTTGGAATGAGGAATATGTTGGGAACAAGATAGAGGCGGTGATTGTACAACATTGTGAATGCAGTAATGCCACTGAATTATTCACTTTAAAATGTTATGTGGATATATATCAATGAGTTATATTTTTAATATTATATATAATACAATCAATAGATTGATTGATTCCACTATATATAATATATATAATATATAGGTATATGTATGTATGTAAAATCAACGGAATGATAGAATAAGAGAGAATGAGTGAATTACCATTCTACAGCCCCTAATGGATTAATGGATAAGGGTAAAGATCCTCACTACCTGTCAATACCACCAGGAAGCAGAAAACAGACACTATGTATCTCCTAATGGAAGCACACAGCTTTGTCTCAGGAGTGAACTTGCCAATAAACAAACTGGTAAATCAATAAGCCTTAATCTGAACAAGCTGTTTCCTATAATTATTGAGGATTCTTGATGCTGAGTTCCAGGTATATTGGGTTCATTATTTTATTCTCTGTAATGTTGTATATGATTGTTTTTATTATAAATATCATGCCTTTAAATTTGAAAACCCAAGTAAAATGGAACAATTTTTAGCAAACTATAAATCACTAAAGTAAAAATGTAGTCCAAACCCAGAGCACCATCAAAATGTTCCAGGACAATCCAGGTTTGGAGCCCCCTCACACCAAATGATCAGGGAAAAACTAATCACCACCTTATTTGAATTCTTCCAAACCATACAAAAAGATAGAAAATGGATCAACCATTTTAATAGGGTAGCCCTCCTTGATACAAAGTCCAGATAAGAATGCCCCAATAAAAGGATACTCACACATAACCATGTGATTAAATGAAGAAATGGGCTATGACTAAGGAACACAAAGATATCATATTAGAAAATACTGACAGTTGGAAATCACTGCACTAACAGAGAAAGGAGAAAATGCATTTCTAAAGGGAAAGAATATTTGTCTCTACACTTCTATTCTCAAGCCTGTTGACACCAAATGAATGGGCTTTTTGTTTTGTTTTGTTTTGTTTTGCTCACACAAACCAATTCTCTACCACCAGCTGAGTATCCTACAATTCAATTCAATTCTGACAATACCTACCTGCAGTTAGCATCAGATCCCACAAGGTAAGGGCTCATTCCCACAAGATTGCCCTACACTTAATCCAAACCCAGGTCTCCCATAATTCTGACTGACTGGCTATAAATTGGGGGCTCCCACAACCCCCTCCCTGGGTTTGGTAATTTTCTAAAGTGGCTCAAAGAACTCAAGGAAACAGTGTACTTACTAGATTACTGGATTATTATAAAAGGATGTGACTCCCTAACAGCCAAATGGAAGAGATGTTTAGAGTGAGGTGCAGGGAAGGGGTGTGGAGCTCTCATGCCCTCTCCAGCTGCATCACCCTCATAGCACCTACATGGGTTCACCAAACTGAAAGCTCTCCAGGCCATTTTGGTTAGGATTTGTACGCAGGCTTCATTACACAGGCATAATTAATTAAATCATGGGACACTGGTAATTAAGTCAATCTCCAGCCCTTCTTCCCTCAGAGGGTAGGACTGAAAGTTCCTAGCCCCTGATCACATGGTGGGTCCCCCAGGCAGCCCCCCACCCTTAGGGGCTTTCCAAAAGTCACCTCATCAACATAAACTCAGGTGTGTTTGAAAGGGGCTTGTTACCAGTAACATGAAACACTCCTTTCACCTTTCTTGCTCTTTTCACTTAGGAAACCCCAACAGTTTTAGCAGCTCTGGGGACAAAGACCAAATATATATTTCTTAGTATAAATCACAATTTAATTATATGCAGGGGTAAAGAAAGGGCCTTTGATAAAAATTTTACACCAGTCCATGGTAATAACTTTTAGCAAACTCACATTAGTAGGGAGTTACTCTTCTGTAAAATCTATATGTATTAAACATACTTAAATGTGGATATTATCAGAATTCCCAATAAAATAAGAAACAAGACACAGATATATGGTACCACCTCTACTATTTGACAAGGATCTTCCTGCTCTGCCACGTGAACATCTTGGAAGTCATCACTCCCATCCTCACAATGACAAAAAGCTGAACAAACTGAAAATCAACAACTCTTCTTAGATCCATCAGAGAACTGAAGTTACAGGGAAAACCAATGCTTCAAAACTGAAGATACAGGGAAATACAGGGAATCACAGCTCACTGGGAGCTGAAAGTCCTGGATCCAGGTAGGAGGAGAAGAATTTACATTGTACTTGATGCAACACTGGAAGCTATGTGTGACAAGCTTCAGAGCCCAAAACTCCTAGGAGCCGAGTCTTAGGGGAGCCCACACACTTCTGTGAGTTTTACCTTCTGGGGTCCTAACAGGTTCTCACCGTAAAGATCCAAGAAAAATGTCCTCATGCTTCTGGCATGAGGGGGACATAAGCCCTTTTGAAATACACCTAGGAAAAAGTAACCATTTTGAAACACAGGCCCAGATGTTTCTGTTCTGTGTACTTTCCTAAACCAACTAACTTGGATGAAGGGAAAATCCTAACTCCAGCTCCCTCCAGACTTCCTATGTCACATAACAGGGGGGATAAAAGCTGAGAAGCATTTGTGAAGGTAATAGCCCAGGGGGCACAGAGCCACTAAAACATGGACAGCTAATCACAGGATTATAGAACACTTCCCGGATAACTTACCACTGCATCAACAAGGTCCAATATAATACCAGAGGATTCCTGCTGAAAGAACTGCAAGGCTTAGACTACTTATGAAGGCGTTCCTAGGGAAAAGCAAAGACAACAAGAACACTCAAGGATACTGAAATCTCAGGTGCCTACATTAAGAGCAAACAGTAAACACGACATAACTCTTATGCAGATAAACACAAACTCTCATGCTAAAGGCCCTTTAAATCGATTCCTATTTTCAAATACATTAAGTCCAGCCTTCAACGAAAAATTATAAGATATGCTAAAAGGCAGAAAAGCACAGTCTGATTAAACAAAGCAAGTAAATTAACCACACTCAGATACAGGAGATAATCTGGAATATCAGACTAGGATTTTAGAATACTTATGATTCATACGTTAGGCCTCTAATGGAAAAAGTGAACAACATGCAAGAATAGTAGGTAATGTACGTAGAGAGAAGGAAACTGTAGGAAAGCATCAAAAGGAAATGTGAGAAATCAAAAACATCGTAACTGACATGAAGAATACCACTGATAGGCTCACCAGTAGACTGCACATGGCCAAGGAAAGACTCAGTGAAATTAAAGATATACGTTGATAGAAAACCCTCAAACTAAAAAGCAAGGAGAAAACAAAATAATTTTTAAAAAGGGAAAGAGTAACCAAGGATTGTAGAACAATTGCAAGAGATGTAACATATGCATAGTGGGAATAATCTAAGAAGAAACAGAGAAGGAAGCAGAATTTTCAAAGTAATAATGACTGAGAATTTCCCCAAATTAATGACAGACACTAAACTACAGACCTAGGAAGCTCAGAGAACACCAAGCAGGATAAATAGAAAAAAAAATCTACACCTAGGCATATCATACTCAAACTGCAGAAAACCAAACAAAAAGAGAATTCTTGAGACAAGGTAGAGAAAAAAGAACTTACTATAGAGGATCAAGGGTAACAATTACCAAGATTTCTCTTCACAAACGATGCTATCAAGAAAAGACTACAGTTAAATTTTTAAAGCATTGAAGTGAAAAAAAACCCAACAACAACAAAAACACTACCACCAACCTAGAATTCTGTAGCCAGGGAGAGAAAATCCTTCAACAGTAATGAGAAATAAAGACTTTCTCTGACAGACAAAAACTGATGGAAATTTGTCACACAGATCTACCTTGCAAGAAATGTTAAAAGAAGTTCTTCTGTGAAAAGGAATATGATATAGGTCAGAAACTTTGGCCGACATAAAGAAAGGGAGTAACACAAGGAGTAAATGAAGATAAAATAAAGCCTTTTACTTTTATTACTTTCAACTCATCGAAAATGATAACTATTTCTTCAAAATAATAATATGACAGCAATGCATCCAGTGATTATACATTATGGATAAGAGAAATAAATGGCAGAAATGGTATAGTTGCACTGTTACGAGATACTTGAACTAACCATGAAGCAGGATGGGGTTATTTGAAAGAGGACTTGAATACGTTGGAAACGTAAAACGCAAACGCTACAGAAACCACTACAAATTTTTTAAAAGTATAACTGATATGCTAAAGAGGACAGAAAACGGAATAACATTAAATCTTGAATTAAAACTAGAGAAGGCAGAAAAAGAGCACAAGATTAAAAAGGAAACAAACAGTAAGCTCAATGAGTAGAAAACAGTTACAAATATGGTCAATGTTAATCCAACTGTATCAATAATCACTTTTAATGTGAATGGTCTAAATATACCAATTAAAAGGTAGAGATTGATAAAAAGAATGAAAACAAAGGAGACCTAAGCCTATGCTGTTTATAAGAAACCCACTTTAAATATAAAGACATGAAATGATTAAAAGTAGAGGGATGGATACAATAGCTGGTCATGGAAGCAACCTAAATGCCCATCGACAGATGAATGGATAAACCAGATGTGGTACATATATACAATGGAGTATTACTCAGCCATAAAAAGGAACAAAATTGGGTCATTTGTAGAGACGTGGATGGACCTAGAGTCTATCATGCAGAGGGAAGTAAGTCAGAAAGAGAAAAACAAATATCGTATATTAATGCATACATGTGGAATCTAGAAAAATGGTACAGTTGCACCAGTCTGTAAGGCACACATAGAGACACAGATGTACAGAACAAATGTATAGACACCAAGGGGGGCAAAGCGGGGGTGGGATGAATGGGGAGATTGGGATAGACATATATACACCAATATGTACAAAATAGATACCTAATAAGAACCTGCTATATAAAAAAATAAAATTAAATTAAATTCAAAAAAAGAAAGTAAAGGGATGGTGAAAACTCTACCATGCTAATATGAGTGGAAAAAAACAACATCTGCTCTAGCTATATTTATTTCAGACAAAGCAGTATTCACAACAAGAAAGTCAGGAATAAAGATGGGCATTACTTAATGATTAAGTGGCCAATTCTCAAAGAAATCATGGCAACCCTTAATGTTTATGCACCAAAAATTTCTGTTAAGATACACGAGGCAAACACTGATGAGACACATCTACTCTTATAGAAGGAGATGTCAACACATCTCTTTTCATAATTGACAAATCCACTAGGCAGAAAATCAGCAAGGTGCAGTTGAACTGAAAAGCAACATCAATTAACTAGATCTAAATGACATTCATAGAATACTTGACAACAGCAGAAAGCACATTATTTTCAAGTCCACATGGAACATACACCAAGATAGATCACATTCTATGCCATAAAACACACATCATCAAATTTAAAAGAATATAAATGATACAAAGAATGATCTCATTCTGCGATGGAAATAAACTAGAAATTGATAACAAAAAAGTAGCAAGAAAATCAAGGGTATTTGGAGATTAAACAATATACTTCGAAATAACACATGGGCCGAAGAGTAAATCTAATGAGAAATTTTAAAATATGTTTAACTAAATAAAAACAAAATTACAACTTATCAAAAGTTGTGCAATATAGCAAAACCAGTACTTAAAGGGACACGTATAGCATTGAATGCCTATACTAGAAAAATCTAAAATCAATAATTTAAGCTTCTACCTTAGTAAACTGGTGAAAGAAGAGAAAAAAAAGCAGAGGAAAAAGAAATAATAAATCAAAACAGAAATCAATGACACTAAAGAAAGGGAAAAAATAGAGAAAAACAACAAAACCAGAAGCTATTTCTTTGAACATATCCAAAAGAAAAAACAAGATAACATTCTAACCAGGCTACTCAAGGAAAATAAAAAGAGAGAAAACACCAATTAAATCACTAATAGCAGAAATGAAAGAAGGGCCATCACTAGTGATTGCATGGACATTAAAAGGATAATAAATGAATGTCATAAACAACTCTATGCCTACAAATTTGAAAAGTTAAATCGACAAATTGCTTGAAGATACAATTTCCCCAAACTATACAAGGATAAATAGATAATCAGAATAGGTTTGTATCTATTAAAGAAATTTAATCTATAATTAATAAGCTTCCAATAAAGACAGCACCAGGCCCAGATGAATCCACTGATGAATTCTAACAAAAATTTAAGGAAGACATGAAAACAATTCTCTACAACCTCTTCCAGAAAACAGAAGCAGAGGGGACACTTCCTAATTCATTCTATGAGGCCAGCATCACTCTAAGGTCAAAACCAGAAAAAGAAATTAAAAGAAAGGAGAATTGACCACCAATATCTCTCATGAACATAGATGCAAATTCCCCAACAAAATATAAGCAAAACAAATCTAACAATGTATAAAAGGAATTATATACCACAACTAAGTGGACTTTATTTCAGGTGTGCAACATTTGAAAATCAGTAATGATAACTCATCATATAACTAGGCTAAAGAAAATAATCACATGATCATATCAATAGGTGAAGAAAAGAATTTGATAAAATCCAGTACCCATTCATCATAAAATTTCCCAGCAAACTAGAAGTAGAGAGCCATTGGCTCAGCTTCGTATACTGAATAGAACATCTAAAAAAAACCAACAACAACAAGTAAAACATCCTACTTCATACTGAGACGATCGATGCTCTCACACTATGATCAGGAACAAGGCTAAGATATCCCTTTTCACCATGCCTATTCAACACTGGACTGGAAGTCCTAGCCAATGCAATAAGATAAGAGAAGGAAGCAAAAGATATACAGATTTGAAAGGAAAAAATACAACTGTTTTTGCTCACAGGTGACCTAATTGTCTACGTAGGAAATCTCAAATCATCAATCACAAACAAACTCCTGGTATCAATAAGCAAAGGTTAATATTCAATAGTCAATTGTTTTCCAATAAACAAATGGAATTTGCAATTGAAAAACCTAATGCCATTTACATTACCACCAAAAAAAGATTGACTATAAGTAATTCTTAGAAAAATATGTATAAGATTTATAAGAGAAATACAAATGTCACTGAAAAAAATTAAAGAAGATCTAAATAAATAGACAAACACTCCATGTTCATGGATAGGAGGATGCAAGATTGTTGAGATGTCAGTTGCTCCCAACTTGATTTATATACTCAATACAATTCTGCTCAAAACTCCAGCAAGTTGTTTTGTAGATAGCAACAAACAATCTAAAGTTTATATAAAAAATGAAAAGATCCATAATAACCAACTCAAATCAATACCGAAGAAGATCAAAGTCAGAGAACTGATATTACTGGATTTCAAAACGGACTTTAAAGCTACAATAATCAAGACCACATACTATTAGCAAAAGAAGAGACAAATAGACCAAGGCACAGAATAGAAAACCTAGAAACAGACCTCTCATACAGTCAACTGATCTTTAACAAAGGAGCAAAGGCAATTCAATAGAGAGAGGAGTCTTTTAACTCACAGTGCTGGGACAGCTAGACATCCACATACAACAAAAAAGAATGCTGATACAGACTTTACATGTTGCAAAATAATTAACTCAAAATGGATCACAGACCTAAATGGAAAACTCAAAATTAAAAAAAATCCAGGGACTCCCCTCAAGGTCCAGTGGTTAAGACTGCACTTCCACTGCAGGGGCCATGGGTTTGATCCCTGGTCAGGTAACTAAGATCCTGCCTGCCATGTGGAGTGGGAAAAAAAAAAAAAAAAAAAAGAAGGTAATATAGGAGAGAGTGTTGGGTTAGGCAACGAGATTTTAGACACAACACCAAAAGCACAATCCATGAAAGAGAAAAATGATAAGCTGAACTTCATTAAAATTAAAAACTTCTACTCTGTAAAAGGTACTATTAAGAGAATGAAAAGACAAGCCACAGACTGGGAAAAAATAATTGTAAGAGACATATCTGATAATAAACGTGAATCTAAAATATACAATGAACTCTTAAAAAACTCAACAATAAGAGAACAAAAAATTCAATTTAACAGTGGTTAAAAGAGCTGAACAGACGCCTCACCAAAAATATACACAGATGGCAAATAGCATACGAAAAGATGATCAACATCACATGTCTTCAGGGACTCTGGGATTAAAACAACAATGAGATACCTATTAATATGGCTAAAACAAAAACAAACACCTGACAATACCAAATGCTGGCAAGGATGGGGACCAATAGGAACTCTCATTCAGTGCTAAAGGGAATGCAAAGTGATAGAGACACACTGGAAACTGTCTGGAAGTTTCTTTTAAGCTAAACATAATCTTATCATATGATCTAGCAATTAAACGCCTAGGTATTTACTCAAAAGAGTTGAAAACTTATGTTCATCCAAAAGCCTTCAAACAAATGTTAATAGTACACTAATTCATAGTTGCCAAAAACTGAAATCAACCAAGATGACCTTCAGCAGATGAATGGGTAAACAAACTGTGGTAGTCCACATGATGGAACGCTATTCAGCCATGAAAAGAAATGACATCTCAAACCACAAACAGATATAGAGAAACGTAAATGTATATTGATTAGCAAAAGGAGCTATTTGTAGTGAGGTGGATGGACCTAGAGTCTGTCATACAGAGTGAAGTAAGTCAGAAAGAGAAAAACAAATACCTTATGCTAACACATACATCTGGAATCTGAGGGAAAAAAATGGTCATGAAGAACCTAGGGGCAAGACGGGAATAAAGATGCAGATCTACTAGAGAATGGACCTGAGGATATGGGGCGGGGGAAGGGTAAGCTGGGACAAAATGAGAGAGTGGCATGGACATATATACACTACCAAATGTAAAACAGAGAGCTAGTGGGAAGCAGCCGCATAGCACAGGGAGATCAGCTCGGTGCTTGGTAACCACCTAGAGGGGTGGGATAGGGAGGGTGGGAGGGAGGGAGACGCAAGAGAGAAGAGATATGGGGATATATGTATAACTGATTCACTCTTTTATAAAGCAGAAACTAACACACCATTGTAAAGCAATTATACTCCAATAAAGTTGTTAAAAAAAAAATAAATAAATGAAAAGCCTACATACTGTAGCATTCCATCAATATCATATTCTGGAAAAGGAAAAATTTCAGAGAGAGTAAAAAGTTCAGAGTTGTCAGGGGCTCAAAGTGAGGTTTTGAGGGATGGACAGGTGGAGCACGGGGGACTTTTAGGGCAATGAAACTCTTCTGCATGATGCTCTGTTGGTGAGTAGATGACGTCATGCCTCTGTCAACCACTATAGAACTGAAAAGCACAAAAAGTGAAATGTGTTATAAACAGTGGACAATAATCAATAATAATGTATCACTATTAGCTGATCAATTATAACAAATGAACTTGTATCCACTGAACCAATACAAGATGTTAATAATAGGAGAAACTAACTGGAAGAAGAGAGTGGCTGTATGGGAACTCTTTGTACTCTCTGCTTAATTTTCTGTAGTCCTAAATCTGTTCTTTAAAAAAGTCTATTAATTTAAAAACTGGAAAAAAAACCTGGACAAGAACACATAGCCAGTACAGAGCTATATACAGCAATAGCAAATAAATAAGAGTCATGAGTAATGAAAAGCAAAAGATAACAATGGTAATAATTTGATCCTCTAATTAAAAATCTAAGGGAATAGGCACAGAGAATAGTCAAGTATATAAAGAACTTCAGAAACCTGGTGGAAAAAAAGATCACCACAGCAAAATCAAGAGACTGGCCTGAAACAATCAACAATTCCTTAGATCATGTTAATCGAAAATACACCAAAGACAAAAGCAACAATATAAAAAACATACCTAGAAGGAAACCATACAAAAATGTATATAATCTACATGGAGGCAACAAAAAGAGTTTCCTGATAGACTTTGGAAAAAGAAGTCTCAACCAGAATAGTATGTTATGTGTATTCATGAGGAACAGATATTGTAAGAATATCGATTTTCCTTAATTCTTTTACAGATTTAGTACCTTATCCATAGCAGCTAATGACAATCAAACATGGGCTACTGTTTCCTGTACCCAAAATCAACCATGGAAAAATTATAGAAGGAATAAAGAAAAAACATTAACAAAAGCAAAAACACAAAACTAAATAATCCCTGAGGGACAATAAGTCTTCACTGAACAAGAACCTGAGTGTGGGCAGGTAGGGGGATGCCCTGAATTCGAGACAGGTCTGTAGCCTGCAAGAGAGGCAGATGACAGGGTTGACTGGAGGAAAGCCTTTAAACTTGAGCCCTGGATTCTTCCACTGTGCTCTGGGACCATGAGTCTCTACTGCTTCACTGAAGGAATCTGAGGCAGCATTTCAGAGCCCACGGGCCAGGATGGCACCAAAGGTTGGTGTTGTTTGAAACAGAATGAGTCCAGAGGCTGTGCAATAACCACATGAAACCTCTTTAGAGGATCAGGACTGACCTTTTAAAAAAATTAATATTATGATCAAATATAAGGAATGGAAAGAATGAATCACACTTAACAAGGGTAGGTGTTCTTTCATGAAAAAATGCATATACACACACACTTGTTAGAGATATAAATATATTTCTTAGTATGAATGAGGGTCAAAAAATAAAAGTGACCACACTGGACTGAGCAATGTGAGGTAATATAAAAGAGCTAGGTCTCACAAAATCCTGTAGCTTAGCCTCTTCTCCTCAGAAAGTAGATCTTTTAGAGTAGAAGGTTCCCCAAAGTCTAAGTATGGCTGGCGAACAAACGCTATGGGCCAGTGTGCCTTTTCTTTTACAGCCCACCATGTGTCCTGGGACCCCGCCTTATACTGCAACTTTCCCGTCTGGTATGTAGCCTGGGACTCATCCATTTTCTGCAAGGTTTGCAGGGAAACAGCTCAGAGCTTTCAGAGAGTTAGTATTTCCCAGGAAGTCTTTAAAGAAGCAGCCAAGAGGAGGACACCCTACTCCATGCCTCCACCTTGAGGAATGACGCGACAACCCACCCCAGAATAGAGGAACCCACACAGAGCCCCGCCCCCGCTTTCGCTCCTGGGAAACCCAGGGCAGAGCTGTCACCATGAGGTACTGACTGACTTCCACCTCCAGGGTCTCAGGTCTCTGGAGGGGAAAGGAGACGCTGCGAGTGAAAGGAGGACGCTTAGTTAGAATTGCAGGAACGTGCCTCCTTAGAACAAAGGAGACATCATAGAATCCCTGCTACAATCCGACGCGTGCTAAAAGGCTAGCGGCAAGACTGTTAGGCCCAACGCACCGTCAGTTTTGCCTCGGGGTCTCAGGGAATGAAGACGTTGATCTGAGGCTGGTGTTCTCAGATCAACAGAGGAAAACATCCCAGGCTTTATTTGGCGTCGAGAGGAGACTGAGCGAGGACTGAAGGCACGCTCAACCCGGCACACACACTTGCTGTCCCTGCGGTCCACCCTGGGAGGCCCCGGGCAGGGCTGTCAAACTCCGGCGGGGGCCGGGGATGGGGGGCGGCTTGGCCTGGTGGGGGTGGCAACATGAGCGACGACTGAAAACCCTAACAAAGGGGGTGGCAACATGAGCAATGACTGAATCTAAGTGTATGAATGATATTGCGGAAACGCAACGCTGGCTGACTGTGGATCTGAGGCTCGTAAGCAACATAAGCCGGGCTCTGGGAGAGGACGCGGCGGGGCGGGGCAGGTCTGATTTTCTGTTTCGTGCAGCCAGCTGAAGGCTAAGTGCAGCTCTAGATGGCGTGAAGCATGCCTGCATCCGCGAGCAAAGGAACTAGCTCCTTGGGACTCATTGAAGTATAAAAGTTTATAATTTTACAGCAGTTGAAATACTGACATCAATATTAAACCCATCAACCCCTGCTCCTGTTGTCAGCTTTGGAAGGCCCCAGCAGGGGTGGCCCTCTAAGGCTCTCCCTCATTTCCTCCTGGGATGGGGGGTGGGGTTTAGGGAGGGAAGGCCATTGGTGGAAGGAGTTTAGCTTCAGAGCCGTAAAGGGGAGGATGGCCGGGCCCTGCCAACAGTTGACAGGATGATCCTAAATGTGAACTGAGAGGATTACAGAGGGGACCACACAGAGCCTAGACCTGCCAGCCCAAGGCACACTGACTTCTCTGCAGGGGTCTCAGGGGACAGGCTGATCAGAAAAGGAGCCCTGTGGGTCCTCGAGCAGTGCCCTCAAGGACCCTGCAAAGGTGGCCTTGGTTAAAGCCAGGGAGGAATCTCCCCGCTGAAGGTGCTCACAGCATCTCCTTGTCCCTCCCCCAGGTGCCCTCGTTGCCTGCCTTCCTGCGCACACTCCCGCCTGCTGGCCCTGACCTGTGTCATCATGCCTCGGGGCTGGAAGAGCAAGCGCCGTGCCCGTGAGAAACACAGTCAGGCCCGGAGTGAGGCTCAGCGTCTCCAAGATGCTCAGGCCCCTGCAGCAAAGGAAGAAGAGTCTCTCTCCTCCCCCACCCCTCCTCTTGGTGGTAATCTCCAGAGCTCCCCTGCTTCTGGGTCAGGTAGAAGATCCCAGGGGTCTCAGAGAGCCCCATCCACTACCACTACTTCTGCAGGTGTTTCATGCACAAGATCTGATGAAGGTGCCAAGAGCCAAGATGAAGAAAAACCAAGCACCTCTCAGGCATCACTCAGCACTGATTTTTCCTGCAGAACTGTTGTAGACCAGAAGGCAATTCTGTTGGTGCAATTCCTGCTGTGCAAGTATAACATGAGAGAGCCCATTACAAAGGAGGGTATGCTGAAGCATGTCATCAAAAAGTACAAAGAGCAGTTCCATGAGATCCTCAGGAGAGCCTCTGAGCTGATGGTGCTGGCCTTTGGCATTGATGTGAAGGAAGTCGATCCCACCAGGCACTGCTACGCCCTTGTCAGCAAATTTCAGTGCACCAGTGATGACAGGATGAGGGGTGAGGAGATCATGCCCAAGACCGGCCTCCTTATGACAGTCCTCTGTGTGATCTTCATGAAGGGCAACTGCGCCACTGAGGAGGATATCTGGGAAGTACTCAATGTGATGGGGATATATGCTGGAAAGAAGCACTTCATCCATGGGGAGCCCAAGAAGCTCATCACCAAAGATTTGGTGCAGGAAGGGTACCTGGAGTACCGCCAGGTGGCCAACAGTGATCCTCCAAGCTATGAGTTCCTGTGGGGCCCGAGAGCCCATGCTGAAACCAGCAAGATGAAAGTCCTTGAATTCTTGGCCAAGATTCATGATACGGTCCCCAGTGCCTTCCCACTCTTGTATCAAGAGGCTTTGAGAGATGAGGAAGAGAGAGCCCAAGCCAGATTTGCAGCTATGCTTCTCACTGGTGCCGTGGCCAGTGTGCGTTCTGGGGCCGACTTCCAGGGCAGCTTCTCCCACCTGTAGTGAAATCTGAAGCACCTTCCTGCAGTAGTGTAGGGGCTTAGGTGGTGTTGGAGGGATCACAGTGAATAGCATATTAGAATAACTTACAGATTTATGTTTTGTTGTTGAAGGTTTTCAAATGTTGCTTCTTCTTTAAAAAAGTTTAATTAGCTTCAGAATCTAAGTATATGAATGATATTGGTTACATACTTAATGCTGTTTATGAAGTTTAAGAGTAATAGTTTTGCCATTTTATTAAACAAATAGGGTAACCTTCCATCTTTTTTAGTGACCTGGAACAAGAAAAGATAGCATTGTAATAGGCATTTCCTTAGAAATGTGAAAGAAATTAGCAGTAAAATAGTTGGGATCAAAAAATAGAGAAAAATGTAAAAGATGATCAATTCTCGGTTTCCCTTATTCCTTGTATTTTGCTGTTCTGTAAAATAAAAGTTATACACCTGAACTTGCTTCGTTTATTCAATAATATAGGAGAAATAAAATCATAATAAATTGTTCATTTTTTTCCCCCTCAAACATTAGTTGAGCATCTGCTCTTTGGAAGGCTCCATGGTAGGATGGGGGGTGGTAAGAAAAAGAAGACTGAGCCTTTTCCCATTGAATTAGAGTCTAGCAGCAGCTAACATATAAGGAAGATGGTGAGATGCCCTCTAAGACAAAAAAGACAAGCAAAAAAAAAGGATGAGGGGGAGGGGGAGGGCCAGATGAGAGCACTTAAGTATAAATGTCCTGAGGCAAGACAACTTGGAGCCTTGGAAAAACCTCAAGTCCTTCAGTGAGAGGTAATTTTCAGTTAAGATGGGTGGTGGGTCAGAGGAGGGTGTGTGAGGGTGGTGAGCAAGGGCCAGACCCTTGCGTGGTGTGTCTCAGAGTTGAGAAACTGAGCCTCCGATGGAGAACTGCTTTTAGCGGTTATTTGGGGATCATGGATTAACCAGAGAGAAATCTCCACGTGGGGAGGGAGTGGAAGGTACCCTGTGCTCTTGTCCCAGTGCACAAACTAGGTGTTTTATCCACATCATCACCAAGGAGATTCTGATAAATAAGGGTGATACTTCCTTGAGGTGGGATGCCAAGAAGCCACTGGGCCCATATCCTACTCTTTAACCTGGACTGGGAGAAACAGAGCCTGCTCCATTAGTAGGGTATTTTAACTGGGTTAATGTGAGTAAAATTTGGCGACCCCTATGGGAGGGCTTGATTTTGGTAGGAGTTAAATGAATGAAAATAGGGGTGATTTGGATCCAAGGGCAGCTGGGAGGGAGAGAAGGAGTTGGTTCTTGACACACATTTAGCTTTGAGTTGCATCCAGATGGGGAGGATTCCCCAACATCCAAATTAAATAATACATCCTCTAAGGGGCATGACTTACTGAGGTATATTTTCTTGTTAAGCAGAATTTTTGGCTGACTTGATGTTCAGTGTCCTATAGCACTGCATATTCTCAGATATCTCCTGGTTTAAAACAACAGCAAAACAAAACAAAAATTCTCGGCAGGAGGGTTGGTATTATCTGGGTCAAAAAATCATGGCAAAAATTGCCACTCTTTAAAGTTTCAATGAACACCAGTCACTGTGCCAGGTGTTTTACATACATTATACACATTCCAACAGTCCTAGAAGACAGAGCTTATCAAACACACTTCATTGAAGAAGAATCCAAGGCTCACAGAATTTGGTAATGTGCTGAGTTCACATAGCTAGTGACAGGGCAAAACTAAAGCCCTGGTCGAAATTCCTCCAGAGCCCATACTGTTCCACTCCTCCCAGCCTGAGGCAGCCCTTCTGTCTCTTAATTCATTTCTCTTCTCACTGCTACATGATGTCTCTGAGGCAATAAGAAAGAGGAACTTGTAGCCAAAATATTAAAAGCAGGCCTAAAGAAGGAAGGTGAACACGAGAATCAGACACCATTTGGGGATTGTCTGTGGGCTTCGTTTACCTAGGATCCTCCTGCCCCTCGCCCCAGGCTTCCCTGAGAGCTGATTGCCCCGGTCCCGGCACGGGGGTCCAGTCCCAGCACTTTCCGGCATCACAGCGCCCTGCCCCTGGGTCTTCCCCAGTGTGCCCTCGTGTCCAGACTGGAAGCTGACCTGCTGGCCAGCTCTTCTCTGCATCTTCCTCTGGAGGCTGCACTAAGCTCCCGGAGGAACAGACAGCCCGTATGCCCTGCCCTCCCCTGACTCGGAGCATCCCGACTCCCCGCAGATCCCGTTCGTCACCGTGGACCCCTGGGACAGCAGCTGCCCTTTCCATGTATCTGTTCACTTCAGACAGTGACATTTACACACCTCCTCATCCCCACTGGGTGCCTCCATCACATTCTTGGTGTTTGCAAGCCTGCTGGTGACAAGACTCTGATTTGGTGTGGACTCTACAGGGCCTTGGCTTATAACCCCAAGGCTAGGGAGGCCTTGTTTGAAACAACGTGATATTTGCAGTAGGATTTTAATGGGCTGAATTATTTGAGATTGGCCGCTGACCACATACCAATGATTAAGTTTGCCTTTTTGGTCAAAACCAAAGCCTCCTCCATAAGAAGTAGATGAGAAAAGATCATCTATATAGACAGAACTCCTAAAAACTCAGGTGTACTTCTAGGAGGTGGAAAATGGTTCTGTGGCAGACGTGCCATCCTTGATAAGAAAAGAAAAAGTCAACATTCTTCCACTGCCTCTTGTCTCTATGTTTGCCCCTGAGGAAAATTTTGGTTTTAAGTAATAGTACAAATGCTCTTACTGCCCCCAGATTCTAATAGTATGGATAACTCACAATTCCCCTTCCCTATCACATTCCTCTAGAATTCATCCCTCTCCTCAGAAGCAACCACAATTAAAATTTTGTGTTATTTTTAAATTGATTCTAGACTTTTCCTTACATAGATGTGTTATAAAAATACATTGTGAGTTTCTTAACATACATGGATAACAGTGTACATATTGTCCCGTCTCTTGCCCTTGTCACTTACTAAAACGAATGCCGGGTCTTTCCCTGAGAGCACATATAGATTCATCTCACTCTTTTAACTACTCCTAAGTATTCTAAAGTGTGTATGTGCCATAATTAATTTAAACATTCTCCTCCTGATGGACACATAAATTATTTCCCATTTGTTGCTATGATTAATAGAACTTGTATCAACATTACTGAGCATGAATTCTTGGGCAAATATGTATGTTTTCTTATAGGAAATACACAGCAAAGTGCAAACTGGATTGAAGTGGAAAGAATGTGATGATTGTAAATTTTTATGAATATTGCTGATACTCTGTTCAAATAAAGCTGTACTGATTCATATTCTCCCATATTAATGTATGTAATTTGCACTCTCACAGGCATTTTATTGTATCAACCTTTTAAATTTTGGTCAAACTTTTAGGTGAAAACATATTGTCTCACTGTTATTTTAATTTCCAGGTTTTCTAAGTAGGTTGAGCAGAAAATTAACTTAAGCCCTCATCCATAGAAAGTGGGATTTCTTCAGTGATGCTTTGAGTATCAGAATTCCTCTGGGCATGCTTTAAAATTCTGAAATGTCAATAAGATTTTTCTCTTTACTTTGAGAAAGAAGAATTTGATCAGACCGACCAGGTGTCAGTGAAAGGGTTCAGACAGAACACCCCCAGCCAGTGAGGAACATTAGAAAGAACCGGGGAGAGAGCAGTGACCAGAGTCCATGAGAGGAAATATGAAGTCCAGAGAGGCCAGAATTTCACAACACAACCTGTTATCTAACTGGTCTATAGCAGCTATAAACATTTTAGACTTAGGGCCTCTTATTCCAACTTAAGCCTTCCCCAGAAATCCAATCTGTGATTTGAAGGCAGTTAGGATGCTGTATGGTAGCCATTATTTTTGGACTACATTCATCCTATTCCTACAGCTTAGACTTGTCTGAAACTGTACCAAATTACTTGGGGTGTTCAAAGAGGATGCTCCCCTCTGGCTGTTCAATATTTAAAAGTCTTCCAGCCATGTTTGTCTTCCAATAGTTGTTCAGCTCACTGCTCTCCAGTATTTTTTTTAACTCCCCTGGTAGTTGCTCTTTGCCCAGTCCCATGGAGTCCTGCCCTTTACGTGAGCAGCTTAATGTTCAGTGAAAGACCCAAGGGGACCTTCTACAGATTTCTGGAGCATTAACTCCACCCAGCTCTCTTCTCGCCACCAACTTGCTCTGCAAATTTCAGCAGCTTTACTATTCCCAAACTCTACTTACTGTATCCTCAGTTCAATGAGTCCACCGCGCTCTGTTGTGGCTTATCCTCCTTGCACTACAGTCTAGACGTTGCCTCTAAGCAGAAATACAGGGTCATTTGGGGAGCCTACCTCATCTGTTTTCCTACTTTTGGGGATCATAATCTTGTGCTGACTGTTTTCCAGTCACTTCATATATTCTGCCTATTTTGAAAGTTGTTTACAGCAACTAATGTGGAAGTCTTCCTGAATTTTTTATAATGGCAATTTTTTTAATGAGTATAAAAAAATAAATTTTATTATTTTTATCTGCTTTTCCCCCAGCTTAAACTACATGTATATTTTTGGAAGCTTGAGTTCCTAAGAAAATTCCACAATTTCCACTATACCAGCTCCCACAATGTGACTGAGTGAGGTTAATCAAGGTCCCACTCCCATAAGGAAATTAATTTTTATCCTTGCGGATTCTGAACAAGCAGACCTCTAGGAGCTTAAAAAGCAGGTGCTTTCATTAGGATCCTTCTAATATGGGGAAAATGCAGCCATCATCCATTAAAACACAATCCAGTTTGGGTACAGGTACTCTTTAGGCTTTCCAAGTTCTCCACTTGACTACCAGACAACGCCACCAGCTTTTCTGGCAACCCAGCCTCTCCAGCTGCACCAAAAGTGGGATTCACAAAACTGAAGATAAAGCGTTTCTGACCTTTCTTCCTGGAAGTTAGGAGGCTCTCTGGGTAAGAAAGGTAAGGAGGTTTTGCATCAAGCTTGCCTTAACAAGGAGTACTGGGGGAGGGACTGCTAAATCTACCCAGTGCACACCTGTGTTGAGGGTATGAGTGTATAGCGTATACTTATCCATCACCACACAAGAAAGATAAGAGTAAACTTATAAATCAATCTGGACCAAGCCCCTCAAAACAGAGGCGAATTTCATGAACCAAGGCCACTGCCTGTCGTAAAAACCTCAGTTCACCTAGGTCCTTTCTTGAGGAACCATATTAATCTCCTGATTCAAGAGGCACCTTGGCCAGGACAGAGGACAGAAGGGAAACGTAACTTCTGGGTAGGGAAATGCCACATGGAGTTTAGAGGTTGTGATTTATACTACAGTACAAGAAGATGGCAGCGTCACTAATACTTAGAGCTGGAAAGAGCCTTGGCTGGACGACACTCCTAGAGCATCTTTACTAATGCAGCTTAATGGCGGTTGCCCAGATGTCGTTGCTGGGGAGCGGGGGAAGAACCCATCCTTGGGGAACGGAGTTGCCTTTGGGATGATCAGATGGCACCAGGTACTGATCCCAATCATGCCTTATCTGGATGAGCGCTGGCAGGGAGTGCTCAGCCTGGAGGTAATACTGCCGGAAAGGCTGCAAGAGGTGAGCAAGTGGGAACTCATCTGGATCCCCAAATAACTTGGACTCAATTTCACGCTTCTGTAGTAAAAATTTTTCTTTTTCTTTCCTCTGTTTCTTCTCTAATTCTCTTTTCCTCTCTTCCTCTTGTTCTCCTTCCAACATAACTCTGAGGGCTCTCTCTTCAGCTTCATATAATTCAGAGCGTTTTTTAATGAGTTTTCTCAGTCGCTGAAGGTGATGCTCAAAGGTCTCATCTGCTGAGGCTGGAGGACAGACCCCTTTCCTTGCTGCAGCCTCTTTCCTGAGTTTCCTCAATTTCTCCAAGGCCCGAAGAATGTCCACCATTCTTTTGGTGTCTGCTTGTTTTTTCCTCACTTCAGATAGGACACCATCAGCAGCAGCTTTAAGTTCCTGCTCCCGCTTCTTCTCCTCCACCTCCTGCACGCACTTGACCCTCCAGCGGTCAATCTGCTCGCGCTCCGCTGCCCGCGTGGCCTCCGCCTCCAGCTCGGCCTCGCGTTCCCGGGCCCTCTCGCGAAGCCGCAGCCGGCGGCGCCGGACCCTCTCCAGCCTGCACCGCGCCTCGCCCACATAGGCTGCCTGGGTCAGGAGCTGAAGTCGCTCGGCCAGCTCGGCGCGCAGCGGCTGTGCCTCCGCATGCAGCTGTGCCCAGGCCACGCCGTCAGCCTCGGCCTCGCGCAGCGCATGGCCCAGGTCGCGCAGCCGCCGCACCAGGCGCAGGGACCCGTGCAACCGGGCCCGCACCTCGTCCAGGTTGGGGCTGGCGGGCGCGCGCGGCGGCACCGGGCAGCCGGCCCGCCGCGGGGTTCCGAACACCGCCTCTAGCCACTGCCGGTCGTGCAGGCGCTGCAGGGCCGCGTCCCCAAGCACGTCGGATGGCGGCGGTGCTTCAGGCCAGCGCGGGCTCCAGGGCGGCCCCTGGCCTGGAGGCGGCGGCCGCGGGCGCTCACCGGCGGCGTTCCCTAGGAAGGGCCGGCACTGGGGCGGCGGGGGTATAATGGCAATTTTTAAAAACGTTTTATTTGAAACTATTTTTAGACTTACAGAAAAGTTGCAAAAATAGTGCAGAGAGTTTATCCCTCATCCAGCCTTGTCCAATGTTAACACCTTAGGTAACCATCATACGAGTACTAGAACAAGGTAATTATTTTTGTCTTAGTAGCATTAACCAAACTAATTACCTCATTTAAACTTCATAATTTTTTCCACTATTATCCTTTCTAAAGATCCTAATCAGTGTCCCACATTGCGTTTAGTTGTTATTTCTTCCTGGACTCCTACAATCTACAATAGTTCCTCAGTCTTTCCTGCTTTTTCAATACACCGTCAGCCCTGAAGAGTATTGATCAGTTATTCTGCTGAATGTTCATCACTTTAGACCTATCTGGTATCTTCTCATTACTGGACTGAGGTCATAGTTCCTTGAAAAGAGAACCACAAAGGGTCTTCCTTGGTGGCACAGTGGTTAAGAATCCGCCTGCCAATGCAGGGGACACGGGTTCGAGCCCTGGTCCAGGAACATCCCACATGCCGCGGAGAAGTTAAACCTGCGTGTCACTACTGGGCCTGCGTTCTAGAGCCCACGATCCACAACTTCTGAAGCCCGTGTGCCTAGAGCCCGTGCTCTGCAACAAGAGAAGCCACCGCAATGAGAAGTCCATGCACCGCAACAAAGAGTAGCCCCCGCTCCCTGCAACTATGCAGAAGTCCGCGTGCAGCAACGAAGACCCAACGCAGCCAAAAATAAAATAATTAATTTTTTTAAAAAAAGGAGAACCACAGAAATGGTGCCATTTCTTTCAACAGTGCACCAATATCACAGGGTTCCTGATTTCAATGCATATTACTACTGGCAACAATGACCTTGATCACCTGGTCAAAATGATCTCTGCTGGGCATTTCCACTGTAAAGTTACTATGATTTCTCCTGTAGTCAACAAATATCTTGCAGGGAGATAATTTGAGACAGTGCAAATATGTTCTCTCCTCAGATGCACTGATTGTAGCACCCATTAGTAGATTAAGTATGCAGTAATCACCACTGTGATATATGCCTAATAGTGGCTTCCATTTCCCTTCTTTAAATACTTATTAATTGCAATTCCACTATGAGGAGGAGCTGTCGTGTCTCTTCCATCTACATATTTAATTATTTATATTGTTATGGACTCAGGAATTTTTTTTATTCTTTGGGTTATAATCCAATATTAGCATTATTTATTTTGTTGCTCAAAGCTTTGGCCATTAAGAGGTCCTTCTCCTAATGTTGTCTTCTTTCAACAATGCTCTCTTCCCTGTATCTTTTGAGAATATTCTTTTTTTTTCTGGTTCTACAAGATGTTCCAAGCTCATTTTGATTTTTTCCATCTCAGCCCTGAAAGAACCACCTTTCCAAGGATCCTTGGTTCCTTTTATAGAAGAATGATGCTTAAGAAACCAAGATCTTGTCTCTAGGTATGCTGATTACTACTGGAATCTCATTGTTTCTAGGCTCTCTCAGCAGCCAGGACTGGGAAATATTTGTGTATTAACCCATGTATACACACATATCTATTTTTATATCTGTGTGTGAGTGTGTGTGTGTGTGTGTGTCTGTAATGAGTTTATACTAATACCTCAGATTCCAATTTAACACCATAGGAATCTTTTTAATCTCCCCAGTTTATTTAATTGTAATTTCTTTCTCCAATTGTAAGAAATCTTAGTTTTATTGTTAACAACCTATTTACTTATTTGTTCAATTCTAGTATTCACATAAATTAGTTTCAGAGTATCTTATCAATGCCTCTATGAGAAACACATTTACTGACTACATAACATTTGTGCACAGTTCTTTTCGTTTTTATCCTTTTAGCATCCAGTCAAGTTATTGTTTTCTAAGGTTATTTGGGTTAGTTCTTTCCCCCTTACCTTCAGTATAGTTATGTTATTGATTTTTATTACTGGTAGTTTCATTTGTTAGTGTTTGTATCTCATGTTGGGTTTCTCCCACATCCTGATTGGTTTTAAATATTCATTTATTAATGGCAGCATTTCTTAACCAAGTATTTATTTCTATTGATTAATGCTTTACCAACAGACATCATCATACACACAGTAGATGACCTCATAATATCCATATCAGCTGGCCGTGATCATAAGGATGTGCCAAAAATATGCATCCAGATATCTAAATTAGAAAAATCTGTTTGTCTTGTGCATTCCAGGGGTACTTTGTTTATTCAGGTGAATGCCTCATGTTTATTCACTTTTTTCCACATACTAATTCACAGACGACGGCTAAAATGTTTTACATTGCTGCACATACCAGAGCTCAATCTGATCTTATGCACTGGGCTTAATTCTTGAAGGCAAGAAATTTAATGTCTCCATATGGCCATTAAAACCAGCTGAGGAACTACTATTTGTCATGATGTTGATGATGGGTCCTTTACTGCTTGTGTTTTTTTTTTTATTATTGTTGCCAAGTAACTGAAAAACTCATGCAGCAATGCTGAGGATAAGACCTTTCCCTATTAAGAAGAAAAAGATGACAGCCTGCTGTGTGAACAATAGGGAAACTACCCTTATCATTCCCAGCACAAACACTTCATCAGTAGGGGTGCATCTTTACAAAAAAAAAACTTTTTAATTTTTCTGTAAAATATTCTGTTCCTGTTCACTGACATGAAACTTTTAGAGCTTTTAAAGAAAAAATAATATGTTAACTGGCAGGAAAAACAAGGAGATAAAAATCCAGAAAATGTATTACACATCTGTCTTTACCAAATAGTTGGTATCTTAAAACTTCATATTAGGAGAGATAGAAGCAGTTATTATTATCACATGGCATCTTGCCCCACTTAATTCCAGCAGAATAAGCCGCCTCCCACTGTGCTGTAGAGAAGGATAGTCTCAAGTCAGATCAAAGGCCAAGCTGTGATTATTGTGAAAAGAAGAGAAGAGGACTGCATACTCTTTTTTTAGCTATCTATCCTCTCAAGATATAGTTTCCCATTTGAAATATTGCTACATGAATGTCAAAAAAGTATCAGATGGTAAAACAGTATCAATAGCTCAACTTTGTGAAAAATAGCCTTTGAAAATGGAGGTCCATGGAAACACAGTTACTAAGCTCTTTCAAACCAAATCTTCTTAGCATTCCACAGTGATTCCTTCAAGAATAAAATTATAGACTTAAACTCTCATCTGACATTTAATCCCTTTTTTATAAATAAGAATTAATTTTTTTCATATAACATGGAAATGTAGAAAATTGATGCTTTTAGATTTATCTTCATGACTTGGATATTACTAAAAGTTAGAGATTAATCTTGCTCTATCCTTGAATGGACAATATGATGCATATGTTTAACTATATTATAAATAAGAATACTATAGGAATTTAATATGTATAGCAAAATTGATGTGTGCCTCTTTTAAAGCAGATATTCACCTTTAAATGTTCCCATGTGCTAAAAAATACTGACATCTTTATTCATACAGCCTTTCCCAGGAATAACTAAAATTCTCCCTTTTCCATGCCCTCTAAAGAGGCAGTTAATACCATGTGCTGGCTTATTATCAAACAAATGAACAAATATATGATACTGTATTTCGAAAAGTAACCCAAACTACTTATTGTACATATGATGAATAGAAATTAATTCTCCCCTCCTTCTGGGTATCTAAGTACATATTCTTTTACATAAATCACGTATTAAAATATACAAGATAAAAATCTTCGAAAAGTTCTAACCTCAAATAAACAAAAATAAAATAAATCCAGTATATATATATATATATTTTGGCCACTCCGTGTGGCATGCGGGATCGTACTTCCTGGACCAGAGATCGAACCCACATCCCCTACAGTGCAAACACAGTCTTAACCACTGGACTGCCAGGGAAGTCCCAAAAATAAATCCTGTATTAAGACCAGTAACAAAACATATTCAAGTCACGTGATCAATGACAGAATAAATGAGCTTATATTCATCTCTGATCCAATATTTCATTTCTCCAACCCAATTTTCAAACCAAGAACTGGAATTTTTTAAAGCACTTTATTGTGGTATGATTGACATACAAAAAACTGTGAACTTTTAATGTATACAACTTGATGAATGTAGAGGTAAGAATCTATCAATGAAACCATCACCATGATTTATGCCATAAAGCTATCCATGACCTCCAAAAGTTTCCTACTGCCTTTTTATTTATAATAATTATTATTCTGTGATAAAATGCTTAATATAAGATTTACCCTCTTAACACACTTATAAGTATACAATACAGCATTATTAACTATGCTGTACAGTAGATCTCTAGGTCTTATTCATCTTACATAAACAAAACTTTGTGCCCTCTAATATCTCCCAGTTTCCTTCTCCCTCCAGGCCCTGGCAAACATCATTCTTTTCTCTGCTTCTATGAGTTTGACTATTTTAGATTGCTCTTATAAGTAGTATCGTGTAGTATTTGTTCTTCTATGTCTGGCTTATTTAACTTAGCATAATGTCCTCCAGAGCCATCCATGTTGTCACAAACGGCAGGATTTCCTTCCTTTTTAAACTTGAATAATATACCATTTTATGTGTATACTTTATGTGTACATTTCTTCAAACCAAGAACTTGAAAACAGATTCTCCCTCACTAAAGAATAAGGATATTTGTTAGACCATTTAAAATTGGGGGGGAGGTGCTTCAAGATGGTGGAGGAGTAAGACGTGGAGATCACCTTTCTCCTCACAAATACATCAAAAATACAACTATGTGTGGAACAACTCCTAAAGAATACCTACTGAACACTGGCAGAAGACCTCAGACCTCCCAAAAGGCAAGAAACTCTCCACGTACCCGGGTAGGGCAAAAGAAAAAAGGAAAAACAGAGACAAAAGAATAGGAATGGGACCTGCACCTCTGAGAGGGAGCTGTGAAGGAGGAAAAGTTTCCACACACTAGGAAGCCCCTTCACTGGCAGAAACGGGGGTTGGGTGGGTGGGAAGCTTTGGCGCCATGGAGGAGAGCGCAGCAACAGGGGTGCAGAGAGGGCAAAGCAGAGAGATTCCCGCACAGAGGATCCGTGCCGACCAGCACTCACCAGCCCGAGAGGCTTGTCTGCTCACAGGCCAGGGCGGGCGGGGGCTGGGAGCTGAGGCTCGGGCTTCGGAGGTCAGATCCCAGGGAGAGGACTGGGGTTGGCTGCATGAACACAGCCTGAAGGGGGCTAGTGCCCCACAGCTAGCCGGGAGGGAGTCCGGGAAAAGTTTGGAGCTGCCGAAGAGGCAAGAGACCATTGTTTCAGGGTGTACGAGGAGAGGGGATTCAGAGCACCGCCTAAAAGAGCTTCAGAGATGGGTGCGAGTCGCGGCTATCAGCGTGGATACCAGAGGCAGGCATGAAATGCTAAGGCTGCTGATGCTGCCACCAAGAAGCCTGTGTGCAAGCACAGGTCACTATCTACACCTCCTCTCCTGGGAGCCTGTGCAGCCCACCACGGCCAGGTCCCGTGATCCAGGGACAACTTCTCCGGGAGAACACATGGCACTCCCCAGGCTGTTGCAGCATTAAGCCGGCCTCTGCCGCCGCAGGCTCGCCCCGCATCCGCACCCCTCCTTCTCCGTGGCCTGAGTAAGCCAGCGCCCCCTAATCAGCTGCTACTTTAACCCCCTCCTGTCTGGGTAGGGAATAGACGCCGTTAGGAGACCTACACACGGAGGCAGGGCCAAAACCAAAGCAGAACCACAGGAGCTGTGCAGAAAAAGAAGAGAAAGGGAAATTTCTCCATGCAGCCTCAGGAGCAGTGGATTAAATCCCCACAGTCAACTTGATGTACCCTGCATCTGTGGATAGACAATGAATCATACCAAAATTCAGGAAGTGGACTTTGGGAGCAACTGTAGACTTGGGGTTTGCTATCTGTGACTGACCTGTTTCTGATTTTTATGTTTACCATAGTATAGATTTTAGTACTTGATATCTTTGGTGGATTTTTTTATTGGTTTGGTTGCTCTCTTTTATTTTTATTACTTAAAAATTTTTTTTATTTTAATGATTTTTAAATTTTAATTATTTTACTTTATTTTATATTTTTATTTTTTAAAATTTATTTTCTTTCTTTTTTTCTACCTCTTCTCCTGAGCCATGTGGCTGAGAGGGTCTTAGTGCTCCGGGCTGGTGTCAGGCCTGAGCCTCTGATGTGGGAGAGCCGAGTTCAGGACATTGGACCATCAGAGACCTCCTGACCCCATGTAATACCAATAGGCAAGAGCTCTCCCAAGATCTCCATCTCAAGGCTAAGACCCAGCTCCACTCAACAGCCAGCAAGCTCTAGTGCTAGACACCCCATGCCAAACAACTCGCAAGACAAGAACACAACCCCACCCACTGGCAGACGGGCTGCCTAAAATCATACTAAGTTCACAGACACTCCAAAACACACCACTGTCTTTCTGGTGGGCCCTGCCCAGCAGAAAGACAAGATCCAGCCCTACCCACCAGAACATAGGCACTGGTCCCATCCAACAGGAAGCCTACACAAGTTCCTAAACCAACTTTACCCACTGGGGGCAGACACTAAAAACAATGGAAACTACGAACCTGTAGACTATGAAAAGGAGACCCTAAACACAGTAAGTTAAGCAAAATGAGAAGACAGAGGAATATGCAGCAGATTGAAGAGCAAGGTAAAAACCCACCAGACCAAACAAATGAAGAGGAAATAGGCAGCCTACCTGAAAAATAATTCAGAGTAATGACAGTAAAGATGATCCAAAATCTTGGAAATAGAATGGAGAAAATTCAAGAAACTTTTAAAAAGAACCTAGAAGAACTAAAGAGCAATCAAACAATGATGGACAGCACAATAAATGAAATTAAAAATTCTCTAGAAGGAATCAATAGCAGAATAAATGAGCCAGAAGAACGGATAAGTGACTTGGAAGATAAAATAGTGGAAATAACTACAGCAGAGCAGAATAAAGCAAAAAGAATGAAAAGAATTGAGGACAGTCTCAGAGACATCTGGGACAACATTGAACATACCAACATTCAAATTATAGGGGTCCCAGAAGAAGAAGAGAAAAAAAGGGTCTGGGAAAATATTTGAAGAAATTATAGTTGAAAACTCCCCTAACATGGGAAAGTAAATAGTCAATCAAGTCCAGGAAACACAGAGCGTCCCATACAGGATAAATACAAGGAGAAACACGCCAACACACATGTTAATTAAACTTTCTAAAACTAAATACAAAGAAAAAATATTCAGAGCAGCAAGGGAAAAGCAACAAATAACACACAAGAGAATGCACATAAGGTTAACAGCTGATCTTTCAGCAGAAACTCTGCAAGCCAGAAGGGACTGGCAGGACATATTTAAAGTGATGAAAGGGAAAAACCTACAACCAAGATTACTCTACCCAGCAAGGATCTCATTCAGATTTGATGGAGAAATTAAAACCTTTACAGACAAGCAAAAGTTAAGAGAATTCAGCACTACCAAACCAGCTCTACAACAAATGCTAAAGGAACTTCTCAGGTAGAAGCCACAAGAGAAGGAAAAGACCTACAATAACAAACCCAAAACAGTTAAGAAAGTGGTAAGAGGAACATACATATTGATAATTACCTTAAATGTAAGTGGATTAAATGCCCCAACCGAAAGACATTGACTGGCTGAATGTATACAAAAACAAGACCTGTACATATGCTGTCTAAAAGAAACACACTTCAGACCTAGGGAAACATACAGACTGAAAGTGAGGGGATGGAAAAAGACATTCCATGCAAATGGAAATCAAAAGAAAGCTGGAGTAGCAATTATCATATCAGACAAAATAGATGTTAAAATAAAGACTATTACAAGAGACAAAGGAGGATACTACATAACGATCAAGGGATCAATCCAAGAAGAAGATATAACAATTATAAATATTTATGCACCCAACATAGGAGCACCTCAATACATAAGGCAAATGCTAACAGCCATAAAAGGGGAAAGCAACAGTAACACAATCATAGTAGGGGACTTTAACACCCCACTTTCACCAATGGACAGATCATCCAAAACGAAAATAAATAAGGAAACATAAGCTTTAAATGACACATTAAACAAGATGGACTTAATTGATATTTATAGGACATTCCATCCAAAAACAACAGAATACATTTTCTTCTCGAGTGCTCATGGAACATTCTCCAGGATAGATCATATCCTGGAACACAAATCAGGCCTTGGTAAATTTAAGAAAATTGAAATCGTATCAAGTATCTTTTCCAACCACAATGCTACGAGACTAGATATCAATTACAGGGAAAAAACTGTAAAAAACACAAACACATGGAGGATAAACAATGTGCTGCTAAATATCTAAGAGATCACTGAAGAACTCAGAGAGGAAATAAAAAAATACCTAGAAACAAATGATAATGAAAACACGATCACCCAAAACCCATGGGATTCAGTAAAAGCAGTTCTAAGAGGGAAGTTTATAGCAATACAATCCTACCTCAGGACACAAGAGAAATCTCAAATAAACAACCTAACCTTACACCTAAAGCAATTAGAGAAAGAAGAACAAAAAAACCCCGAAGTTAGCAGAAGGAACAAAATCACAAAGATCAGATCAGAAATAAATGAAAAAGAAATGAAGGAAACCATAGCAAAGATCAACAAAACTAAAAGCTGCTTCTTTGAGAAGATAAAGAACAGTGATAAATTATTTGCCAGACTCATCAAGAAAAACGGGAGAAGACTCAAATCAACAGAATTAGAAATGAAAAAGGAGAAGTAACAACTGACATTGTAGAAATACAAAGGAACATGAGAGATTACTATAAGCAACTAAATGCCAATAAAGTGGACAACCTGGAAGAAATGGACAAATGCTTAGAAAGGCACAACCTTCTGAGACTGAACCAGGAAGAAATAAAAAATATAAACAGACCAATCACAAGCACTGAACTTGAGACTGTGATTAAAAATCTTCCAGCAAACAAAAGCCCAGGACCAGATAGCTTCACAGGCGAATTCTCTCACACATTTAGAGAAGAGCTAACACCTATCCTTCTCAAACTCATCCAAAATATAGCAGAGGGAGGAACACTCCCAAACTCATTCTACGAGGCCACCATCACCCTGATACCAAAACCAGACAAAGATGTCCCAAAGAAAGAAAACTACAGGCCAATATCACTGATGAACATAGATGCAAAAATCCTCAACAAAATACGAGCAAACAGAATCCAACAGCACATTAAAAGGATCATACACCATGATCAAGTGCAGTTTATCCCAGGAATGCAAGAATTCTTCAATATACTCAAATCAATCAACGTGATACACCATATTAACAAACTGAAAGATAAAAACCATATGATAATCTCAATAGATGCAGAAAAAGCTTTTGACAAAATTCAACATCCATTTATGATAAAAACTCTCTAGAAAGTAGGCATAGAGGGAACCTACCTCAACATAACAAAGGCCATTTATGAAAAACCCACAGCCAACATCATTCTCAATGGTGCAAAACTGAAACCATTTCCACTAAGATCAAGAACACGACAAGGTTGCCCGCTCTCACCACTATTATTCAACATAGTTTTGGAAGTTTTAGCCACAGCAGTCAGAGATGAGCAAGAAATAAAAGGAATCCAAATTGGAAAAGAAGTAAAACTGTCACTGTTTGCCAATGACAATATACTATACATAGAAAATCCTAAAGATGCCACCAGAAAACTACTAGAACTAGTCAATGAATTTGGTAAGGTTGCAGGATACAAAATTAATCACAGAAATCTCTGGCATTCCTATACATCAACAACGAAAAATCAGAAAGAGAAATTAAGGAAACACTCCCATTTACCATTGCAACAAAAAGAAGAAAATACCTAGGAATAAACCTGCCTAAGGAGATGAAAGGCATGTAGTCAGAAAACTATAAAACACTGATGAAAGAAATGAAAGATGACATAAACAGATGGAGAAATATACCATGTTCTTGGATTGGAAGAAGCGGTGTTGTGAAAATGACTATACTACCCAAAGCAATCTACAGATTCAATGCAATCTCTATCAAACTACAATTGTGTTTTTCACAGAACTAGAACAAAAAATATCACAATTTGCGTGGAAACACAAAGACCCTGAATAGCCAAAGCAATCTTGAGAAAGAAAAATGGAGCTGGAAGAATCAGGCTCCCTGACTTCAGACTATACTACAAAGATACAGTAATCAAGACGGTCTGGTACTGGCACAAAAATAGAAATATAGATCACTGGAACAGGATAGAAAGCCCAGAGATAAACCCACGAACCTATGGTCACCTGATCTTTGATAAAGGAGGCAAGAATATACAATGCAGAAAAGACAGCCTCTTCAACAAGTGGTGCTGGGAAAACTGGACAGCTACATGTAAAAGAATGAAATTAGAACACTCCCTAATACCATATACAAAAATAAACTCAAAATGGATTAAAGACATAAATGTAAGGCCATACACAATAAAACTCTTAAAGGAAAACATAGGCAGAACACTCTATGACATAAATCACAGCAAGATCCTTTTTGACCCACCTCCTAGAGAAATGGAAATAAAAACAAAAATAAACAAATGGGACCTAATGAAATTTAAAAGCTTTTGCACAGCAAAGGAAACCATAAACAAGATGAAAAGAGAACCCTCAGAATGGGAGAAAATATTTGCAAATGAAGCAACTGACAAAGGATTAATGTCCAAAATATACAGGCAGCTCATGCTGCTCAACATCAAAGAAACAAGCCAATCCAAAAATGGGCAGAGGACCTAAATAGACATTTCTCCAAAGAAGATATACAGATTGCCAACAAACACATGAAAGGATGCTCAAAATCAGTATTAGAGAAATGCAAGTCAAAACTACAATGAGGTATCACCACACACCGGTCAGAATGGCCATCATCAAAAAATCTACAAACAATAAATGCTGGGAGGGTGTGCAGAAAAGGAAACCCTCTTACACTGTCGGTGGGAATGTAAATTGATACAGCCACTATGGAGAACAGTGTGGAGATTTCTTAAAAAACTAAAAATAGAACTACCATACAACCCAGGAATCCCACTACTGGGCATATACCCTGAGAAAATCATAATTCAAAAAGAGACATGTACCACTATGCTTATTGCAGCACTATTTACAATAGCCAGGAAATGGACGCTACCTAAATGTCCATTGATAGACGAATGGATAAAGATGTGGCACATATATACAATGGAACATTACTCAGCCATAAAAGGAATGAAACTGAGTTATTTGTAGTGAGGTGGATGGACCTAGAGCGTGTCATACAGAGTGAAGTAAGTCAGAAAGAGAGAAACAAATACTGTATGCTAACACATATATATGGAATTTAAAAAAAGAAAAATAAATAGTTCTGATGAACCTAGAAGCAGGACAGGAATAAAGACGCAGATGTAGAGAATGGACTTGAGGACATGGGGAGGGGGAAGGGTAAGATGGGATGAAGAGAGTAGCATGGACATATAGACACTACCAAATGTAAAATAGATAGCTAGTGGGAAACAGCCACATAGCACAGGGAGATCAGCTCGGTGCTTTGTGATCACCTAGAGGGGTAGGATTGGGAGGGTGGGAGGGAGATGCAAGAGGGAGGAGATATGGGGATATATGTATACGTATGGCTGATTCACTTTGTTATACAGCAGAAACTAACACAACATTGTAAAGCAATTATACTCCAATAAAGATGTAAAAACAAAATAAAATTTTATAAATCATGTGCATTAACACTTTTTTTTTTTCTTAAACCATATCTTGCCGTATCACTCAGTCTGAGAATCCACTATAGTGTATGCAAGCTTTTGTATGTATTGATGCATTGTACAGTTTTCCTTCATGGGAGGGATTCAGTGCCTGTCATTATATTTTTTTAAAGTGTTAATGATTCCAAGATAGTTGAAAACTTCTTTTCCAGTATCTATCATACTACTGGAATTTTAAGTTAAATTCTAAAATTTATTAATTTTATTTTTTTAATGGCTCTGCAAGCAGAAGTTGACTCATTTGTATATGGTTAGGAGAATTGATAAAGAGGCAGAAAGGGTCAATTCAAGTGTAAAGAAGCATTTGATTTTGGATATTAAAATATGAAATGAAAGAACGCAAATACTTTGAGTTAAAATGATTAAGTTCCAAAAGAATATTGTCAGATATAATTGGCGCCTGAGCTGATAAATAGATATAACATATAGATTATTATGTGGGGATTTTCAAAATATTTATTAGTATCTCAAATGTTTAAAATTATATATATATATGAATAGAATATATATAAGAATCAAGTATAAATATAGTAAGGTTAGGAACTAGTTATATATATGTATATATGCATATTTACACACACACACCCAACATTTTGTATATTGATTTAAGATGTTTCTGGCAGCCAGTGAAAGAAAACACAACTTAAACTGACCTAAACAATAAAGAATTTTATTTGCCCATATAACTGGCAGTGAAATTGTAAGTTAGGTTTCAGGTTTGGCTTATGCCAATAACTTCTGCTTTATTTTATTGAAATAATCTTGACACTAGCCAACCCCCTTCTCCGTCTTTAGTCTACCAGCAAGATAGCTGTAGCAGTTCTGGGCTCCACAACGGCATATAACAATTTGCAGAGGATAAGAAAGAACTCTGGTGTTCCGGCACTCAAAGAGACGTTTTTATCACCCCCCCCCATTACCCATTTATCTCATTTGCCCACTTCTGTCCAGTATCTAGGAGGTAGTATGTGCTAATTAACTTAAGCCAATCAGACTCTCACATCAACGAGATTTGTAGCGTCAGATTCCTCTGAGGCCCATGGAATGAGAGTACTGATTGTTTGACCTACATCAAGATTCTGTTAGGATTCAAAAGAGGGGAAAGAATGTTGTGAGAGCTTCAACAATGCCCACTACAGTTGTATACTGCTGCATATTTTACCAGATCAATAATATTTAACATTTTGATGGACGAGTATCTATAACGTGATAAAATTATATTTTACTTGCTGTTGCTGTTCTGTCATAGCTGTGGTGGTTCTAAATACATCTCATTCTATTACTATTTCATACCTTTAAAAACTGAAAAACCTCACTGAATCAAAAAAAGGAAATATTTAATTAGAAATAAAATGTATTCTGAATATTTCATGATTGTATTCTGTGCAGGGAATTCTTGATGATTTTCTGTATTATGAGAGATAATGTCAAGCTCAATTATTTTCGATCAGGCTAAATCTTTCTACATTGAAAGTGCTGAGATAAAAGCTCTTCAATTTACGGGTATTTTACTTAGAGCATAGGCCTCAGTCTTTGAAACATTTTAAGTGAAGTTCATTTTTCATTATGCATTAAAGTTCTACAAAGTTTCTCACATGGGACCTCAAATTTGGTTTGTCTTTATGAGGCTGGCAGGTTCTTAAAAATGTGTCCGTTGTTCCTCTGTTTGTTCTCAACTACATTCCTCTCCTTTTTTCCATTTTATATCATTGGGGCTGACCCCAGGAGAAATATTTCTCCTAGATTCCTGGGTCAGCTGACTTCACCTGTAGTCTGCCAATGGGAGGCACTATCAGAAGGAGGGAGTATAATGGGTATTTCTCACTCTCTCTGCCTGCCAATGGCGCATTTTTGGCATCAGCTGCTTCTCCTCTGTGGCTTCAGTTCTTACAGGAATTGAATCCAACTTTCACCAGGAGGACTCGCTGGTTTCTGGGCTTCTCCTCCCTTCGTTCCTTTAGCAAAGGCACTGCAGCAGCTTTTCAGATTGCTAATCTCTGAGTTGCCTCATTATCTCCTGTTAGGTTTTTCACCTATCACCTATGTAATCACTTCCAATATTAAATTCCCTCTGTCTTAAATATTCTGAAATATTTCTGTTTCCAGAATGGAACGTAACGTGTGCATACTTAAACACAGTTTTATTTAATTTACCTGTACTTAACCCTCTGTTATATGTTTTCTGTTTCCATGCTCCCACACTTGAAATTGCTCTGGCAACATCATTAGTGGCAAAAAATATTGCTAAATCCAATGGACAAATTTTAGATTTGGATATTTCTGCTTTGTTTGATACTTCTGACTATTCACTTTCTTAAACTATTTGTTTCCTTTATTTCTACAGTGCTAATCTTTATTATTTCTACCTCTCTGATCATCTTGCTTAACCTCTTTCATGACCTTCTAATCCCTTTCTCATTTTTTAAAAAAAAAAATGTTGTTTCCTTTCATCTCATTTTTATCCTCTACTTGGATGAACTTTCCTAATCTTAAGATATAAAGTACCATTTAAATGCTGATGATTCTCAAGTCTATTTCTCCATCATTAACATATTAATGTACCTCAGAAACATATTATTTGGTACTTGCTGATAATTTCCAAAAGTGAATTTATTACCTTCTAACTTTCTAGAAACACACATACACACAAAACAAAGCAAGCACCCACAATAACTCTGCTCCTCTTCTATTGCTTATCTTGTAGATGTCACTATAATCCAACTGAACACTGAAGACAAAAATGTGGGCTCTATTATTGACCACCGTGTCTGCAATGAGTCTTGCCTCAGGTTATTCATGCCTATGTGTAGTCATCTTGCACGTATGCAACTAATAGGATATTGCCCAAATGACTGTGCTTGACTTCAAACACAAAAAGGTTTGCAGCTTATACCTTTTCCTTTTTCTTGGATAACTGGTTGTTAGGGAAAGTGAGCTGCCATTTCATGAGGATACTCAAGCAATCCTATGTAGATATTTATTGGCAAGGAAATTAGTCCTCCTGCCATGAGCCAGCAAGGCACAGGCTTCCTGCCAACAGCCATGTGAGTGAGCTATCTTGAAAGCAGATCCTTCAGCACTAGCTGACATCATGACTGCAACCACATGAGAAGACCCAAGCCAGAACCATGTAGGTAAAGCTGCTCCAGAATCCTGACTCACAGAAACTGAAATAATAAATGTTATCGTTTCTAGCTGCTAAGTTTGGGGGTAATTTGTTGTGTGGCACTGAATAACCAATACAACTATTCTGTCTCTCCTTACTAATCATCAAGTTCTGTCAATGTCATTGCACAAATATTAATGAAATCCACTTTTCATCTTCAAATACTATTGTCCTAGTCAGGTCTTCATCAACTCTGGATTGGATTTAGCCCTCAAAATTATCTCTTCTCCTAGCACGATACTTTTCAAATCCATTCCCCATTCCACTTTCTAAGTGACTTACAGAGAATTCAAATTAACCATTCCACTTTTATGCAATAAAGATGTTAAAAAAACCAAAAAACTCCAGTGGTTCTTCTGCATTAATATGAAAGTAAAGTATTTGCCATGATGTAAAAAGTCTTAGGTAACCTGAAAGCTTTTATTTTCCTATCCAATTTTATTTCTCACTACTTCTCAGAACTCACTTTGTACAATAGAAATAAATACTGGACTGTTTTTTGACCTTGACACACAGCAGCTACATACCTCTATGTCATTTCTCCTAAGTTTCCTCTTCTTATAAACCCTTCTATCATCTTCTTCCTGACCACTTCATTAT
This sequence comes from Phocoena sinus, assembly GCF_008692025.1. Lineage (NCBI taxonomy): Eukaryota > Metazoa > Chordata > Mammalia > Artiodactyla > Phocoenidae > Phocoena > Phocoena sinus. Next base: position 24,155,985 of record NC_045784.1, on the reverse strand, counting down.
CAACTTTTGAGACCTAACTCAAGAATCATTTCCTCCAGGTAAACTTCTATAACTCCTGGAGGTCCGATGAAATAAACTCCTTTTGTTAACCTATAGGACTATTTAAATCCCTCTATCATAGCACTTACCACGTCATAATAAAATTCTTCAAGCATCTGTTTCTCCTACTACTGTGTGTGTGCAATGAACTGAATGCTTGTGTCTCCCTAAAATTCATATGTTGAAATCCTAACCCCGTAGGTAATGGTATTAGGTGGTGGGACCTTTGGGAGGTAATTAGGTCATGAGAGTGGATCTCTCATGAGTGGGATTAGTACTTGTAACAGAGACCCCAGTGAACTCTCTAGCTCTCTTTCCACCATGTGAGAATAAAAGGAGAAGTCAGGAGTCTGAAACCTCACCAGAACCCAACCATACTGGTACCATGATCTCAGACTTCCAAGAGTGTAAGAAATAAATGTATGTTGTTTAAGACACACAATTTATATTTTTTTATAGCAGACCAAACTGATGAAGACAGTGTGGAAGAACAAATCTTCACGTTGATTTTGAATAGAAATCTACTGATTGCATGCTTTATTTACTTGTAGTTTGCAAGTCTGCAAATGGAACAAAGAGACTCGGGATTGAGGTTTTCTGATTAGCAGAAGGAGTTATATGAGAGAGAGAGAGAGAGAGACTAGACAAATTTAGATAGAAATAGTGGTGGATCAAATTAGTACAAGGCCAGTGGGTTATTTTATGTGCTAAATGATCAATTTACATTTCTAAAAGAAATATTTAATAATATAAGTAAATAATATTTCCTGCAACAAACATGATTTACAAGTTTACATGGATAAACTATTACATTTATAAATCTTGCTTCTTTTTACTACTTATTATGCATAAGAAGAGGTTCTTGTAACTCAGACAATAGATTATGCATAGTTTGATCTTAAATAGATTTTTCTTACATAGTCCTTTCTTTACAGTATTCTGAGTTAATCAGAATATGTTATCTAAAATTTACTTCCTTATTTTTAATGAGATATGTTGTACCAATTCCAGCATTTTAAGTCAAACAATAAATATAATTGTAATTCCCCTTTTCTTTAATTATAGGTGTAAAATAAAAACAGTTTATAATTGTTAATGTCCAAAATAAGAAACATCTGAATATCAGGGATTATGTCAATCATTTCTATACATTCAGTACGTAGATAATACCTAGCCTATATCAGATACTCCATAAATATTGTTTATATAAGAGTGAATTGGATCAAATGATGGATCAATGATATCACTAATATATTAACACATCATATATGGGCTAATATGAGTAGATTATCATTTATTTAAGGCTTGAGTTTTGATCCAATTATCTGAGAAAATAATCATTAAAGACTAAAACATATTTTAATAAACTGTACACTGTAACTTAGATTTGCAACAAATTTTAATAATACTGATTAGGGTCACACACATGGTGGTTAGTGACATCAACTCTAAGAAGTGAGAGAATAAGTGTAACTGATCCCACGATACACTTTTCGGGGGTTGGGGAATGAAAGATTTTTGCAGGTGTAATGAGGTAATTAATTTAGGATGATGTCTAAAATATTAAGTAGGATTGTTGATCTGTCCATTTCCTGTCAACCGTAATATCTTGCTATGATAATGAGAACATTATAGGTGTAGATGAAAGGGAAATAAGAGAAGCCTCCTACCGAGAGTGACAGTTGACAAGAATGGAGAAAGCAGAGATATCAACAACTATGTCAAAAAACATTACAATTGGGAGAATTCAGAGAGTAATTTAAACTCTGAAAAATTTAATAATGCCAGGGAATATTATTGATTTCTAGCACAATAAAATAAATCATTTTCATAACATTTTCTTCTGTCATTAATAAAAAGTAAAATTAGGTTTAGTATACCCAGTTATAAAGTAATTGAAAATCAAGAGAATGCACTGAAAATAGCTTATTTCTAGAAAATGTTGAAAACTTAATTATGCAATGAATTCATCAAATAATGTGTTATTTCTAAATTATATAATATAATGTCCTTCTAAAACAAATATAATAATTTTAAATAGATGCATAGTATAAAACATAAGACAAAGATAAAATGTATTTACCTGCTTTATCTTTTAAGGATATAAAATATGCACAACTCAAGTTTCACCTTTTATCCCCTTACCATTTCTGCCTCCAAAAGTAGCCTTTATATTGCAATTAGTATGTACCCATCCCATGCAGGCTTTTAAGTTTTTCATAAGCATGAACATACATACAACCATAATAATTGTAGTAAATAAAATTGACATTTATTGAGCATAAATCTGTGAGAAGCACCATTCTATGTACTTTACAAGCATTCATTTATTTAAGCTATGTAAGTAACTCCTTATGAGATAAATTTTATTATTCCTATTTTATTTACTTATTGAAGTATAGTTAGCTTACAATATTATATTAGTTTCAGGTGTACAACATAGTGATTTGATATTTTAATACATTATAAAATGTTCACCACTATGAGTCTGGTTACCGTCTGTCACCACATAAAATATTACAATGTTATTGCCTATATTCCCTAGGCTGTACATTACATCCCCACGACTTATTTATTTTATAACTGGAAGTTTGTACTTCTTAATCCCCTTTACCTATTTCACCCACCATTATTCCTATTTTAAGCATGAGGAAAGTAAGATACAGAGAGGATAAATAGATTTACCCAAGATGACAGGATGTAGTCTCAGGATTTGAACCAGATAGTCTCTATCTAGAGTCTGAAATTTTAACTATTAATTGCACTTATTTTTTAAATTAAAATTTTTATTTTGAGATAATTATAGGTTCATCTGTAGCTATAAGAAACAATATAGAGAGATCCTGTGTCCCCTTTACCCAGTTTTCCCCAATGGTAACACTTGTAGAACATTACTACTCTATGAAACAGGATACTGAAATTAATAAAGTCAAGATACAGAATAATTTTATCACCACAAGGATCCCTCATGATGACTTTTATAGCTACCATCTGCCTGTCCCTGGCCAACTGAAACCACCAGTCTCATCTTCATTTCTATAATTCTGTCATTTCAAGAATGTAATATAAATGGAATAATATAGTTTGTAGTATTTAGGGGGATTGCTTTTTGTTAATCAGCATAATTCCCTGGAGATCATCCAGTTGTTTTGCATATCAATATTTCATTCTTTTTCATGCTGAATAGTATTCCATGATATGGATTACCACAGTTTGTTTAACTATTCACCATTTGAGGGACATCTGGGTTGTTTCTAGTTTTGGCTATTACAAATAAAACTGCTATGAGCAGTTAATTAGTGTACAAGCTTTTGTGTAAACATAAGTTTTCACTGCTCTGGGATATATATTGCTGGGTTGTACAGTAATTGCATGTTTAGTTTTATAAGAAACTGCCAAACTCTTTTCCAGAATGGATGCACCATTTTTACATCCCCACCAGCAACCTATGAGTGATCTAATTTCTCCACATCCTCACCAGCATTTGATGTTGTCATTATTTTTTATTTTAGCCATTCTGATAGTTGTGTAGTGATATCTCATTGTGGTTTTAATTTGCATTCCCCTAATGGTTAACGAGGTTGAACATCTTTCCATGTAACTATTTGCCATCCATATATCCTCCTCAGTGAAACGTCACTTCATATCTTTTGCCCATTTTATGATTGGATCTATTGGCTTTTCGCTGTTAAGTTTTGCAAGTCTTTATACAGTATATATAGTATGCTAGATATTTGTCCTTTGTTGGATAGCTTGTCTTTTCGTCCTCTGAATAGGATATTTCACAGAGCAAAAGTTTTTAATTCTTATGAGACCCAATTTATCAGTCTTTCCTTTTATGGAACATGGTTTTGGTCTACAGTCTAAGAACTCTTATCTAGACCTAGATTCCAAAGAATTTTTCCTATTTTTTTCAAAGTTTTATAGTTTTCCTTTAACATTTCAGTAACTGTTTTCAAGTTAATTTTTGTGTAAGGTGTGAGGTTTAGGTCAAGATTCTTTGGTGTTCTTATTGTTTTGCCCAGGGATGTCCATTTGCTATAGCACTATTTGTTGAAAAGGTTATGATTCCTCCATTAAATTCCTTTTGCATATTTGTAAAAAAAAAATCAGTTGAGCATATTATGTGAACTGCCTCTGGGTCCTCTATTCTGTTCCTCTGATAATACAACACTGTCTTGATTACTGTAATTATATAGTAGGAGTTAATATTGGGTAGAAAGATTTCTCTCATTTTATTCTTTTTCATTGTTTTAGCTATTCGAAAGCCTATGCCTTTCTACATAAATTTTACCATAACATTTTCTATATCTACAAAAATCCTTGTTGGGATTTTCATAGTAACCACACTAAACCTATAGATCAATTTGGGGAGAACTGACATTTTTACTATATTGAGTCCTCTAATCCATGAAGACAGTATGTATCCCCATTTATTGAAGTCTTCCTTGGTTTATTTCATTAGTAAGATATTGTAACTATTTTGTGAAGACAATGATCATTTCTCCCCTCTGTCTCATCTGAACAACCTCAATGTCCATTATGCTGGTCACTCTGCAATCACCATGCTAAGTAAAAACTAAAAGAGCACCTATAGCTGGCTGTTGCTAAAACTCAAAAAGATATCACATTTCATTAAGCTTCACACACACACACACACACAGACACACACACACACACACACACACGGTACACTGAGAAATCTCCAAACACCTATCTGGGGGATCACGGCCATTATGAAACACACCCTCTCCCATACACTCAGCAGGGAGGAGACCCTAACAAGGAGGGATCACAGGGGTAACAGTGAGTCTGGCATTTTATCTGCCTAGGCATTCTGGAGCTATTGACCAGGATGGATGCAAACTTCTCACAGGAGTTTTCAGCATACATATTCTGTACATGATTTGTTAGATTTATACCTAAATATTTCATATTCTTTGTTAATGTAAATGGTATTTTTTTTAATTTCATTTTCCACATGTTTATAGCTAATATATAGATATGCAATTGATTTTTATGTGTTAATTTTATATTCTAAAACATTGCTAATCTCACTTATTAGTTCTAGTTTTTTTGTTTTTTCTTTTGGATTCTTTAATATTTTCAATATAGACAAGGATGTCATCTGCAAATAGTGAAAACTTTATTTCTTCCTTTCCAACCAATCTGTAAGCCTTTTATTTATTAATTATCATCATCATCATCATCATGCTTTATTTCAGTGGTCAGAATGCCCAGTTCTATGTTGATTAAGAGTGGTGAGAGTGGGCATCCTTGTCTTGTTCCTGATATTAGGGGGAAAAATAATGCCTTTCACCTTTAGAGATGATGTTAGCTGTAGGTTTTTTGTAGGTGCTCTTTATCAAATTGAAGAAGTTCCACTCTGTTCTCAGTCTGCTGAGAGTTTTCATCATGAATAGATGTTGGATTTTGTCATATGCCTTATGTGTCAATTGGTATCATGATATGATGTTTATTCTTTAGCCTGTTGAATTGTGGATTAAATTCACTTTCAAATGTTGGACCAAAGTAGTTGCATCAATATGCATGTCCATTAATGTTCTTAACTAATACTAGGCCTTTCACACTTTATAGTTTTTGGCCTTCAGAGGGGAGTGAAATTGTATCTAGTTGTATCAATTTGTGTTTTCCAAATTTCTGGTAAGAATATATTTTTATGTTAAATTCACGTTTCCTATTCTGTGAAATTCCTGTCTGTGTCCTTATCTGTATTAGGTTTTTGTTAACGATTTGTAGGAGTTATTTGCTTTGGTACCCCTAACATATATATGATATTTTTGCATATAATATCTGTTGTATATGATATTATACTTCATAAATTCTGCTATAAGTGGCAAATTTTTTCAACATTATATTTCTGAGATTCAGCCATACTGAAACATTTGGCTTAATTTCACCTTTCACATTTTATGAAAATAACACATTCCATACATCCATTATCTTGTTAATAAGTATATACAGTAAGATTGTTTCCATTTTTTTCCATTTCTATGAACATTTTTCTACATGGGTTTTTTGGAATATTTGTAAGAGTTCCTCTAGGAGAAAAATTATTGACTTATAGACTAAAGGCATTGTGATAGAGTACTAACATGTCTTCCCAAGATTCTTATCCCCAGTATACACACACTTTCTCCCAGCTTCTCAATAAAACACTAATCTAGGTACTGGTGTGAAGAGATTTTGCAGATGTCAAATAGTCCCAAATCATTTGACCAAGTGTTGTCTTGAAATCAGTCAATTGAGCATGGTATAACTGACTGTGGTCTCTGCAATTTCTACCCCAGGGGTAGTAATTCTAAATTTTTGCCTCCTCATCTTTATTGTATCAGCCATTCCAATTGGTGTATTAGCCTCTAATCTTTCTTTAATAGGAGGTGTTTTGGTTTTCTGATTAATTATGACTGATACACTTTTTCTTGCAGTATTTATCTTTGTTTTTAAAATGTTCATATAATGTCTTATTCTTGCTTGAGATATGATGTGACTGTGTATTTCCATTGCTACAAAAAAAATAATTTCCATTTTCTTTAACTCTCTCTTGTACATCATATGCCATCTATTTTTAAATCGATAGCATACAAACAAAAAACAGCATATTTTTTACAGGTACAGAAATAAAATGATTGTGAGAAGAATTCACTACATATCACTCCTATTGTTACTAAAATGACATAGTACCTAATGTCAGGGAACATAACACTTTTCTTCACTGAATACCCTTATGTGTATCCTCAAGAATATTGGAAACTGAGAGAACTTGATCCACCTTGCTGGAGTGTATTACATTTAAACTGTACCTGAGGGCTTCCCTGGTGGCACAGTGGTTGAGAGTCCGCCTGCCGATGCAGGGGACACGGGTTCGTGCCCCGGTCCGGGAGGATCCCACATGCCGTGGAGCGGCTGGGCCCGTGAGCCATGGCCGCTGAGCCTGCGTGTCCGGAGCCTGTGCTCCGCAGCGGGAGAGGCCACAACAGTGACTGGCCCGCATACAAAAAAAAAAAAAAAAAAAAAAAAGAATAAAGTGTATCTGAGTATTTTTAAAGAAAAGACTACAAAATTCTTCTATAAAGCAATTCATCTTCGAGTTCCTCCTCCTCCTTCTCTTTCTTCTCCTTCTTTATCTCTTCCCTTCACCTTCACCTTCCCTTTCTTTTTCTTACGTGTCCCATCTTAATTATGCAAATATGAAGAAAGGAGGTGCCTGTTGCCTTGGGAGATGTATATATCTGCAGTATAATTAGCCTAGCAAAGAAGGCTCCTCTTAATATCCCTTGGTTGCAGATTCTGTTTACTGGGAGGAGATGGATAAATGTGCCTGAGAGCCAATGAGTCACATGGGAGGAAAGGATTAAAACTCCTGCAAATCCCTTTGGAGGTCAAACATTATTAAAAACTCACTGATGTTTTGTGATGGTTCTAGACAAGATCTGCTGACATGAAAGGCCACCAAGCACAAGCTATGTGCTATGTAGAAATGGGTAAAGCAGTTGAAGATCTAGACTCTTTATTAAGAGGACTATTCAACTCAAGAAACAGAAACTGGATTCCTGCTGATATAATCATTCGAGGATGCGAGCATTTGATTTGATTTCAAGTTCAAAAAGCAAATCACACTTAAACTTTAAATAAAGCAGTGCATGTAAAGTACCTCTGTAGTCTCTGACAGTAAGTGGCTACTCAGTAAATGACAGTTATTTATCCTATAACTCCTCCTCTACCCACACTGGGGGGAAGAAATAGAATATGTATCATTTGGTTGGAATTTGCAGATTTCTTTTGGGCTTCTGTTCACTGCAAAGCACAAACTCCCAATTGATCCTCCCTTCATCTCTAGAAAGTCCTCTTACCATTATTATTAACAGCTCTTCTATAAAACTGCCACAATTCAAGTAACTTCGTGTCTTAGACCTCTTTTCTGTCCTTACAACATATGAAGGGACTTCCTGTGGCTGATCAACATTTATTGATCCAAATATTTGCTGTCTTCCAATAGCATTGAATTAAAATTATTCTTAATTATATCAATCCCAAAATTTTAAGATTATCCCATTATAGATGTACTTTATTGAATTTAAATAATCTAATTATCAAAATATTTATATATTAGGATTTCTAAATTCTTTAACACTAATAAATATTAACACTGTGGGAAATACTTCATCTTCTGACGTTGTTTATTAACAAACTCAGTTTGTGTGTGCATCATAGTAGTACACTTAATCAAGCCAAACTATTTTTATCCAAATAGATGGAGAAAATAATTAGGTCAACTCTTTTGCTTAGTAAATCTACACTCATTTCAAAAAATTATTCATGGAGATCCTCACCTTCTATATGCTGCCAATATTATCAATGAAAAAAATAGTGCTATTTTTGAAATGGCAGTTATATAAACTTACCTTTCCACATTTTCTTAAAAGTGACCTACCTTTTAAAGATTCAAGGCATGTATTTTATTTCAAATAGCATGTTTTACTACTGTAACAAGTTAATCTACTTGCCTACTCCTTCAAAACTTAAGTTCTTGATTTTTTTAAACTCATCACATTTTTTTACAATCCCTTCTCCCTCTTCATAGACAGCATTCTTGATTTTTAATAGAAATTGCATATATTTAAGGTGTACAACATGATGTTTGATATACAATACATAGTGAAATGATTACTACAGTCAAGTTAATTAACACATCCAGCATTCTTGTTTTTACTTAAAAGCATCACAATTTTCAAAACTGTATTCCTCAACTTGTCATAGAGTAAAAACCTCCTTTTGGCTTAAGTTATGGGTGTTTTCCTATCTCATATTTTGCTCTGGAAATAGAGGAACAACTAACTTTAAATCTAAAACGTATTTATAAATTTACATCAAGAATTTTAAAGTCTTTTTAATAGAATTATGGCATGTTTTATACTGTTTTGTTAACAACCACTTGCAAATAAGAGGCATTTGGCAATTGTTAAACTGAATTATATTCTCCTTATTATCATATGTAGATCTATATCTAAGATGAACCCCAACAAAACATAGCGGCATCTTGGTACACTCAATAGGAATAAATACAATGAAATGTTTGCTTAGGTTATTAGTAAACACATGCTGATTTGTTTCCAGAAAAGTTTCAAATGTTGTATTTAAAAAATACTAGAGATATTTTATACTTTAGCTTAAAAAATAAAGACACTAGTGTATTGATAAATGGTAGTTTGTGCAATCACTTCTGATTTGGTATACTGGGGTAGAAATTTTCAGAAAAGTGAGAAATAACTTACTAAAAGTGAGTATGTACTATGTATTTTGTAAAAGTACAGGTAGTTATTATATTGCTGTAGCCCTTCATTATGAAGATAACTATATGTTATTGCAGCCCAGACTATATTCGCAAGTTTGTAAAGAGATACCTAACTAGCTGTGTTCACAAAACTGCTACAAACCAAACACTCACAGCATTTCATTTCATTCTCAGTGCCAAATCAAAGATGAAGTACCTGGATAGGGTATGCCTTTGTACAATTAAATGGGAACATTCAGGATGAAGGAGCATAATTGCCCAAGTTCACACAATTTGAATATGTCAGATCAGGAAATAGAACTCACATCTTGTGCGTCCAGAGACATTTCTAAGACTGTTTCTATATGACTGTTGCTTCTAGACTATCTGTATCCAGAACTATGTCCATAGATGATGTTCTCTTCCCCCTTCCTAGATGCCTCTATACACATCCCTTCTTCACCTGTACTGAGCTAATTGGCTTTCATTTGAGGTAGGAAATATGACTCTGACCGTTGACAGATTTAGAACAGATTTTTATTTCTATTCTTGTTTCACAGGGGTGAGATTTATGAATGCTATTTAAATACTTCTTAATTTAAATGTGCTAAAATAATATGAAGTTAGAAACTCTTTAAATGGGTGGTAATTCCAAGTATTCAAACACATTAGGAAATGTAGATGAGGTCATTTTGCAAAGTTAAAAGTGCAAGAACTCAAAGTATCTAATTTAAAAATTAATTTATTCTTGTATCTGTTATGGAATTAGTTCTCCTCTTCCTTTTTTTCCTGTACTATTTTTATCTCCTCCTCTTACTTCACAGGCATATATTCAGATATCCAGCCCCTGTCAATGAGCCTCCTTAATTGAGCCAGGTGGTCTTGGAGGCAGAATTTCACCAGGAATACTAAAGGTAGTGCTTATGTGGATGCTCCTTAAAGCCCCAGAGGACATTTGGCAATGACTGAAGACGTTTTTGGTGTCATAACTAGAGTACAGGTGCTTCTGTCATCTAGGGGATAAAGACCAGGGATCCTGCTAAACATCCTTTATGCACAAGACACCCCCCAACACACACACACACACACACACACACACACACACACCAAAGAATTATCTGACCCAAAATATCAATAGTGCTGAGACTGAGCAACTCTGACCTAGGTAGGCATGGATCTCATTTTCTACTATGGAAATCTTGTAAAAAGTTTTTTATGATTAACCTCTTAGCAAGTTCTATCTAACTCACTGGCAGAGATTATATTTATGATTGATATGATCTAGTGCACTGTCCAGTATAGCAGTCACGAGCCACATGTGATTATTTACATTTAAATTAAATTTGTCATTGAATAAAGTGAAAATTTCAGTTTCTTGGTCATACTAGCCAGATTTTGAGTGCTCGATAACCACATGGCTAGAGGTTTCTTTACTAGAACATTTCCATCATTGTAGAAAGTTCTATTGCACAATGCTAATCTAGAGACTCCACATGTGAACCACAGTGAAAGTGAAATATCTGATAGACACCATGAATGATATATCATGTGTGTGAAGGAAATGGGGGTGGGAAATGTTATCTATTCTGAAGTTTATATTTTTACTTTTAATGATCAGTCATGTACCTACAACAATATCTAGAGAGGTTAAGGACTGAGCAAGATAACCAAAAATAAAGTAAAATAAAAATAAATTTTTCTTGAGAACAATTGAGGCCACGCTCTAGAATTTTAACTATACACATATAATATGCAAATATGTGTTCAACAGCCTATACGATGGGTTTTAAACATCGATTTCCATTTCTTTTTCAATCAATGAAATAGGATAATAGTTAAGCAACTGTTTTCCTCTTCTCTGTCAAAAGCTGCCTTGGGCCTACCTCACACTATTTGCACTGGGATATATGTCTCTGCTTCATAGCTCTGATTGTGTAAACCTTACTGGGTTTGCTAAGAACAGACTGTAATCATAAAGTCTGTGTAATTTCCCTCTGAAAAATTATTGCATTCCTCTCATATGTTTGGTTTAACCCAGATTGTGGTCCTTAGTATAGCTGCAATATCTGATCTTATTCCACATAAAATTAGAAGGAAACAGAATTCTCTATGCTTTAAAAGAAAAATTGCACCAGATCGGTTCAACAGCCAAAGGAAAACATATTCAAGACTATTGCAATAGGGGAGAGAGATATAACTCAGCTTCACTGAAACAAAAAGCAGGAAAATTTTAAAGGCTGAGGTGAGCTAATGGAAAAATATTGGAGGATGTTGGAGGGAAGTGTGTCAGTGTGATTAGGCTATCTGTGTTTGCTAACTGGTGCTTATTTAAGTTAGTCTTCAACTATCACAGAGTCTGGGAAACATTTCTGATAATTACATTTCAAAGGGATGGCTCCCAGGTCTTTGAAAAAGACATTCCTAGGTTGTAGAAGACTTACATCTCAAAGAGACAGAGAAAAAAAAATTATCATTGCCAGTTTTCTTAAATAAATGTTCTACAAAAAGGAAGTCAGGGGTCTGTAGTTAGGAAGAAGCCTGGCTAAAGTTTAGTCAAGCTGAGGGGAATGTTAAGGCTGTCTTGGTCAGTGCACAATGAACTGTGACATTTTAACCCTAAGTTGCTGGGAAGAATAATTACTGATTTGAGTTTAGGTCAGAAAATGGAATCTTCCATTGAGCAATATCACACCCCCCCCTCATACAACACAATTTACATATTTTATCACCCTGAATGAGGCCTAAGACAGTGCTATTTAGTTTTGTTTTGTTTTCAGGTAAGCAGCTTCAAGAAAACCAGTACTGAGTAATGGAAGGAAGAAAGAGTCTGAAACAGTAAGGGCAATTGTACCTAATTATCAACTTGATGACAAATTGAAATTATAATGGAGTTAATCACAGTTAAGGCATACAAAACTGGAGTTGGGCAGCCATTAAGGATCTGGTTTCAGACACATCTTTGTACCACTGAGAACTTGAATTTTCTTTGAACTCTACCAGAACCAAGGACATCACCAGCCAGCTGCAACCTTATGGTCTCAAGGTTGCTTGTAACTAAGCAACCATTTCGGACCCCAACCAACCATTACTTAACAAGCATCCTTACTTCTTGCCAGCTCCAATTATAATTCTTGATAAACAACTTACATAAATAACTGTAACCTTGAGGATTTTGCCTTTATCAGCCTCCCCCATGTTGTAGTCGGGCGGAACACAATTCAAGTGCTTCTTGAAGCTGTGTCTCCCAAGGTGCAGTACTAACAAACCCGAAATAAACACTAAAAAGAAAAAAAATCCAATCAGTTCTCTATTTCTGAAATTTTGTTTAACAAGCTGAACCGAATTAGGACACAAAATTCATTCATTTTCAGAGTTTCTAAGAGTATCTTCTAAGTCCATAGCTATACTATAATGAATCAGATTTGAGGACAAAGTCTCCATTTCAGAAGCTCACAGAGTAGGAGAGATAAGCTCCTAGGCAAATTGGTCATCTCAAAGAGAATTTGCATGAAGCAGACGTGCAGAGCTTCCTGGTTTCTGAGCAATATTTTAATTTTAACCTCCTAAGACTATTGTGCTGCTTTTACCCCAAACAGTGTGGGTTCTAACTTCTCCTTCATCTCCAGAATAAGGCAAGTCTCCCAGTCTCATTTGTCCATAACATTGCCTTTGAAAGCATTTATCACAATTGCAAATATTTAATTATTTGCGTAATCACTTAGTTTTAAAATTACCTGCCCTAGTAGCCTGTGAACTCCACGAGAGCATGTATACTCATAGCTTCCTTTTCCATTGCTGTGTCTCTAGCCTCTAGCTTAGCACATGGCCAAGAGTAGGTATTAAATGATTATTTTCAATGTAGTGATATTGTGTGATAAACTCTTTGCTTCTTAAGAAACTTACAGGTAAATTCCTTTTACTCTGCATCAGGCTTCTTAAGGAAATTTTCTAAAATGTACTATTTGTTCCTTTAAAATAATATTGCATATTCAAAACAATTCAGAGCACAATGAAGCATTTCGTAAGTTATGAGCACAGATTTGTCTCCATATGTTATATGTCATAATATATGTCATTAATTTTCAAGATAGAGAGAAACCCAATCTCCTCACATACTTCAAAATAAACATTTTATAGATAAAAGTGGCATAACCGAAGTGAACCATATCAGTTTTTAAAAATGTACAGAGTATGTGGCCAGTAGGGTTGGTGTGTATTTCCACTGATGGTCAGAAACAATTTTAGACTAAAAAAATAATGATGTAGTCATGAAAAACAAAGGACACAAATGAGACACAATAAGGGCAATGAGATTATGCTACTTAAATGTAACTCAAATATATTGTATGCCTAATATATCTTAGATACTTTATAAATTGCATTTAACAAAGTAAAATAAATTTTTTGTTGAGGAAATATTACCCTAAGAAGGTTAGCTAGAAAATAGCAACAGAAGCTAAAAGAATGGAAAAATGATAGTTTAAACCTTATCCCTAAAACCTAACTCCAGTATTTAAGTTTGAATTAGATGATTTTCCCAACTGAGATTCTTCATGTATTTAGTAAGCTTGACTGGACTGATTCTAATTCATTTTCATACACAATGAGGCCTGCTCTTTAGAAACTCTACACTATGTAATGTTTCACGTCACCTTTACATTTTTAAATAGTTCACTGTCAGCCAACATTTGCTCATAAGGGTTCAATAAAAATGATGAGGATATAAAGAATGAATGATATTTTAACCTTGTTCTTTTCTCTTCCCATTGGGCATATAACATTATCACAGTGTTCAAATCTGCATCAAATCTTATAATCCTGGGTTATTTGTAAATGTTTTAGAGATAGTTGAATTTTTTGGAAAGAACATTTTAAATTAAATTTATGTATTTAATTTTCTGATAGACAATCAGAGCCTTTTGATCTAAAAATTATTCCTCAAATGTCTTGTAGAAAAAGTGCCTCAAGAATAAACTCATGCAGAAAATATTGCCCGAGCTTTATTGAGATATAACTGACACATTGTGCAAGTTTAAGGTGTACAATGAGATGATTTGATACATTTATACATTGTGAAATGATTACAACAATAAGGTTAGTTAACATATCCTTCACCTCACATAGTTACCATTTTTTAACTATTTTAGATGGCCAATTACTTTTCCAAGTTATATGTCAATATATGTAAAGAGAAAAGTTTTCTCTGAAAAGTCCTACTTTTTGTTTAATATTTCTGTTATATAACATATTGTATTATATGTTGGGGTTAATTTTTTCCAAAACAAAAATGAATGTTTAATACTTCGTTCTTAAAAAATAAAGTATATGATATGTTGATTTTAAATTTTGAAGAAAACTGTGATATTCTTATAAATTAACCAACTACTTTCCCTCCCCCTCTCCCTCTTTTCCAGATGCCTCCTTTATCCAGATGTCTAGGACTTCCAAGCAACTTCCAAAGGCTTTGCGTTTTTCTCATCTTAAAAAATTTCCCTATTATTTGATTCCTATGATTGTATTTGCTTACTATATACCATTAAGTGTCGATCATGTTGTCTAGGGCTCAGCAAACTACCTCCCTTTGGACAAATCCAGCCCACCACCTGTTTTTGTTAATAAAATTTTATTGGAAGACAGCCACGCCCATTCATTTGCATGTTATCTTTGGCTGATTTTATACTACAAGGACAAAGTTGAATAGCTGTAACAAAGATCATATGGCCTGCAGAGCTTAAAGTATTTACTATCTGGCCCTTTGCAGCAAAAGTTTGCTGTCTCCTATCCATTGCCTGATATATAGCAGGTGCTGAATATATACTCATACATTAATTACATTAATAGATGATGGATGGCAAATGATAGGGAGATGCAGGCTTTATGTAAGAGGAGACCACTTCCTTCATTCCGGGTGTTGAGATCCAAATTGGCTTCTGGAGTATGAGTGGGTTTTATTATGGTTAGAGAAAAAGAAAAATGTAACTCTTCACAGAAACAATAAATATTGGGACCAGGTGGTGAAGTGAACTAAAAGATTTAGTTCTTGGCTGTTGTAAAAAACATATACTTTCATATCAGAAGAGTGTACTAATATCTGATTGCCTCCAATTCTCAAAAATTGGATGCTCAGTAAGAACACTAAGTGTGGTAGAGTTCACTATTACCTAATTTAAGAAATTTTCACAGCCTATTGTGTTTCTTATCTTGAGGTACTTTCATTGCTACTTCTACCTTTGCTGTGGAACTGTTAACTAGTCAAAAGTGAAAATAAACAGTCAATGAATTTCTTTCTAAAGATTGCTATAAAATGCTTACAGTATAAGTTAGGAGTTTGGAATTAACCTATTCACACTACTATATGTAAAACAGATAACCAACAAGAACCTACTGTATAGCACAGGGAACTATATTCAATATTTTGTAATAACCTATGAGGGAAAAGAATCTGAAAAAAATAGATATATATGTATATATAACTGAATCACTTTGCTGTACACCTGAAATTAATATAACATTGTAAATCAACTATACTTCAATAAAAATAAGCAAATAATTTTTTTAAAAAAATGCTTAAAGTAGAAGAGCTTGTAATATTTAGGGTTTTTAGTTATCAGAGTTATATTACAGTCCTTTGAAATATGGATAAATAAGAGCTGGCTTGAAAAAAAAGTTTAATAGAAATTATGCAGCAGAAATCCAGAGAAGGAGAAAGAATATAGTTTCTTCAGTTAGTGAAACTTGATTTCTTAGATTTCTCAAGTAATTACTGGACTATGGAATCTCCAGAGAAGTGACTAAACACCAGAAATTTTCATGGTTGATAGAAATACATTTTCTTTGGTCATATACGAAGCAATCTTGAGGATGGGCAAATATACTATATAAAGAGACTGTCAAACGTTGTTGTTTAAATTGTATTGCTTTCGTGGATTTAAAGTGGGTTTATAATTGTATATTATAATATATTTAGTATAAAATAGAATGTATAATTGTATTCTTCAAAATATAGAAATGATATTTATGTCTCATTTCTACTTTCAGAATTCCTTATTTCATTTTTTCCATTTAAATTATCTCTGTCGTGCTGTTTTACATTCTTTTTATCTGTTGTTTTATTTATATTTATATTTCTTTATGAAGATAGAAAAATTCATAATAAAGTATGTGGTTGGCAATAAATAAGCTGTGAGACTGCATATTTTGTAACAGAGGAAGCTTGGGACATGAAACAGAAGCCCTGAGTGTTAAACTTTCACTCTCTGTGGACGCAGGGGGCTGTGGCATTACTCCTGAATAAAAGAAGACCTGGCTGTGGAGCTGTGAGGACTTGAAAAATCTGTTTACAAGCATGGTGCCCAATTTGCCAGTTAAAGTGGAATATAGCTGGACAATAAATTTAAGAAGCAAATCCCCCTGCCATAAAGGGCACTGCTTTTCAACCAAGAGGCCAAAGAAAAGTAATAGTTGGGAAAGTCCTGATCTTAGAACTAGGCACTTTGAATAAAAATTATTAACACTGGAGAGGGAACTGCCATATAAAATGCTTGTATCAGACCATCTAGTTTGGTGGATGAGGAAATCCGGCATATCTAGTCATGAGGTATTTGCAGGACAAAAAGCAAGATATCAATCCATTGTTAGAATATCTTCCATCCTCCTCCAAATGGTAGAATTCAAGAATGAAAAAGAGACCTTACAAATGAAGAAGAGACTGAAATGTCAATAACAGCCTACAAAAGAACTGACTTTTCTTTTCTTTCCTTTTTCTCTTTCTTTTCCCCTTTCTTTCTTTCTCTCTCTCTCTCTGTTTTTTCATTTATCAATGCTTTATACAATCAACAAGCATTGAGTGGCAATTATAATTTATTGTGATAAACACTGAAGATAAAAAGATAAAAAATAAAGCAATATAGTAAATGGATTAATAGAAATGTGCACATAGTATTATTGGGCACCTAGAGGAAGAATGTAACACCATTTAAGATGAGGAATTCAGGAAAGAAATAACATCAATATTGAGTCACTGGTATGAGTATGAATATTGAATATTGAGTCATTGGTATGAGTATGAATTGGCTGCGGGAATAGGGACAGGAAAGAAGTGAGGCAGAGATTGAGCAGAAGATATTTTTGGCAATTAGTGTGTTATAAGGAAAGTCTTTGAAAAGCAAAACTACACAGTGTATGAAGGAAACAAGTACCATTCTGGATTATTGAAGCCAGAAATTTGAGGCAGGGAAATGGTCAGTGATAAGAAAAAGGGTCAGATCATAGAGAGCCTTGTATAAGTCTTTTAGAAATGTTGGAATCCATTCTATAAGTAACTAGGACCCATGGAAGCATTTTAAGCAGCTGAATTATTTGAAATATTGCTTTTTAAATAATGTTGGTGGCTTTTTACAGGGTTTCCACATTTTTAGTGGGGGCCACTGAATATTGATTAGTCACCCAAGCAGATTTAGGAAGTTGTAATAGTGAGATGTTAGATTTAAACTTGAAATATTGAAGTTGTTATGAGAATGAATAGAAGGGAGCTTATTAAAAATATTTAGAGGGTAAAACTGACAGACTATTATAACGAATTTGATGTCAGGGTTGAGAGAAAAAAGAGATTTAAAAATGACACCTAGCTGGAATGGTTGGGTGGATGGTGGCATAACTAAGTAAGATATAAAATAATCTAGAAGGAAACAAAAAATCTGGTGGAGGAAAGAATAGTGCAGTATTCTTATATGCTATATTTAAGGTGTCTGCAGACAGCTGGATTTAGTGTGTAACTCCAGGAGAGATCTGGACAATGACAATGACTGGGATCTCACATATAGAGCAGTGGGTGAAAGGTAGACAATTACAAATTTTCAAGGCTGACAGATATATCCAGATTTGGAAAAACAATGGATGAAGAATGGGAACCAATATTAGAGGCATAGGTTCAAGGAAGTAGATCATTGAAATATGGAAACAAAACATTTGCGGCAATGTGTAGGTCAATCCAGGCTAGCTCCATAATGTCATGCTCTGTCCACTCCTAACCAAAACTTGGCTGACTCAGATGGAAGGTCCACTTTTCATTTCATTTCTCTTTACTTTCTCACTTCCATCTTGAATTTAATTCTTTGCTATATTCCTTTTGGGTTCCAAAAAACCTCCAGATTTGAGCATTTTCATGCTTTCTCTCCCATAGGCTCAACTTTCCCCATCCCCACACCCTTGTATGTATGCTTTTCAAAATCATGCCAGTATCCTGGCAGTCTCATTGTAAGGTGATTTTGTTATTGCTTTTGTTGTTGCTTACTTGCCTTCACCATATTTGTGCCAAACAGTGTGATGGATGTTGAAGAAAGCAAAAATAAGAGGATGTTAATTCCAGTTCTTTGGGGGTTTGTAATCTAGGTATTAAGATATGCTTAAAAATCACTATCATTTGCTGTAGGAATTACAGTGAGGTAAGCGAAAAAAAAATGTAATATAATATGATCCCAGTATTCTTAGTTTCCTTCCTTTTTCCCACTTTAGAAGTATTAAAACTGAAACCCAGAAAGCTGATCTTGACTTTCCCAAGATCACAGTACTGACTAATGTTTAAATGAATAGTTCTTTGGTGAACAAATGGATATTGTGGGGGCTGAAGATTCAGATTTAGGAGTTGACTGCAGGATTAACTATGCCCGCACAAAGTGCACATTATCACAGAGAGCTATCTATTTAACTGCGTTTCTAGAAAAGGCATATTACTTAATGGAAAATTCAAAATACATGACATGTTCATTTCCATTCAGTATATCTTGCTACAATAATTCCATGTGCTTAGTAAAAAGAAAGAAAGCTCTCTAAAAACAGCAGGCCACAGTCTTTCCTTGTTGAAAACCTTACTCTTCTTTGCCATATTGGCTGATGTTCAGTTGCACACAAAGAAGCAGGTTGTTCCTGCTGGGCTTCACAAGGAGGAGGTGACAGAAGCCCAGGTATGAGCTCATAGCCATGGTCCCCGACATGGTAGGGCACAGCAGTCCCTCCATTCTGCACAGAGCCACATGTTAATTGTATATCTGTTGAAATGCTGCTCGCTCCAATCCTGATCTACAGAACACTGTGATGAGAGCTCTAGGGAAGCCCTGTTCCAGAACCAAGGAATTTTTATGGCAGTGATATAGGAAGATGAAAACATCTCATCCACAACTTCCATTAAGTTGGCTACAGTAACCAGGCCAGGGGACCTAGGCTTCTGGTGGGAGAACTCACAGATCTTTCTGGCATGCCTATAAATGTCCAGATAGCCATCATGGATCCCCAGAGAGAGCTACTATCTTCCTGGCTACCAAGCAGATGGCACCATCCTCAAAGGCTTTTAAGTACTTGAGTCAGGACACTAAAATATGCTGTAATTGGCTGTTAAGTATAGCAATGGAAGGACATATTTGGAAGACACAGTCAGCTAGATATTGGTTCATAATTATTTGTTCTGGAAGATTCATTGTGCTGGCAAAGGTCAGGATCACAAACCGGGCCTCCTTGTGATTGGGCCAAAGAAATTGTATACTATATCTTATTTTGACTCCACCGTTTGAATTCATCCACAAGCAGCAAGACAGTCTCCAGAGATGGTTCAAAGCTATGTGATAGCAGTTTTACTATGAACTACATATGTTGGCCTTTACACATTGGAATAGGAAGCTTCTCTAGAGGAAGGTTTCTGAACCCTGGCACTATTAACATTTTGGGTTGAATAATTATTTGTTGTTGGGAAACTGTCTTGTGCACTGTAGAATGTTTAGTAAGGTCATGCTCTCTGCCTACTAGATGCCAGCAGTAACACCTCATCAGTTCTGACAACCAAAAATGTCTCCAGATATTTCCAAATGTCCCCTGGTGGAAACCACTGCTCTAGAATTTTATTGGTAAATATATTCGTATAGCTATGTTTTGTTTTTTCATTAAATCAACTCACACTTTAAGTTATTTAATAGATTTTATAATACTGATATTTAAAAAATGTTTTTGATTGTCTATTTACATAATTATTTATCCAAATTTAGCAAAAATATAAGTAAGAATTCCATGGATACCAACTTTAACCAAAATTCCTTTGTCTAGAGAGGAAGGTATGAGCAAACACAGAAGGACCCAGGTAACAGTAGTGGCATTATGTAAAGAAGTGTGTGTTATTACACATGTAACCATCACTAAAGTACTGTAGAAGAACAGAAACCATTCAAAATTTACTAATTTTAGCATGACTTTGAAAGCTACTTAGTCTTTTAGAAATGTTGGAATTTTTTAAGACTGGAATTTACGAGTATCACCTTAACATTTTTCTTCTGCTTTCCTTTAATTTCTCATATACGTAGTGTCATTTCTTAATGGTGACAGAGGCTTTTGGTACAAACAAGCTTTTTACCAGAGAGTAGTATGTTTTTTTCTGCAAGATAACCAGCCTACATTTTGGCATTAGAATTTTCTAAAAATAATAAATATCTCACTTTTTCCCTCAAAGATTATCCCAATCCTAAATAAAATTAATTTAGTAAGATGCTTAACATTTAACTGGCAATGGTCTTCAGAGCTGTTTCATTGGATAATTTTTCACTAGGATTTTTTTCAGAATCTCTGGTATCAGAGAAAGCTTATAGTAAAGGAACAGATAATTTTATTTTTAAAATATGCTTTAAAATTACTTAAGCCTTTGGTGGGAATGTAAAGTGATACAGCCACTATGGAGAACAGTATGGAAGTTCCTTAAAAAACTAAAAATAGAACTACCATATGACCCAGCAATCCCACTACTGGGCATATACCCTGAGAAAACCATAAGTCAAAAAGAGTCATGTACCACAATGTTCATTGCAGTTCTATTTACAATAGCCAGGACATGGAAGCTACCTAAGTGTCCATCAACAGATGAATGGTTAAAGAAGATGTGGCACATATACACAATGGAATATTACTCAGCCATTAAAAGAAACAAAATTGAGTTATTTGTAGTGAGGTGGATGGACCTAGAGTCTGTCAGAAAGAGTGAAGTAAGTCAGAAAGAGAAAAACAAATACTGTATGCTAACACATATATATGGAAATCTAAAAAAAAAATGGTTATGAAGAACCTAGGGGCAGGACGGGAATAAGGACGCAGACCTACTAGAGAATGGACTTGAGGACGTGGGGAGGGGGAAGGGTAAGCTGGGACAAAGTGAGAGAGTGCTATGGACATATATACACTACCAAATGTAAAATCAATAGCTAGTGGGAAGCAGCCACATAGCACAGGGAGATCAGCTCACTGCTTCGTGACCACCTAGAGGGGTGGGATAGGGAGGGTGGGACGGAGACGCAAGAGGGAGGGGATATGGGGATATATGTAGAGCTGATTCACTTTGTTATACGGCAGAAACTAACACACCATTGTAAAGCAATTATACTCCTATCAAGATGTTAAAAAAAAAAGATACACTTATGCTGCAACCAGGAAACACACTACTAGCTATTTACCCAAGTTATATGCAAACATGTATGTTTGCACAAAGTCTTGTACAAGAATGTACATAGAGCTTTAGAGCTTTATTCATAAAATCCAAAACTGGAAACACAGCTCAAGTGTTGATCAATAGGAGAATAAATAAAGTGTAGTATATTCATATAATGAACTACTTAGGACTACAAAGTAGCAAGTTCCTTGCACAGAAAGTGACATGGATGAATGTCAAAAACATGCTGAGTGAAAAAAGCCTCACACAAAAGAGTATATAGTGTATAAACAAATCATAGAAAGTCCTAGAACAAGCAGAGAAAAATTAATTTATGGTTGAAAAAAGTCAGAATAGTGGTTACCTCTGAAAGCAGGGATGAAGTGAAAATGGACTGGAAAGGAACATTTGAAAACTTTTCTGGGGTGATGACAACATTCTATATTGTGATAGGAGTTTGGGTTATTTGTCAAAATTCATCAAAATGCCTGCTTAAGCTCATGCAGCTCAATATGAAAAAAAACAAACAACCCAATCCAAAAATGGGCAGAAGGCCTAAATAGACATTTCTCCAAAGAAGATATACAGACTGCCAACAGACACATGAAAGGATGCTCAAAATCATTAATCATTAGAGAAATGCAAATCAGAAGTACAATGAGGTATCATCTCACACCAGTCAGAATGGCCATCATCAAAAAATCTAGAAACAATAAATGCTGGAGAGGGTGTGGAGAAAAGGGAACACTCTTGCACTGCTGGTGGGAATGTAAACTGATACAGCCACTATGGAGAACAGTATGGACGTTCGTGAAAAAACTAAAAATAGAACTACCATACAACCCAGCAATCCCACTACTGGGCATATAACCTGAGAAAACCATAATTCAAAAAGAGTCATGTACCACAATGTTCATTGCAGCTCTATTTACAATAGCCAGGACATGGAAGCAACCTAAGTGTCCATCAACAGATGAATGGATGCAGAAGATGTGGCACATATATACAATGGAATATTACTCAGCCATAAAAAGAAACAAAACTGAGGTATTTGTAGTGAGGTGGATGGACCTAGAGTCTGTCATACAGAGTGAAGTAAGTCAGAAAGAGAAAAACAAATACCATATGATAACACATATATATGGAATCTAAAAAAAAAAAATGGTCATGAAGAACCTAGGGGCAAGATGGGAATAAAGATGCAGACCTACTAGAGAATGGACTTGAGGATACGGGGAGGGGGAAGGGTAAGCTGGGATGACGTGAGAGAGTGGCATGGACATATATACACTACTAAATGTAAAATCAATAGCTAGTGGGAAGCAGCCACATAGCACAGGAAGATCAGCTCGGTGCTTTGTGACCACCTAGAGAGGTGGGATAGGGAGGGTGGGAGGGAGGGAGACGCAAGAGGGAAGAGATATGGGCATGTATGTACATGTATAACTGATGCACTTTGTTATAAAGCAGAAACTAACACACCACTGTAAAGCAATTATACTCCAATAAAGATGTTAAAAAAAAATGCCTGCTTAAAATTTGTACGTATTGTTATAAGTAGATTTTACCTCAAATTAAAAAAAACTGTAAAAAAATACTGACCTCTAGCTTATGAGTTGCATACTAAAATGTTTATCACAAGTATACTGATGTGTGCAAATTATGATAAAATGCCTACAAAAAATACGATGGGTAGAAGGATAACTAGACAAAGAAACGTGATAAAACAGGTAGAGCAAAATGTTGTGTCGAGTATTGATGTTGGGTATATGAATGTTCACTGTAAAATTCTTTCACATTTTCTGCACACTGGAGATATTCTATAATAAATTATATATATATATATATATATATATATTTATATATATATTTAACACCAGAAAGTGGCAACAACATTTTCTCTGGCTTTATGACTAGATCTGTGTTACCCACCATTTCTGCAGAGGCAGGAACACTGAAATCGTCAGTACGATGGAAGATTCCTGAGGAGGCTCTGAGGTAGCAACTACAAATGCTCTAGAAGGCAAAAGAGAAAAAGAAGGAAAAAGTATTATTCAAAATGAGACTCTTAATCAAATGCAAAACATGAATAAATGGTTTTTTACAAAAGAAAACCATCAAAATTCACCATTGAAAATATTAGTGCAATAAATCCCATGAAGGAGGCTGCACAGCCCTAATGAAATATAATCAGGTACTCTAGATGGTGTTAACTGCTTCTAAGAAAAAGAAAGTATAATTAAAACATCAAATTGTCATTTTACAGCATAACATTTCCCTGATGGGACTTTGGATTGGTACATGCTATTTTAAGTATATAAAGAAAGGTACCAGAGAAACAAATATATCCAATTATGACTTGGTCTTGGAATGCTCAGAAACAATTCAACTCAATGTATTAAATTAATGCATGCATTCATTCATTCAACAAATGTTTATTAAACACTTAGAACAATCCAGGTACTATCTCTGTAAAAAACAGCTAATTACAAGGCCCATGAAGAGTATACTTTTGACCTTTTTTTTAGTGTTATTGATATAACTGACATACATCACTGTATAAGTTTAAGGTGTACAGCATAATGGTTTGACCTACATATATAGTGAAATGATTACCACGGTAAGTTTAGTTAACATCAATCTTCTCATATATATACAATAAAAAGGAAAAGCAAAAAAGAAAAGAAAAAATATTTTCTTCTTGTGATGAGAACTCTTAGCTCCTCAGGGTTTACTCTCTTAAGAACTTCATCTTTACCTCTAAAGCATTAAGGGATGACAAGGGTAAGCCTAGAAATAAAAGCTATATTGGGCATCCAGGGTTAGTGAATCGAGTTAGCAAAAATAATGTATGCAAACTACACTTATTAGATGTTCTTTTTCATTTTGTCTCTACTTGAGGCTAACAAGATATTGGGGTGGGCTCCTGGTTGCCAATGAATGCAAAACACATTTTTACTGGGAGACCTTAAGTTGGTGCTTTCTTATTGTGGTCAGGAAGAATTTTAGGGGTCGAGTATGTGATTTCTCAAATACCTAAAAAGCTATTATGTTGACAAAACCCAGAAATTGTATTAACTGAACTGAATTGTATTTAGCTGAATTGTTGGTTAAAAATTCTAATCTATATGTTTGTTGAAAGAGACATGTAATGCTATTTCCTCAATTAGCTCCAATACAGACCTCAGCATATCCACATCTTCTCCCCAAATAATACACACATGTTGAAACAATTATTCATTTATCTATTCAAAAATATTGATCAGCAACCATTTTCTCTGCTAAGGTTTCTCTGCTAACTGATAGGAACACACCTGTGGTCAAAATAGATATGACTCCTGACTTCATGGGGCTTATGCTCTTGAGAGGAAGATTGACAATAATTAAAGAGAAAAAAAGCCAAGATAATTATACGATCTTTTCTCTATAATAAATAATGGAGTGCCTATTGAATCTAAGAGCCTCTTACCTTGATTCAGAATTAATCCAGTGGAGGATTTTTGAAGTCCTTAATTTAAAGAAAAGTTTATGTCAACTCAATTGTACTCTTTACATCCTTGTTGGAACTTAGTAACGTCATTTTTTTCTAAGCATAATGGGCACTGAAATAGTATTTCACTGTGCTTTTAATTTGCATTTTATTGGGGCTTAATTCACATTTCCCCAGTAACTAGTGAGTTTGAACATCATGTTTATTGACTGTTTGAGTTTCTATTCTGTGAACTCTCCCATCTGAGTTTCTATTCTGTGAACTCTCCCATCATGTGGTTTATACTTAATTTTGTTTATGGACTTTTTGTACATTTAAAATTTTTTAATGACAAAGAATTTTTTTCTCATCATGTTCATACAAATAAATTTCGACCTTGTCCAATATTCTCAAATCTTACATATACAAACCCAGGTTATCAGTAGACAAAAGGTATTCCAGTCTTTAGAACCTATACATTTTAGAAAGTGGTCAGAGTTTTAAAATTTAAAACAAAACTTTCTACATAGCAAAATTTTATAATTTAGATAGATGGATAGATGATTGATGATAGATAGATAGATTTTTAACAAGTGTAATTGGTTTCAATTTACTCACACAGGGACAGACAATGTGCAGTGTTCGATAGAAGACAAAATGTGGGAGGTTGAAGCTTCTGTTGGAGCAACTATGGAGAGACTTTTTTAAAGAGCAGATATTCCATTATTTGCTTTTACTTTTACATTTCAGCTCTGTAAATCCCCCCATCTGCCCCATATTTCAATAAATTTTGCTACACAACAGCCTTTTGTATGGATGAAGGAAATGAACAGAATTCTGTATCTAAGCTAGCATGATGTAGAACGGGGAAAGCGTGAATGACTCTTTAGATCATCATCATCTGGACCAATTTAGAGGGGAAATGGAATTTAGGGTCAGAAGTGAACATGAGAAGCCAATCTGAGGAGCTTCACACAAATGGAAATTGGACTTTCTGCATACCACGGAATGGCGTCTTGAGCTAATGTTCATTATATTTAAAGGAACAGGGCAATTCTAGATTTGGTTTTCTATGTTTGGTTTTCTACTTCCAAGATGAGAGAAGAGACACCCAAGTAATGCAGCAGAGAAGCTGAGTGTATTAAGGCCATACAAATAAAGATTTTTTTGTATATAGTTAGGCATCAAACCAATCCTTTCACCTTCTCTTAGTACAGTTTACTTTAATTTAATAAAGTTTTATTGAGAAAAGTGAGGAAATAGGTTGAATTCCACATTTAATTTGGATGCCTAGACACACAAAAGGAAAAACTTTAAAGCTGAGAATAGAGAACAAAATGTCAGTAAAGGGGAAATTATAATCAAAGGTGACGAAGAAATTAAGTCCAAACCATCCCATCTACCGCACACAACACAAATGAAAGTATACATAATGGGAGAAGAATGGGTTTGGAATTTGAGCTATTTTCTTTTAGATCTTGTGGGACACATAGATTGTGCTAACCCCATTCTCTTTAAGAAGCACAATACTCGCTAAAATTGCAACTGCCTATTGTATAACTCAAGCTCAGTACTTCTCAAATCTGGTTTCATTTTAGAACCACATGGGAAGCCTTAAAAAATAAAAATATCGAGGCCCTATGACATACCAATTAAATAATACCCTCTGGGCTGCTTGGTCTTCTGCCCTGGTAGTTTTCAAGCTACCCAGGTGATTGTTAATATGTAAGAGTTGAGAACTACCACATCCTGAGTCTGTCAGGCTGAGCAAACCTGGGCAGGAATATAAGCATTCTAGCTATTTCTTTGCAGTTGGATATTTTGTAGACTTTCTGCACGAGCCACGTCCCAGAAGCAGAGCTCACTGGTGGCAATAAAAATGTGCCTGCATGTTCCATACCTAGTTAAAGTGAAATGCATTACTGTAGAGCAATGTTTCTCAAACTTGGCTTTTCATAAGAATCATCTGAGGAACTTTTAAAAAATACATTAAGGGGCTCACCCACAACCTACTGAGTCAAAATCTTTAGGGATCTCCAGGAGAGGAGCCCAGAGCTTGCGTCTTTAACAAATATCCTAGGTAAATTTTATGGTGAGGCAAATTTGCTAAATACTGCTTTGGAAGAATCACTATTATTGATTAGGATATTGGACCTTCAATATCTCTTGTCTTTCCAAGAAGGCATCCTGTTATCACATAGGAATATGGACGCAGTCTACCTTCCATAAAATCTGGTAACTTTCTGAGGTAGGGCTAAGACATACAGTCAAAAGGAAAGTGGGATGCCACATTTTGATTAGGCTTTAGCCATCTTCGCAGAACTGGGATAATAAGTATGACTAATTCTTTTAGGGGACCTATTCTAAAGAGAAAGACCAAGCTAATTTCATTTTTAGACACTACTTAAAACTTTATGTATATACTTAATGATTTGTGCACTCTCTGTACCAATTAATAGTTAAAAAACAACAGTGCCAGGAAACCCCAACAATTATCAATTTTTCCTAATTCCCCAAAATAAAAGTAGGGTGATTTGCATAGTCACACATCCAGAAATCTTCTTTCAATGCTGAAGTTTTAAATAGGTCTAACTTCAGATTAATATGTGAGACCTGAGCTGGTGAGGAAATGATGCTGAACACCCAATTGGGAATAATCCCCTAACTGAGTAATTACAACTAGCCAATGGGCAGACTCACCTGGGGCAGTTTTAAATATACAGACCCCTGAGCTATGAAAGGATAAACAAAACTCAACAGTAACAACAAGAACAACAAAACTAAAATTAAAAAGGCAAAAACAATATTACAAATTTACTATAGAAATTTTCAAGCATACACAAAGTTAGAGAAACTAGTATACTAAACCCAGTCCTGTGATTAGTACTAGCCCACTTTTTGATCTTCTCCAAAATTTTGGGAGGTAGAAATTTATAAATACCGGACTTTATGTCGTTTTACAAATAAATACTTTGCTATAATGCATAAATGATAGATATTTTGATTTTTAACATAATGATTATGCTATTTTTATACATATCAGAATTTACAATAGTTTCTTAATGCTATCTAAATAACCAGACAATATTCATATGCTCTGATTCTCTCAAAGAGTATTTTTACAGTTAGTTTTTTTCATTTTAATTAGGTTCCAAACAAGATCTGCTTATCATGTTTGGCTCTTTTGTCCTTTAAATCTCTTTTATTCTGTAAGAGCTGCGTATCCCCACTCCTTTTTCCCCTTGCAATTGATTTTCTGGAAAAACTAGGTCATTTGTCCTATAAAGCTTCTTACATTTTTTTTTTTTTTACTTCCATGCTTTCTGGTAGTATCGTTTAACTTGTTCCTTAAAGCCATGTATTTTGTATAAACTCTACATTAAATCTAGAGGCTGATTTGTTTAGATTCAATTTTTTTAAAGCAAGAATACTTCATTACATCACATCATGAGACACATGACGTCTGGTTGTACTACTTGTAGTGATGTTAAGATTGATCTTAGTGGGTCCAGGTGAAGCAATGAAGGAAATAATGTGAGAATGTATTCCATTATAAATGTGGAATGTATTCGATCTCATTCCATCATAAAAGTGAGTTAAATAATAGAGGAGGAAT
Source organism: Phocoena sinus (assembly GCF_008692025.1). Classification (NCBI taxonomy): domain Eukaryota; kingdom Metazoa; phylum Chordata; class Mammalia; order Artiodactyla; family Phocoenidae; genus Phocoena; species Phocoena sinus. The sequence goes on along the minus strand of NC_045784.1, from coordinate 24,127,109 downwards.
AGATTTCTTTGGAGATTTGCAATTCATCACCTTCCCCTCCTTTGTCATGGGTCTAAGTAATGGGAACTTCCATACGGACACTCAATTGCGTAGTCCTGAGATATGGAGAACCTGTGCTTGATTCCTGCTTGAGAAAGCTTAAAGTGTCTCTAACCACAGGATTTGGGTGGCTGTGTTAGGATCAGCCTATAATCTTTGGGGCATGAAATGTTCAAGAGAGTCCTGTGGACAAGATATAAGAAAGAGCCAATATGACATTGTATTGAGTCCTCTTCAGAGGTAGCATTACATTTTGCCACTGAATAAAATGGGCAAGGTGAGGACAAAACAAAATTGCATTGTGCTCACATCCCCTGAGTTGTGTGTTCTATATTCTAGTAACACATGAAGATACAGATTGAATAGAAATACAGCTGTTGAAGATGACTGCAGATGAGTAAGTGGAGAGACATTTCTTAGAAATTTGGCTGTGATGGGGCCAGAATAATGGAGTGTTCACTGGAGGAAAATGCAAGGAGGATTTTATTTAATGTAATAAAGAGATCAGGAGACCATCCAATAGGGCCATCTAGAGGGAGGCAGACACCACCAAGTAATGGGATGTACTTTCGATACTAGGGCTTTGAAAAGAGCTGCAAGTGATGATCTGGGAGAGAAATCCACTTGGATCAAGGGAAATGCAGGAGTGGCCCCTAATAATAGGAATTTCCAAAGAATTCAGGAAATTGTCCCAAGAGAGAAGTTAAAGTTAAAAGGTAGGCAACCTAGTGATAACCTTTTGGGATACATGCAGAGTATTAGCAGCCATCATTCTGGAAGGCTGCACAGTGGAATCACTTGATCCACAACCCAGAATAATTCAATCAGAATCTCTGGGGGCAACCCAGATATTGGTATTTTATTAAAGATCCCCAGTGTTTCCAATAGGCAGTGAAGTTTGAGAACCATCACCATAACTGATATGCTCACTTTCAAGGAGAATCAAGTTTCACTAAAGGTAAAGACATGATACAGTGATTTCACAGGATGGAGTAGAAAGCGCAAAAGAGGAAGGCTGCAGTGGGGAAAAGTTTCAAAGATCATAATAAGCATAACAGCACGGGAAGGATGGCAGGCTTAAAGTTTGGGCTTTGGGGTACCATAATCTTGGACTCTAATTCAGGCTCTACCACCTTTTAGCTTTGAGATCTTGAGCAAATTACATGCCTTGGTTCAAATTAAATTTCTTCATTTGTAAAATGATTTTATTACTAGAACCTATCTATCTTGTTTGTTTTATCTATTTATTGCTTGTCATCTCTCACTGAAATGTCAACTCCTCGAGAATAGGAACCTTACCTGTCTCGTTCAAAACTGAATTCCCAGTCCCTATAGATCAGTGCTTGAACATGCAGTAGATGTTTATTACATGCTTTTGAATGTATGAATGGAAATACTTTATATTTTTTGTTTACGTATGATGCACACTTTTTTCTAAGCAGTTTACACCCATCATTTTCTTCAATTCATAAAACAACCCCAGGAGATCAGTACTATGATAATTTCCAATGTTCAGATGAAGACAATTAAGCAGAGGTCAGCTAATTAGTAGACAGTACACATGACATGATGCATGTAAAGAATTTAGCTAATCTAAAAAATTCTCACTAAATGCCAGCTAATAATGAGAAAAAGATAAAAGGCATCGTGGAATTAACTGCTGTTAAGATTCCGAGAGGAACTCAGGTGTTAGGTTTTGTCCATAAAGTCTTACACATGGGAACTGAACATTAGGATATCAAAAGCAAGATGATGTTTAGAAGTATGCAACCTTTGTTTACATTCTAGATGAAACATGAATTAAAAAGGCGTTTCACGCTTCTCCAAAGCTAGCCGAAGGTGATGTGGTAGCAAGTCCCATATACCAAGAGAGATTATTGCCCACCTTGGATTTTGGCTCAACCTCTTGTATCTATCATTGAGGAACCAGTGAGTCTGTAAAAATTTACTTTTGATTATTATTACGTAAGGGGAAGCACTGAAGGAAGTGATTTTTTGCATCAAGAAATATAATATTCTTTGGAAAAGCTTGTAATACGCAGTTTTTCTCCTGTTAATAGAGTACAAAAAAATGCTACACCAAACTCAAGTCTACCGGTCCTTACAGAAGGTGTGATGTGAACTCCCAGTACTTTCTAGCTTTAATATTACTAACTACAGGAGTGAAAGGTATTTCTCTCCTCAAACCCATCTTAAATCTAGCCATTCTGTTGAGATTGTCAACAATGCAGAAAATTATTCCTTAGAACATTTTCATGGGCAGAATTTATTAAGTGGATAATAAATTATTTATTTATTATTTATTTAATAATTTTTCATACTATTTTTAAAGTGTCAAACTTCATTGTAAATCACAGCCTATTTTATTCTGAATTGTAACATTTTCCTTACCGTACCCTTAACTTGACAATTTAGTCAGATGATCTCTTTGCAGTTCATCTATGTAATCACAGCATAACAGATGACCATTAGAGGATCAGAGCTGAAATGTGCGGGAATGCACAAGCAATCTCTAGACAGGATTAAAACCAAATTGCCTGCCAACTTGGTACCAATAGGGAGAGCTTTGCTTTATGCACTGCCCAGTAAACTGCTGCCCTATTTAGCAAAGGAAGTATGTAAAACTAAATTAAAAATCATGTGTCTACTCATACAATCCCTTAGCTTCTGTAAGATTTCTATTTCTTGAAATAATGTAAATAAAATGACAGTGTAGAAGAAATGAATAATTAATGTTATCAGAGCCTCATAATATGTGTTTAAAATTTAATCCTCTAAAAGCAAACATATTTTTCTAATGTGAATTTTTTCATTAGCCTATAAACAACATACCATAATTCTACTAAAGTATCCTTACATACATACACCATTTCTAAAGCTACGTGGAAATATGTAGCACCTTAAAATAAAGTTGATTGGAACAGTCTTGTTTAACAAAGCACAGCAACACTTCTGACGACTAAAGAGGAATGGGGTAGATTTAATTATTGTTCCTAATTCTTCACTCCCTCCCTTAACAGAATTCTGCACACATTCCCTTTGCTGTGCAACTTTGTAGAGCCTATTAACAGAATAGGTGGATTTTACATCTCTGCCCTATTAACTTTGAGCTTCACCGTATGACTAGCTTTGGACAATAAATAGTAGATATGAAGCAAGTGGAAGCTTTAACTGGGCTGGTGTGGTCTGGCTTGGCCTCTTGTCCTTCTGTGCATGTGCCACAAAAATAACTGCTCCTCTCAGGAAGAAAGACTTGTGGAGCAGACCTAGACCCAACCCACAGCCTGAAACAAAGCCACCCTGACTGACCTGCAAACTTGTCAGCAAGAAAAAAGAATGTTTATTGTTTCAAACCACTGCGATTTGGAGCTATTTGCTTTGCAGCATCATTGTACAGAGACCTGAGGGACACAAGGAGAAATGCGGAAACTGAGGCTCAGAGGATGAAAAAGGCCTTTCTCAAGGTTATATAGCAAGTCACAAGACACTCAAGGTAAAACCTAGCTAGTCTCATTTAATCCAAGTACTTTATAACCTTGACTAATATATTATATTTTTGCTAGGTACAGTAACTTACTTTCTTATATATATCTCTGCATATATATGGCATCCACAAATTACAACTTAAAGTTTTGGGAAGAAAGAAAAGTTAAACTTTGAATATCCATTGAAAATAACAGAAGCAGCTCTGAGTATACCAGAACTCAGAAACTCTGGGTTAGCTATCCACATAGTGTTTTGTCATGTATTTGATCACTGCTCTGCTCTTTATTTTCTCTGAACCTCAGTTCATTTAATTGCTAAAAAGAGTTAACATGATTTTTTCAGAAGGTCTGTGAAAAAAAGATATTTTAAGTAATGGTCTTGTAAGTGACAGGCAAATGGTATCTAATCAATATTTTGTATCAAATATAATTTTATTTTTAACATCCTAAGATACTGTGTGAGTTAAAATATTTTATTGCTCATTTATACTTAGAACGTTGTTGATTTCGGTACATCATAGTTGATCACGTCTTCCTCTCTAGAGCTTGTAATCTAAGGCATGTGTCATCAATTTAAAAGTGAATAAAATTTTATATTCCCAAATATCCATCTACTGCTAACAGAGAGAGAAAAAATTCTCTTAGGAAGCATTATTGAAAATGCTTTGATATTACAAAACAATTGTGTAGAATGGAGAACAAATGACAAAATATGCCTTAAAAAACAAACTGTAAGGAATTTATCCCTTAAAGCATTTTCAGAGTTTTGCTATTCCTGGAATCAATAATAGAAGTAGTAGAAATGCAACTGTTCTTTAACAATTTTTGAAAGGAAAATTTCCTTTACTGTATTTAAGTATAATTAATAGAATACACCACAAAAAGGTTGTTTTTCATGGTCAACAAAGTTGATAAAACTCAAAATGAAATACTTTCACAGTTATTTAAAGGAATCTTCTGCTGAGATGCAAATTAATAATTGACACAACTTTTTAACCTGTAGACTACAATACAAATGTCTTTCTTAAAGTTAAAGTAAAATTTATGGAACCTCATTATTATGTAGAATATTCAGAGTTGGTTACTATTACTTTCAATATACCTGAAAATTAGAAATAATCAGTAGTGGATATTTTCCTAATAGGGTATATATAATTCCTCTCCAATACAAACACAGGAAAGAATTGATGTTGTTGACCAGCCAATCAAAAGATTAGGGCAAAAAAAAAAAAAAAAAAAAAAAAGATTAGGGCAACTTATGTCTTAATCCTATTATTACTTTGTACTTTCTAGTTCAGTTTCCAAGCCCAGAGGTCTGCAACTAGTGAAGGGGAAAAAAAGAGAACTGTAATCGTGTTTCTTATAATACTTAGAGTCTGGCAGAAGGCAGTTAGTTAACCATCTAGTGCCCTTATGCCTTGAATAAACTCAAGTATGTCAGATGAGTAAGCAATATATTCCCAGGGAAATATTTATTTCCTGTGAGATCATTCAAACATACATCTATATTGAAATTTCCCTGATTTTCACAATATTTTTTAATCAAAAAATTCTGGGAAAAAAATAATAGCATCTATGTTTAATCAGACACAATTGTTAAATTAATGAATTTAATAGTAATTAATTAAATTAATAGGTTAATAAAATTATACTTTATTGGTATATGCTGGAATACTTGTTGGTATCATAAACATTCAAATATTTTCCTTGACTATACTGAGAAAGTGTTGTAGAAAAATAATAACTTTACCTTTTTATCCTGAGAAAAATCAGGGTCATAATCCCAAGTTATTTATTTTTCTTTAAATAGTAGGATTAAAAAATAATAAATAAAAGGAAGGTAAAAATTAAAATAAAGCTAAACACTAGAAATTAGAAAGATCAACTATGATGTCCACTGCTTAGAATAGGTCAATGTTTGGAAGCATTTGGAAAAGTCCTGGAGATTCTGAGGTCTTAAGTTTTCTTTAATGTTTGCACTTAACTTGAACTAGCTTAATAAAACATGGAAACCTACAAAATTATCAAAGTGTTCCTTTTCTGTGTGTAATAATTTTGGAATGAGTCAGATTATTAAAAAGAAAGATATATAACCGCAATTTTTTAAATTAATATTTAAAAAACAATTAATTTTGGCAAAAAGAAAAAGGTAGCATAGCTGAAGCACTTTGAGGAACATTTTAAAATGAAAACTTCCCTTTATTCTGGAAAGCCATATATATATACATATATGTTTGTGGCTTATGTCCTCCTCTTCATCCTTGTCTCTTACCCCTCCTTGACATATAATGTAGCTTCCAGCCACGTGGAACCAGTTGTGGTTCCTACATTTTTCATGCTGGTTAGTGCACATGTGTCATTGCACATGCCATTGATTCTGCCCAGACTACCTTTGCTTCTCACTTTGACGATTCATTTCAAGTAGCACATCTTCTGAAAAGTTGCCCTGCCCCTGACCCCCACTCACGGTTATGTGCTCCGTTTTGTGCACTTAGTGAATCCTATATTCTCATTAAAGCAGTTCTCTCTCACACACACATACTGTATTATTATTTTCCTATCTCTTCTCTAGACAACTGCTCTCCAAACTTCTACGATTACTCACTCCAAAACTTTAAAAATATCTGAACATGCACTACCAATAAATGTGTGCATTATGATGTGTATGCTTGCATGTATACTTAACTTATTGATAAACATATTTCTTGACAATATTTCATTCATAAATATGCTTACTACTGATAATCCATACATCAAATTCTTCCAAGGCTTTTTTTTTTGGTACGCGGGCCTCTCCCTGCTGTGGCCTCTCCCGCTGCGGAGCACGGGTTCTGGACGCGCAGGCTCAGCGGCCATGGCTCACGGGCCCAGCCGCTCCGCGGCATGTGGGATCTTCCCGGACCAGGGCACGAACCCGTGTCCCCTGCATCCGCAGGCGGACTCTCAACCACTGCGCCACCAGGGAAGCCCCCAAGGCTTACTTTAAATAAACAATGAATATAGAAAATTTTAACATATCATTCCTTTAGTTTTGAGAATCAACTTGGTCTCTCCTGAGGTAAAGCACTCCACTTTATAGGCTACTCCTCTAGATTATTATTTCCTTGAAAGCAGATCCTTAAAAAAACTATCTGTAACCCCAGCACTTGTGCTTGATAATATCAAATGTGCATCCCTCATTAAATGCTATCCATAGGTTGATACCCACTGGGTTGATTTCAAGTGTCTAATTCATGGAACTAAGAATTATAGAAACAGATGGGAAACTTAAGACCACCAAACAGAATATCCTTATTGTGTAGATAAATAAACTAAAACTTGGACAGGTCAAGTGATTTACCCAGTATCATACATTCAGTGATTGATGGCCAACTGGAGCCTAGGCTCCCATTTCCAAGTCTCCCAGTTCCAGTAGGATGCTCTTACTATGATCTCCTTATAATGGTAAAGGAATTTGAGGAGAAGAGGCATTTGATACCACCTTTCCTCTCACACTTCTAACCTACATGAAATAGCTTGATATTTCAGAAATAGACCAAATACACTGGGAATAACCCCTTGAGTTAACTAGATTTTCTCTTTCAACTGGTTATACTGGTTCACTAAAGCTGCCAGTCTGATCTGAAAGCTGTTGAAACTGACAGTTTCAAAGCCTAACTTAGAATATAGTCATCTCTAGACAATTGCTGTCCAATAGAACTTTCCCTAATGATGTAAATGGTCAATATCTGTGCTATCTAATACACAGTATGTACTTGAAATGTGACTATAATGACTGAAAAATCAAATATTTAATTTAATTTTTATTTTAATTAATTTGACTCTAAATAGCCAAATGTGGCTAATACCTGCTCTATTGGAGGGTGCAGCTCTAGACTCAGAAAATAAAATGTCAAATGTAAATGTAGAAAAAGTACTTTTGTGGAAATGAAGTCTTTCCAATCTAGTGTCCACAAGAAAACTAGCATATTTTTGAGGCAGCTTGAGAACTTAGCATCCAGGCAAAGATGAAAGAGAGTAGTGAGTAGGCGAGAAAAAGAAGTAGTGAGTACATGATATGCAAATGAGAATAACCAGCTGGAATGTTCTTTTTCCTTCCATAAAATATTTTTGAATCATACTTCTCAAACTTAAATGTGCATATGAATCACCTGCGGACAGTCATTTAAAAATACAGATTCTAGTTCAGTAAGTCTGAGATGAGGTCTGAGATCCTACATTTCTAACAACTTCTAGGAAATGATGATGCTGGTGTGTGGACCACAGTTCAAGTAGTAAGAATTTAGACAAAAGGTAAGAGCTCTGGGGAAAAAAATAATATTTGGTGAACAAAGGGTAAAAAGGCATTCAAAGGTAATCATAAACCATATAAAACTGGATTTAGAAGAGCATCCCATACAAATTCAAATTGAATTCTCTCCACAAACCAATAAATGACTTTCAATTCCCAACATTACATAATCAAATTTCACCTTCTATGAGATGTAACTGCAGCAGAGAAATCCTTTGTCATGTATCCTTGTGTCACTGTGGTCCATAAAAATATTTTTAAATGGAGAAAGGGGAAGAAAATCGATTGTTCCTTGAAAGGAATTATACTGGAGCTCACTGAAGGAAAATTCCCAAGAAATATTTCAATGTAGAGATAACCAGGGTCATGTCTATGACTGGCCAAAGGATAAAAGTAGAAATCATTAATAACTTGTAGAGTTTGAATGACAATGGTAAGGCTTCTTGCTTGATATGAACTGAATATAGCCGCATGACTTTCACAGTTTTGGTTATTTTCACAAACATATACTGGTGTGTGGGGGGAATCTAAACTTATTATTTCTAGTAACAACCCAGACAGACACACCCATTGGTTTGATTGTTCCTATCAAGAACTTTAGGGAACAAAACTAGGTGCAAGTAGTAGATAACTAGCAAAAATGGCTAAGAAGCTTGGGGCTAGGGCAAAAGACAAGGGGCTGGTCTAGATTAAAAAATTTCAAACAATGTTGATTCCAACCAAGTTCAGATTTGCCTTCATTCATGTTTACGACTGAGCCCACAAACAAGCAGTTAAATTTGAGGGGATGCAGACACCAAATTTCCGTGTATCCATATTTCTTTTTGGTAGCAAATCTGGAGTTTGAAAATCTATGTACCCCACAGGGAGTGAGGAATCTGTCAAGTTTTAAGAAACAAAGAAACCATGGGCTTAATGCACTTTATACATTGGGTTTAGAGAGGGACCATATCAACATTCAAAGGTCTACATATTACTAGGGAAATTATTTGATGTTCCATAGTTACATAATATCATGTTCTAATCCTTACTCCTTTGTCAGGTCCACAGCTGTCCTAGAAAGGCAACAGGACAGCTAAATCTTCTGATGGTCATATCTTCTTGTGCTTTACAGTAAGAAAAGAAATGATTAACAAACCAATCATTTATCATCATAATGTTGTAAGATGCTGATGACTCCCCCATCTTCAAGTCTGTTAGTGTTTATATCTTTACTGAATTTAAGCTACCAAAGTGATTATCTTTCAATAGTCAGAGACACTACAGTGATAGAGGTCACAATGTGTGCAATGTTATAGACATGTTCAAAAACAGTGTGTTATTTCCCTTTTCACTCAACCACTCAGCACAGACTTGTATGTATCATTTAGGATGCCTGGAGTTGTTTGCAGTATCTACAGTTTAATATCCCAAGTCAGTTCTCAAAATGAGGTCATCTGTAGAACTGCTAAAGGATGTTATTTAGGTAGTAAACCTGTAAGTATGCAGAGAAAGATTTCCTATTTCTGCTATGGGTAAGTAGAAAATGAATTGTTTTGTAGTTGTAAAAGCTCTGAATTACAGATGCAAAGATATTTGGGGAAGAGTTGTAACTACTATTTTTTCCTTATAAATATATAATTGGCATTCTGCAATTTGATAGGATCAATTTCAAGATGTTAAGTTTACTTTGCTCTTTTTCATACTAATATATGAAGCTCCTGAATTTTTACATTGCCAGAAGTAAATACAATTAAAAAGAAAAACAAAATCTCATCTATCACAATAAAGTATTTTTCTTTGGCAGAAGCAAATTGCCTATCTTCATTCTAAGTCCCTTTCCTTGCCTTCAGTCCCAAGAAGAGAAAAATCAAGCAATATAGAGATGTCAGAAATTAATTCACTCTTTTATTAAATATCAATAGAAAGTTTTAAATAAATTATACAGTAAATATAATATAGCAAAATAAATTTTAAATCCTTCCCTCTCTCTCACTTGCTGTGTGTGTGTGTGTGTGTGTGTGTGTGTGTGTGTGTGAGTGAGAGAGAGAGAGAGAGAGAGAGAGAGAGAGAGAGAGAGAAAGAGAGAGAGAGAGGGAGAGAGAGTGTGTTCATATACACAGAAATAGATAATGGATAGATGTAAAAAAAATATAGACACTATTTACCTATAGATCCAGTGTTTTGTCCTATGTGCTCTTATAGCTCTTCAAAACTAATGTTTGTTCATGTTCTTGTCAAGCAATGAGAATGTTGACTATTCCGGAAATTTTGTTTGTTAGTTTGTCGTCTAAAGTAAGAAGGTAACACGGAGTGGCAAAGAAGATGTCTGAAGCATAGGAAAAGCAAAAGTGCAAAGAGAAAAAAATATTTGTATTATATAAAAAATTTAAGAGCTGAAAAGTAATCCTTTTCATATACATAAAATTTGTTGTGTCTCAATGAAAAAGGAAACCAAAATTTCTGAACAAACTAAATAGTCCCATTCTTCCAAAATAAATGGTCTCTTCACACTTAAGGATTACTTTAAGAACTCTGATTACTGTGGACAACACAGATTAAATAAAATATTAATTCTATTCTATTCTACCACTTGCAAACTCTGTAACCTTTGTGGACAGCAAAGGGCATCTATTATTATCATGGCTTCTTATCCACCCAATAATCATATATTTCTTCCCACTTATCTTGGAGGAAATTCATTTCATACTAGAAAAATACTTTACTTGCCATCATCAGGCCACAGAATGCCTAACAGAGAGATTACTATGTGAAACTGGTTTATGTGTGTGGAAAGGATTCACTTTTACTGGTGACTCTCTATGGCTTAAAGAAAGTATCTATTTTCTAACACCTAACTACTTTATCTGACACATAACAGGAATTACAGAGGAGTCCAAAATGCTTTTATATTTTACAATTTAAATGACTATTACAAACATCACTCCTACCTCTTCACCTTTGCGGTACCAATTTGATTTATACGGCTAGTTTAGGAAAGCTAAAGCTGAACTGATCCTCATTCTTTGTCCAGAATATATAACTACGTTTTAAGAAGTTGGAAAAACTGCAAACATCAGTCATACACATTAAAAGATAAGATATAGTAAGTTGCATGAATGAAACCAATGTTTTTATTCCTACTTTAATAGGCCAATTGGAATTATAATTAGAGAGTACCCAGGAGTTCCACCAAAATTAAGGACCTGTCAGCATTTTCACTCAATTTCATCTTTTCCAGGGGTTAACATTTAGCTATTAAAAGAAAATAATCCTTCAGACACATAGTAAATATTCAAAGAGATTTTAAATGACATGTTCTCCTTGACAAATTTGGTTGGTGCCACATTGATCATTTTTAACTTGTAGATAAGTGAGATCAACTTCTACATTAAAGGTTTTTCTTTCTTCTTAAGTGTGGCTAACACGGCCCTCCCTAGGTAATTCCAAAAGTATTCACAGAAAAATATCTCAAATTTATGATTCATTTTGGGAAATACTTGTATTTCATCATAACTAATATATAACCATTATAAAGTACAATATGGAAATATAGACAAAACATATAAGTTTAGTTTTGTTTCCACTTTCCTCATTTTTTATTTGATCATTATCTAGCTTTAATTTGGTATTACATAAACAGATTAAAAATAGAAACTCAATTATTTGCTCCTTCCTGAATACACATTCTTCACAATGTAACTTTGATGTTTCCCCCATTAGAAGATGCAATTTGTTTTCCCAACTCTAGAATCTGGGCTGCTTACCTGACTTACTCCTGACTCATGGAATGTGGTGGAAATTACATAGTGCTATTTCCAAGCCTAAGCCTCAAAGAAGCCTTTGGTGCCTCTGCTCTTTCTCTTGGAACTCTGCCCCAGTCACAAGAACAAATCAGAACTAGCCTTCTGGAGAATATGGAACAGAGACATGTCATACTAGCCAAGGCCACTGTAAGCCAGCCAGCCCTCAGCTAATCTGCCAGCTGATCACAAGTCCATGAGAGTTTAAACCAGAACTTTACAGCTTAGCCCAGCCTAAACTGATGGCCTTACAGAATTGGGAGCTAAGTAAATGGTTCTTGTTTTAAGCCACTCAATTGGAGTGATTTATTATGCAGCAAAAGCTAACTGATACAGATATAAATATTCAAAACAAAGTGCACACAATTTTTTTTAACATCTTTATTGGAGTATAATTGCTTTACAATGGTGTGGTAGCTTTTGCTCTGTAACAAAGTGAATCAGATATACATATACATATAACCCCAACTCTCCTCCCTCTTGTGCGTCGCTCCCACCCTCGCTATCCCACCACTCTAGGTGGTCACACAGCACCGAGCTGATCTCCCTGTGCTAAGCGGCTGCTTCCCACTAGCTATCTATTTTAAATTTGGTAGTGTATATATGTCCATGTCACTCTCTCACCTCATCGCAGCTTACCCTTCCCCCTCCTCGTGACCTCAAGTCCATTCTCTACATCTGTTTCTTTATTCCTGTCCTGCCCCTAGGTTCTTCATAAGCATTTTTTATTATATTCCATATATGTGTGTTAGCATATGGCATTTGTTTCTCTTTCTGACTTACTTCTCTCCGTATGACAGACTCTAGGTCCATCCACCTCACTACAAATAGCTCAATTTCGTTTCTTTTTATGGCTGAGTAATATTCCATTGTATATATGCGCCACATCTTCTTTAACCATTCATCTGTTGATGAACACTTAGGTAGCTTCCATGTTCTGGCTATTGTAAATAGAGCTGCAATGAACATTATGGTACATGAGTCTTTTTGAATTATGGTTTCCTCAGGGTATATGCCCGGTAGTGGGATTGCTGAGTCATATGATAGTTCTATTTTTAATTTTTTAAGGAACCTCCATACGGTTCTCCATAGTGACTGTATCAATTTACATTCCCATCAACAGTGCAAGAGGGTTCCCACACCCTCTTGTTTTCTTCACACCCTCTCCAGTATTTATTGTTTGTAGAATTTTTGATGATGGCCATTCTGACTGGTGTGAGGTGATACTTCATTGTAGTTTTGATTTGCATTTCTCTAATGATTAATGATGTTGAGCATCTTTTCATATGTTTGTTGGCAATCTGTATATCTTCTTTGAAGAAAGGTCTATTTAGCTCTTCTGCCCTTTTTTGGATTGGGTTGTGTGCTTTTTTGATATTTAGCTGCATGAGCTGCCTGTAAATTTTGGAGATTAATCATTTGTCAGTTGCTTCATTTGCAAATATTTTCTCCCATTCTGAGGGTTGTCTTTTGATCTTGTTTATGGTTTCCTTTGTTGTGCAAAAGCTTTTAAGTTTCATTAGGTCCCATTTGTTTATATTTGTTTTTATTTCCATTTCTCTAGGAGGTGGGTCAGAAAGGATCTTGCTGTGATTTATGTCATAGAGTGTTCTGCCTATCTTTTCCTGTAAGAGTTTGATAGTGTGTGGCCTTACATTTAGGTCTTTAATCCATTTTGAGTTTATTTTTGTGTATGGTGTTAGGGAGTGTTCTAATTTCATTATTTTACATGTAGCTGTCCAGTTTTCCCAGCACCACTTATTGAAGAGGCTGTCTTTTCTCCATTGTATCTTGCCTCCTTTACCAAAAATAAGGTGACCATAGGTGCATGGGTTTATCTCTGGGCTTTCTATCCTGTTCCATTTATCTATATTTCTGTTTTTGTGCCAGTACCATACTGTCTTGATTACTTTGTAGTAATCAAGTAGCTTTGTAGTATAGTCTGAAGTCCAGGAGCCTGATTCCTCCAGCTACGTTTTTCTTTCTCATGATTGCTTTGGCTATTCAGGGTCTTTTCTGTTTCCATAAAAATTGCAAATTTTTTATTCTTGTTCTGTGAAAAATGCCAGTGGTAGTTTGATAGGGATTGCATTGAATCTGTAGATTGCTTTGGGTAGTATAGTCATTTTCACAATGTTGACTCTTCCAGTCCAAGAACATGGTATATCTCCCCATCTGTTTGTATCATCTTTAATTTATTTCATCAGTGTCTTATAGTTTTCTGCATACAGGTCTTTTGTCTCCTTAGGTAGGTTTATTCCTAGGTATTTTATTCTTTTTGTTGCAGTGGTAAATGGGAATGTTTCCTTAATTTCTCTTTCAGATTTTTCATCACTAATGTATAGGAACAGATTTCTGGGCACTAATTTTGTATCCTGCTACTTTACCAAATTCATTGATTAGCTCTAGTTCTTTTCTGGTGGCATCTTTAAGATTCTCTATGTATAGTATCATGTCATCTGCAAACAGTGACAGCTTTACTTCTTTTCTGATTTGGATTCCTCTTATTTCTTTTTCTTCTCTCATTGCTGTGGCTGAAACTTCCAAAACTACGTTGAATAACAGTGGTGAGAGTGGACAACCTTGTCTTGTTCCTGATCTTAGAGGAAATGGTTTCAGTTTTTAGCCATTGCGAACGATGTTGGGTGTAGGTTTGTCACGTATGGCCTTTATTATGTTGAGGTAAGTTCCCACTCTGCCTACTTTCTGGAGGGCTTTTATCATGAATGGATGTTGAATTTTGTCAAAAGCTTTTTCTGCATCTATTGAGATAATCATATGGTTTTTCTCCTTCAATCTGTTAATATGGTGTATCACATTGACTGATTTGCATATATTGAAGAATCTTTGCATTCCTGGGATAAACCCCACTTGATCATGGTGTATGACCCTTTTAGTGTGCTGTTGGATTCTGTTAGCTAGTATTTTGTTGAGGATTTTTGCATCTATGTTCATCAGTGATATTGGCCTGTAGTTTTCTTTCTTTGGGACATCTTTGTTTTTGGTATCGTGGTGATGGTGGCCTCGTAGAATGAGTTTGGGAATGTTCGTCCCTCTGCTATATTTTGGATGAGTTTAAGAAGGATAGTTTTAGCTCTTCTCTGAATGTGTGAGAGAATTCACCTGTGAAGCCATCTGGTCCTGGGCTTTTGTTTGTTGGAAGATTTTTAATCACAGTCTCAATTTCAGTGCTTGTGATTGGTCTGTTTATATTTTCTATTTCTTCCTGGTTCAGTCTCAGAAGGTTGTGCTTTTCTAAGAATTTGTCCATTTCCTCCAGGTTGTCCATTTTATTGGGATTTAGCTGCTTGTAGTAATCTCTCATGATCCTTGGTATTTCTGCAGTGTCAGTTGTTACTTCCCCTTTTTCATTTCTAATTCTATTGATTTGAGTCTTCTCCCTTTTTTCTTGTTGAGTGTGGCTAGTGGTTTATCAATTTTGTTTATCTTCTCAAAGAACCAGCTTTTAGTTTTATTGATCTTTGCTATGGTTTCCTTCATTTCTTTTTCATTTATTTCTGATCTTTATGATTTCTTTCCTTCTGCTAACCTTGGGGATATTTTCGTTCTTCTTTCTCTGACTGCTTTATGTGTAAGGTTAGGTTGTTTATTTGAGATATTTTTTGTTTCTTGAGGTAGGATTGTATTGCTATAAACTTCCCTCTTAGAACTGCTTTTGCTGCATCGCATAGGTTTTGGGTGATCGTGTTTTCATTGTCATTT
Organism: Phocoena sinus; assembly: GCF_008692025.1. Lineage (NCBI taxonomy): Eukaryota > Metazoa > Chordata > Mammalia > Artiodactyla > Phocoenidae > Phocoena > Phocoena sinus. The sequence continues at coordinate 24,111,789 of NC_045784.1, read as the reverse complement.
GTTTCTAGGTATTTTTTGATTTCCTCTTTGATTTCTTCAGTTATCTCTTGTTATTTAGTAGTGTATTGTTTAGCCTCCATGTGTTTGTATTTTTTACAGATCTTTTCCTGTAATTGATATCTAGTCTGATAGTGTTGTGGTCGGAAAAGATACTTGATATGATTTCAATTTTCTTAAATTTACCAAGGCTTGATTTGGGGCCCAATATATGATCTATCCTGGAGAATGTTCCATGAGCACTCGAGAAGAAAATGTATTCTGTTGTTTTTGGATGGAATGTCCTATAAATATCAATTAAGTCCATCTTGTTTAATGCATCATTTAAAGCTTGTGTGTCCTTATTTATTTTCATTTTGGATGATCTGTCCATTGGTGAAAGTGGGGTGTTAAAGTCCCCTACTATGAATATGTTACTGTCGATTTCCCCTTTTATGGCCATTAACATTTGCCTTAGGTATTGAGGTGCTCCTATGTTGGGTGCATAAATATTTACAAATGTTATATCTTCTTCTTGGATTGATCCCTTGATCGTTATGTAGTGTCCTTCTTTGTCTCTTGTAATAGTCTGTATATTAAACTCTATTTTGTCTGATATGATAATTGTGACTCCAGCTTTCTTTTGATTTCCATTTGCATGGAATATCTTTTCCCATCCCCTCATTTAAGTCTGTATGTGTCCCTAGGTCTGAAGTTGGTCTCTTGTAGACAGCATATATACGGGTCTTCTTTTTGTATCCATTCAGCCAGTCGATATCTTTTGCTTGGAGCATTTAATCCATTTACATTTAAGGTAAGTATCAATATGTATTATCCTATTACCACTTTCTTAACTGTTTTGGGTTTGTTATTGTAGGTCTTTTCCTTCTCTTGTGGCTTCTACCTGAGAAGTTCCTTTAGCATTTGTTGTAAAGCTGGTTTGGTGGTGCTGAATTCTCTTAGCTTTTGCTTGTCTGTAAAAGTTTTAATTTCTCCGTCCAATCTGAATGAGATCCTTGCTGAGTACAGGAATCTTGGTTGTAGGTTTTTCCCATTCATCGCTTTAAATATGTCCTGCCAGTCCCTTCTGGCTTGCAGAGTTTCTGCTAAAAGATCAGCGGTTAACCTTATGGGGATTCCCTTGTATGTTATTTGTTGTTTTTTCCTTGATGCTTTTAATATTTTTTCTTGCTATTTAATTTTTGATAGTATTATTAATATGTGTCTTGGCATGTTTCTCCTTGGATTTATCCTGTATGGGACTCTCTGCACTTCCTGGACTTGATTGACTATATCCTTTCCCATGTTAGGGAAGTTTTCGACTATAATCAATTCAAATATTTTCTCAGTCCCTTTCTTTTTCTCTTCTTCTTCTGGGACCCCTATAATTCGAATGTTGGTGTGTTTAATGTTGTCCCAGAGGTCTCTGAGACTGTTCTCAATTCTTTTCATTCTTTTTTCTGTATTCTGCTCTGTGGTAGTTATTTCCATTATTTTATCTTCCAGGTCACTTATCCGTTCTTCTGCCTCTGTTATTCTGCTATCGATTCCTTGTAGACAATTTTTAATTTCATTTATTGTGTTGTTCATCATTGTTTGTTTGCTCTTTAGTTCTTCAAGTCCTTGTTAAATGTTTCTTGTATTTTCTCCATTCTAGTTACAAGATTTTGGATCATCTTTACTATCATTACTCTGAATTCTTTTTCAGATAGATTGCCTATTTCCTCTTCATTTGTTTGTTCTGGTGGTTTTTTACCTTGCTCCTTCATCTGCTGTGTGTTTCTCTGTCTTCTCATTTTGCTTTACTTACTGTGTTTGGGGTTTCCTTTTCACAGGCTGCAGGTTTGTAGTTCCCATTGTTTTTGGTGTCTGCCCCCAGTGGCTAAGTTTGGTTCAGTGGGTTGTGTAGGCTTCCTGGTGGAGGGGACTAGCGCCTGTGTTCTGGTGGATGAGGCTGGATCCTGTCTTTCTGGTTAGCAGGACTGCATCTGGTGGTGTGTTTTGGGGTGTCTGTGACCTTATTATGATTTTAGGCAGCCTTTCTGCTAGTGGGTGGGGTTGTGTTCCTGTTTTTTTTGCAGTATGCGGTCCTCTCACTGTTGTGACCTCTCCCATTGTGGAGCACAGGCTCCGGACACGCAGGCTCAGCGGCCATGGCTCATGGGCCCAGCTGCTCCACGGCATGAGTGATCTTCCTGGATCGGGGCATGAACCCGTGTCCCCTGCATCGGCAGGCAGGCTCAACCAGTGCGCCACCAGGGAAGCCCCTGCGTTCCTCTTTTGCTAGTTGTTTGGCATCGGGTGTCCAGCACTGTCGCTTGCTGGTCTTTGAGTGGAGCTGGGTCTTAGTGTTGAGATGGAGGACTCTGGGAGAGATTTCGCCGTTTGATATTTCCTGGAGTCGGGAGGTCTCTGATGGACCAATGTCCTGAACTCGGCTCTCCAACCTCAGAGGCACGGGCCTGACACCCAGCCAGAGCACCAAGACCCTGTCAGCCACATGGCTTTCTGCCTACGCTTCTGCTCCCAGAACTCCAGTATTCTCTCCAGCAGCCACTGTACCATTTAGCATTCTAAGCACTGTGATAATCTCCTTACAAAAACCTGAAGAGTGATCATCATTACCTTAGAATTCAAAAGAAAATGACTCTACTTGCATTTTTGAAACCACTAGTATTTTATCAGATGAAATTTCTTGTCAAGGAGGATGGGGGTGCTTTTGGATCAAATAGTCTTTAAATCAACTCAAATCACAGATACATACAAAACTTCTAAAAATCTTCTGGTTATTATATCACTTATCAGAATGTGTTGAAGCTGTTATTCAAAACCAGATATAGTCATATTAAAATTGCCTATAAAATAGTCCAAAACATATCAGCTCTCCCTCTAAAAATTCATGAGTTTAAAAATAAAAACACTGAATATGCCATGTTAAACTGAAGATCCCTTATGATTAATCTCTATTTTTTGCTACAAGTTTATAAACATGCCAATAATTCCTGCACTACATTAAAAAAAAATCTTTCTTATGAACTGACCATGGCGACAAGGATACAAAAGTCCACATTTTAAAAATATGAATTTGAATTTCTCCTTAACACTGACATAAAAACAAGCATTGACTAGAGTTGCATCAATCCTTCCCAACGTCTCAAAAAATATGTGCACTGTTACAATAAAAACAGTTCACCAACTGTTTATGTAAAATTATTTGATGAAAAACAAGCATGGCCATATGGCACTGTAGCTCTGCTGTGGGAGCATGGAGAACAATTTTGTAGGCTGTAGTATATAATGGTCATGCTAAGTAGGGTGTCAACTATTGCAGACACTTTACATTAATAGTTAATCTATCCTTTTATCCTCTAAGTACTTACATTTCTTAACAACTTGTAGTTTGGAAACAAGTTTAACAACTCACTTATTAAGAATTAAAATTTGGGGAATGACAAAATATTTGATGTAATGTGGACATACACAGTATTCATTCACTAATTAAAGATATTGTTTACATAATACATTAATTGGATGATAAGAATGTGATAGAGGAGCTGGTTTTCATTACTAAGGTTCCAGAAATATGAATGCATTGAAGGTACTATGCCACTGATTTAGAAGAAGAAAATAATTAGAAAATGTACTTCATTTAAGAACCAAATCCACATACACACTTGCATTCTTAGAGTGTAAGAATTGTACCTTACTCACCTTTATATTTTTTGCAATATCTATTGCTGTGTCATGCACATTGTAACCATGTAGTACATATTTGCTGAATAGAACACTCAGAAAAAAATGAATTATAAATGCCGCTGCCAGACCCTTGAATCCTTAACTTTATCTAGAATTTCTGGAATACTTCAGGGAATAATTCTCATCCATTACGTAGATTGCATAATAGAATGATCTTTATTAGCATATGAAAGTCCAGTATTTTGCCCTCACATTAACTCTCCTTTTTGAGTTGTTTACGTATTGGGGGCTAGAGTCAACAGAAAGACAAAAGTGAATGGCCTGACTCTCATTAGCAAATCAGACTACTTAATTAAAGATCCTGGAAAAGAAGGTGGAAACCAAAATGGAGAAGAAAACAGCCAGGTTAGAATCCAGTCATTCACATTTGTATGTTTTGGTCGATACCCTGAAAAAAGATGTTTGTTGACATGTGGCTGTGTCATTAATAACTTTAAAATGTCAACTGAGTGTCATGGTGACATTAATAACTGAGAAAGAAACCACAGCAGATATAGTTCTGTAAGAAAAATGTTGCAGACATACCATCTATTTCTAAAATGCTTATCCTCTGTGGTTTTCATGGTTCATTTGATACACGAACGCCGAGTTTAAACTCATGATCTGTGTGGTCCCCCCCACCGCATATGAATTCCAGGACAAAGATGTTACTCTTTTATTACAGAGACTTAGAACTCCACATTAAAGTATTTCAGATTCACCATGACTTCCTTGTTTACACATGAGAAGTACATTGATGTGCAGATGATTATAACAAGGGGCATTGGAAGAAGGCTACAAACTCTGGTATGGATAGCTGGTATTGGTTCATGGAATATAACAACTATAACTAATAAGGGTGTTTTATGAAAGTAACTTGAAAGCTATTCAAGGGGACAAGTTTTAAGTTGTTATAGGTACAAATAGTGAGATCACATAGCTTAATATTTGAATGATGAGACAATTAAATACTGGAATCACAGAACTTTCAAGACTTCAGTCAATGACAGTCACAATGGAGCAAAGCTCATAAAATTGGAAGAGACTCTAAGATACAGCATCATTATCCCTCTATGATATTCATGTTTAAGAAAGATTAAACTTTTTAGGTGACCTTGTTTCACATGCTACACAAAAATCTATCAAAAAGACTATTTTCTGGGAGCGTACACCTTTTTATTGACTTTTACTATGGCGTGATTAAGGTAACTCGTTTTTATCAAGTTAAAATACTTTTTTTTTTACAAGAGAGTCTGCTGCTCATTTCTTCACTATGAGATGTAGTGTTTTTAGTAAAATGTTAGATACATATGTATTTAAGATTTCAAGGTACACACAATATTTGAGAAGGCAACAGTATGAATATTGAGAGATGTGCTCACCCAGAATGGGTGATGATAATTGGTCAACTAAAATACTAATTTGTGAAATAAAAATCAACTGCTATTAGGAGATAAGAATACATTTAAGGGGGATTTCAGATGTCTTGATTTGTGGATAAATATATATATATATATATTTTAAAAATTCATTATAACCTATTCAGATATTAAATTTAAGCATGCTTACTTTTAAAAGTAAGGGATTGCGCTCTCCTGGGCTGGGCCTAAGCCGCGCCAGATGAGGGACGAACGTTCCTGGCGAATGGGACCTCTCTTCTCATTCTGTCCGCGGGCTCCTCCCCTCTTTTCACACACACTCCCACCCGCTGGTCAAGGGATGTGTGGAAGGCAGGGGTGTGGCCTCCCGCCCTTACCCTCGGTCTCCGTCCCCCTGCCTCGCGTTGTCTGCAGGCCGTCGTCCTCTGACGCTGCAGACGCTCTCGCTTCACATCTTTCGCATGCGCCTTGCGAGGTGTCCGCCCTACGTTAAAGGGGGCGGTCCCGCCGCTGTGCTGCGTGTCCCGGTCGGCGCGTGAGCGTGCCTTGCCTGGCCCTCTGTGGTTCCCCCGGAGCGCTCCAGGTTGTCCCTCAGGTGCCCGAGGCCGAGCGGTGGTGTCGTTCCCCTTTCGCAGCGTGCTCCTCGGGTTCCCGCCACGGTGGTGTGTCCTGTGAGTGCCTCTCTTGCTGCGGTCGAGAAGGTAAGGGAGGTGTGCCTGTCCCCCCCCTCCCCCCGCCTCAGTGAGGCCAGGTGCCGCCTCATCGTGGTCGTCCTCTCACGGTGCACTGTGGGGGACTGACTTTGGCCAGGCGAACGCCACGTGTGCCCCTCCTTGTGGGAGGGTCGCACGCAGGCTTGGGTGCCATCATGGTGGGCCGGGGCCTGCTACAGGGGGGCTGTCACGCTTCTCAGGCTTGCTTCTCCCTTCAAGAGCCAGGTGGATGAGCCTGGGGGCAGCAGAGGTTGTGCGCCGGCCGTGGCAGCCAACGCTCCTGTGGGCCTTGTGCTTACCCATACCGCAGACCCCTCCCCCCGCGCAGTCGAGGACTTGGCGGCTCATGGAGCGCCTCCGTGGACCCGAAGGGGAGACGATGGGTGGGGGATGATGCACCCTCAGTGAGAAAGCCTTCTCTAGCGATCTGAGAGGGAGCCTTGGGGTACCGGACCCCCCCAGCTGCTGCCCCTCCCAAGCGTGCAGTGGCCACCATGGCGACTGCCATAGCACGTAGGCAGAGCCCCTCGCCTTCGCTGGAGGGGTGCACCGCCCCGTGGTGGGGCCGAGCGCCCTTCTTTGCCAAAAAAAAAGAGAGGGATTACCCAAAGAAGAAATAAAAATCGCCCATAATTTCATATCGAGAGATAGTCTATAAAGATATATTTTAAAAGTTTATTCACGGTATTTTACATTTTCTATAATATTTGTGGAAAACACTTTCTGCGTCTGTATTTTTACTTTGTTCATTTAATTTACATACAGAATTTTACTTTTTTGTAGTTAAAGCTATCATATTTATCATTCATATAAGATTTCTGAATTTGGAGTCATATTATAAAGGTTGTTTTCTCTCCCAAATTATCTTTAATATTCTTCTATTTTTTTAACCCTTAAATTTATAATATATTTACCAGGCAAAATCATAAACAGTTGGTCTGCAGTTTTTCTTGGATTTTTTTTATTCATGAAGTGAAGTTTTTGTTGTTTCTATTGCTTTAGTTGTTAATGTGTGTGTTTAGAAACTTATTATTGAAATTCAGTGTCCATAAAAACAAAAACAGTGAGCTGATCATAGATACAGCTCAGTGTATTTTCAAAAACTGAACACATCCATGTAACTGTCATCCAGATCAAAAAAAAGAACCACAGCAGAGACAGTACTGTGAAAAAAAAGTTGCAGAAATGCCATCTGTTCCTAAAATTCAGAAGTCCCCAACATACCTCCTTCCAGTTGCTACTCCTTCCAAAACATAACTACTATCCTAATTTTTTAAAGTTCTAAGAGATAAATTTGCCAGTTTTTGAGCTTTATATAAATTGAAGCAATGAAAATAACTGCTTTTCATATGATTATTGACCATTTGGATATTCTCTTTTATAAAGTGCTTATTGAAGTCTTTTGTCTATTTTTCTATTGGGTTGTCTGTCTCTTTTATTGTTTCATAGCAGTTCTCTCTGTAGTTTGGACATAAGGACTTAGAAGTTTGTGCTAAACTTATCTTTTCCTATTTCTTGGCTTGCTTTTTCATTCTCTTAATAGTGTATGTTGATACCAAAAGTATGGCAATCTTAATGTACCCTATTTTATCACTTAAAAAATTTTTGATTATTGTATCCTATTTAAGAAATTGTTGTCTATTCCATGGTTATGAAGATATTCTACCACATATTCTTCTAAGCACTATATGTGTATTTTTCACTGAAGTATAATTGACATATTGTTTTAACTCTCACAGTTAGATATGCAATTCATCTACAACTAAGTTTTTTATTATGTGAGGTAGAAATCAAGTTTTTTCCTCCCTCATAAATACTCAGTTGATCCAGTACCTTTTACAAATAGGCACTTCTTTTTTAATGCATTCAGTTGTCATAAATCAAGTGCTCATATATATGTGGATCTATTTCAAAAATCTCTGGTCTTTTCTATTGGCCTAATTTACTCTTCTTTTATAAATACCATATTGTCTTAATTACTGTGGTTTTTTAATCATTTCTGATATCTGGTAGTGTAAGTAATGAAATTTTGCTCTTCAAGATTGCCTTGGCTGTACTTGGCTCTTTATGTTTCTATACACATTTAGAGTCAGCTTGTCAATTTCCATTTTTAAAAAACGGCAGAAATTTTGATTGGTAGTGCATTGATTCAGTAGGAGGAGACTTGACATCTTTAAAACATTCCGTTCTCCAGTCAATGAATAATTATTTAGATCTTCTTTAATTTCTCTCAGCTATATTTTGTAAGGACATCTTGCTCACATTTGTTAAATTTACTTCTGGATATTTTATTTTTTTTAGATGACTTAGTAAATGTTTTTATTAATCTCATTTTTATTTGTTTATTTAAAGGATAATATAGGAATACAAGTAATTTCTTTATCTTCAACTTGTGTCCCAGCCTTGATGATTTTACTTACTACTTGTAAATATTTTGTCTATAGATTCTTTAAAGTTTTATGTAAAACGTTTTATGGTTTTTAATTGCAATTAATAACCATTTAATTCTTTCATTTGAATCCTTAGGTCTTTTTTTATTGAAGTGCAGTTTATTGACAATATTGTGTTAGTTTCAGGTGTACAGCAAAGTGATTCAGTTATATATATCTATTTTTTTCAGATCATTTTCCATTATAGATTATTACAAGATGTTGAATATAGTTCCCTGTGTTATACAGTATCTCCTTCTTGCTTATCTATTTTATATATAGTAGCTTGTATCTGTTAATCCCATACTCCTAATTTATCCCTCCCCCATCCCTTTCCTCTTTGGTAACCATAAGTTTTATTTCTATGTCTGTGATTCTGTTTCTGTTTTGTGTATAGATTCATATGTATTATTTTTTAGATTCCACATATAAGTGATAACATATAATACTTGTCTTTGTCTAAATTATTTCATTTAGTATGATATACTCTAGGTCCATCCATTTTGCTGCAAATGGCAATATTTCATTCTTTTTCATGGCTGAGTAATATTCCATAGTATATGTATACCACATCTTCTTAAACTAATCGTCTGTTGATGGGCACTTGAGTTATTTCCATGTCCTGACTATTGTAAATAGTGCTGCTATGAACATTGGAGTGTATGTATTTTTTTCAGCCTATCGTTTTCTCCAGGTATATGCCCAGGAGTGGGATTGCTGGATCATATGATAGCTCTATTTTTAGTTTTTTAAGGAACGTCCATACTGTTCTCCATAGTGGCTGCGCCAGTTTACATTCCCACCAGCAGTGTAAGAGGGTTTCCTTTTCTCCACACCCTCTCCAGCGTTTATGATTTGAAGACATTTTGATGATAGCCATTCTGATCAGTGTGAGGTGATATCTCATTGTGGTTTTGATTTGCATTTCTCTAGTGATTAGTGACGTTGAGCATCTATTCATATGCCTGTTAGCCATCTGTATGTCTTCTTTGGAAAAATGTTCAGGTCTTCTGCCCATTTGCTAATTCTTGCAACCCTAGTTATGAAGGGAGTATGTAATAAAATGGTGGCAGATGGGTCGGGTTTGAAGAGTTCTGTGCACCATGATATGGAGTACTGAAGTTACTCCATAGGGACAAATAGTTTTAAATAGAGTTATAACAAAGTAGGCTTCCAAAGAAGAGTGAAAGGGGGACCTGAAGCCATTAAGCAGCCACGCCTTAGTAATAGCGTGAACAGAGCCCATTTTGCTTTCCAAATATCTCACCTGTAACGCACACTTGGTGTCTGGCATCACCTCTAACATAGCTGGGGTGTGATAGATATTTCCTTTGCACATTGCCAGCATCTCTCTGTTTGCTTTTTACCTCAGAGGATTCTCCAAAACTGGGAGTACTTTTTCTGGGATTTCCCCCTTTTCTGTTTCACTGACCCTATTCTTTCACTCCTACTTCTGAGGATCAACATTCCTGCTTTCAATTTCTTGTCTTGGGTTCTGTTCCTGGGTTCACTTAAACTAAGACATTATCTTTCTCCATTTCTTTGAAAAAAGCAGGGCTGAATAGTCCTTGATTTATTTGCAAGCTACCTGTTCTACTTAATGAAGTTTGAGTGTTCCCTAGAAGCAGAGCTTAGTGCAGCTAGACTGAAAGTCTTTAGTAGTCATTGTACAAGATAACTTGAAATGATCCCACATTTTATCGTTCATATGTGAAATAAACTTGATAGGGTCTTCCTAATGTTGGCAGTAATTCTTTTGAATCCTTATGTCTTAATGTATGTATATATGTATGTGTCCTTACGTTTTTTTGGTTTTGTTTTGTCTTGCTTTTAAATGGCATTCTTTCTGCCTCAGGATTTTTTTAAATTGAAGTATAGTTGATTGACAATATTGTGTTAGTTTCAGGTGTACATCAAAGTGATTCAGTTATACATCTAGATATATTTTTTCAGATTATTTTCCATTATAGATCATTATAAGGTATTGAATATAGTTCCCTGTGTTATATAGTAACTCCTTGTTACTTCTCTATTTTATGTATAGCAGTTTGTATCTGTTAATCCCATACTCCTAATTAAGTGCTATATGCTACTCTAATATATAATACTCCATCTTACTTCTTTCCCTATCTCCCTGGAGGTTTTGATTTATTTATTCATTATTGATAGTTTTATTTAATTACATCGTGATTAGTGACTATAATTTACATTATTTAAATTTTTGGAATTTCCTTAAAGTTACTTTGTGGTCTAGTATATGGTCAGTGACTTTAAATGTTCCCTGTGTGCCTGAAAAAAATGCATGTGATGAATTTATTGGATAAAATGTTCTTTATATATTCTGTACATCAAATTTAAAACTGTTAAGATGTCCTGCATTTTATAGATGTTTTACCTGCTTGATCTATCTGTTCAGAGAGGCATACTAAATATATTAAGGGTTTCTATGTATAGGATCATGTTATTATCAGACAGTAACAGTTTTACTTCTTCCCTTCCAATTTGGATGCCTTTTATTTATTTTTCTTTTCTGACTTACGGTGGCTAGGACTTCCAACTGTATGTTAAATAGCGGCAGCAAGAGTGGACATCCTTGTCTTGTTCCTGATCCTAGAGAAAAAGCTTTCAGTTAGTTACCATTGACTGTGATGTTAGCTTTGGATCTGTCATAAATGGCCTTTATTATGTTCTCTCTATACCCACTTTATTGAGAGTTTTTAATCATAAATGGATGTTGAATTTTGCCAAATGCTTTTTCTCCATCTATTGAGATGATCATGTGATTTTTATCCTTTGTTTTGTTAATGTGGTGTATCACTTTGATTGATTTGCGTATATTGGACCCTGGAATAAATCCCACTTGATCATGATGTATGCTCTTTTTTATGCATTATTAAATTCATTTATTTAATATTTTTGCATCTATGTTCATCAAAGATATTGGCCTGTAATTTTTTTTTTGTGGTGTTTTTGGTTTTGGTTTTGGTTTTGGTCTTGGCTTCATAGAATGAGTTTGGAAGCATTCCCTTCTCTGATTTTTTGGAAAGTTTGAGAAGGATAGGTGTTGACTCTTCTTTAAATGTTTGGTAGAATTCCCCTGTAGAGCTGTCTGGTCCTGGACTTTTGTTTGTTGGGAGTTTTTTGATTAATGATTCAATTTCAGTACTAGTAATTGGTCTGTTCAGAATTACTGTCAATTTCTCCCTTTATGCCTGTTAATATTTGCTTTGTATATTTAGGTGCTCCTATATTCGGTAAATATGTGTTTACAAATGATATATCCTCTTCTTGGATTGACCTCTTTATAGTTATATAATTCCCTTCTTTGTCTCTTGTTATAGACTTTAAAAAAATCTACTTTGTCTGATATGAGTATTGCTACCCCAACTTTCTTTTTATTTCCATTTTCATGGAATATCTTTTTCCATCCTTTCACTTTCCGTCTCTCTGTGTCTTCACCTCTGAAATGATTCTCTTGTAAGTAGCATATAGATGGGTCTTTTTAAAATTCAGTCAGCCACCCTATGTCTTTTGATTGGAGCATTTAGTCCATTTACATTTAAAATGATTATTGGTAGGTATGTACATATTGACGTTTTGTTACTTGTTTTCTGGTTGTGTTTTTAGTTCTCTGTTTTTTCCTTCTTTTTTAGTCTCTTCCCTTGTGGCTTGATGATTTTCTTTAATATTATGTTTGTGTTCTTTTTAAATTTTTTGTATGTATTGTAGGTTTTTGATATGTGGTTACCATGAGTTTCATATATACCAGCCTATAAATATACCTACTTGTCTTAAACTGATAGTTGTTTAAGTTCAAGCATATTCTCAAAGTTCTACCTTTTTTACCACGCCCCCATATTTTATATTTTGGTGTCATATTTTACATCTTTATGTGTATCCCTGAACTGTTTATTGTAGTTATATTTGATGTACAATTTTTGTTTTTATACTATCTTATTTAACTGGTTGACCAACTGCCTTTGCTATATATTTATCTTTACCAGTGAGACTTTTTTCCTTCAAACATTTTCTTATTTCTTGCTATGGCCTTTTCTTTTACACTTAAAGGAGACCTTTTATCATTTCTTGCAAGGCTGGTTTAGTGGTGCTGAACTTTTTTAGTTTTTGCCTGTCTGGAAAACTCTTTATCTTTCCTTCAATTTTGAATGATAGCCTTGCTGGGTAGAGTATACTTGGTTGTAGGTTTTTTTCTTTTCAGCATTTTAAATATATCATGCCACGCCCTTCTGCCTTGCTTACAAAGTTTCTGCTGAAAAATCAGCTGATGGCCTTATGGGGATTCCACATACATGTGACTCTTTGTTTTTCTCTTGTGACTTTTAAAGTTCTCTCTTTAACTTTTGCCATTTTGTTATATTTTGGTGTGGGTTCATCTTATATGGGATTCTCTGTGCTTCCTAGAACTGGATATCTGTTTCCTTCTTCAGGTTAGGGATGTTTTCAGCCATAATTTCATCAAATAAGTTTTCTACCCTTTTCTCTCTCTCTTCTCCCTCTGGGACCCCTATAATGCGAGTGTTAGTATGCTTGATATTATGTGAGAGGTCCGTTAAACAATCGTAATTAAACATTTTTCTTTTCTTTTGGCTGCTCTGATTGGCTGATTTCCACTATTCTGTCTTCCAGGTTGCTTATGCATTCTTCTGTATCACCAAATCTGCTGTTAATTCCTTCTAGTGTATTTTTCATTTCAGTTATTTATATTTTACAGTTCTTTGTTGAAATTTTTATTATGTTCCTCTATTCTTTTCCCGAGTTCAGTGAGCATTTGTGTTGCATTGCTTTGAATTCTGTATCAGGTAAATTACTTACCTCAGTTTCATTAGGGTTTCTTTTTATCTGGGGTTTCATCTTCTTTTGTTTGGAACCTACTCCTCTACCTTCTTTTTGTTTGACTTTCTCTGTATGAAATTAGGTGAAACAATTGTTTATCTAATTGTCTTGATAGTGTATCTTTGTGTGGAAGCATCCCTGTGTAGTCTTGGTGTGTCCAGTGGATTTGGTGGGAGAGCTGAATTTGAAGTCAGCACTGGCCACATCTTCTCCTCGGGTGCATTGTCAGCTGCCATCTTGGTGGAGTGTAAGGCTGGAGTTAGAGGGGCCAGAGCCTGAGCCAGGTGTGTGTGGTTGTTTCTCCCAGGCTCAATGGCAGGCATCACCCTAATGAGGTTGGGGCCAAGGTCCCAGGGGCTAGAGCTGCAAATATGAACTAGCTCCCTGGTGCAATGGTGGTCCCTGCCTTGGTTGGGGTTGGAGCTGTACCCCAGGAAGTAGAGCCACAAATCTGAGCTAGCTCCATTTCTCCCCTGTACAGATAGCAGTCTGTGCCTTGGTCAGGAGCAGTGCCAGAGCAGGAGGGGATGGAGCAGGAGCTTGGTACAGTCTAAGGGGCATTCTGGGGTGGTCCTGGTAGGCCAACTGGAGCATTAGGCAGTTTTCAATCTGCTGCTTTCACACTAGGACTGAGAGCAAGTCTGTGCACATGCAGAGTCTCTATTTTCTACAGCCCTCTAGTAAACCCCACTGGTTTTCAAACCAGCCAAGGGGGCTCACCTTCCTAGTTCTGGACCCCAGGGCTGGGCTACCACATATGGAGTTTGAATCCCTCACTTCTTAGGAAGGATTCCCGAGCCTGTGATCTCCTCCTCCTCTTCTGGTTCAACTGCCAGGGGTGTGGGTCCTGACTAGATCTTTTCTCCTCCCCTCCTTCCAGACTCTGTGTGGTTCTTTCTTTGTAACCTTGGTTGTAGAAGAGCCATTCTGCTACTCTTCAGGTTGTTTTCAGAGAGAGTTGCTCTATATGTAGTTGTAGTTTTGATTTGTTCATGTGGGGAGATGAGTTCGGGGTCTTCCTAGTCTGCCATTTTGATCCTTCCTCTCCTGGAATTCATCTTTTGGTCACATAGCCTCTGAGCCTATCATAGGCATTATTTGCTTTCAGCTGCTGGCAAAGGAGAGCATGTAGTATTGCAAGTATTGCTTTCACCTATTTGGATTTCTGTCTTTTCCAGGATATTGGCTCTCTATTTCCTCATGATCTTGTAGGCTTTCCGATTGTATTTTTTTTCTTGTCCAGATCTTTTAGTTATGCTTATTGGGGTGCAGGTTATGGATTATGCAATCTATCATTTCAGTCAACTTTAGGGGGCTTTTTTAGTCATGATCTTATAATATCGACACATGAGTGTTGGCAAAGAGTGTATGTTCCATCTCTAATTAGGCTTCCCTTGCATGTAAATTTTCTAGGGCAAAAACTATGTATGAAACTTTCTCTGGAAAGTACAGAAATTGGTGCAAGTTTAGCAAGGATTATTTATTCAATAATATGTAAGGAAGTTCTTTGTAAGTTTCTGAGCCATCAAATTGTGTTTCCTTTCTTTTTGACTGTGAAAAGATTTATTATTGTTAGGTTAATCCTCTTAAATGTAAATATTGAACTATATAACAAAAAGGCTAAGCAAAAAGCTTAAACCCACTTGGCTGCAGCAGGATAGATGGTTATTCATGTCTACCTCTAGAAAACCATACTATAAACAATGCTAGAACCAACTGGAAAAAAAAAAACAACCTGACATACTGGAAATAGTGCACCATGCTGCACTTCTTAGCTGACCATTTAATTACTTTAATTCAACAACTTTTACTAAATATCTATATGTGGCAGGCACCATCCTATGTACTGGGGATATAGAACATGCTGTCCCTATTCTCAAAGACACGAAAGTCCCATGGTAGCAACTGTCTAATAGATACTTGTGCAACAGTGTGGTGAGTTATCTGGTAGAGACAATGATATTAAGTTCTCAGAGTCCTGGGGGTAAAAGGATTGATTGACAGCATCACAGCTTTGAAAAATTAGTGTGTCTTTCCCTTCATCCCAGCTAAGGATGCGCATAAAAGCCAATTCCATGTGCTATTCCTCCTTTCTTCTCTCCTCTGTTTCCCAAGAGAGAATGGCACCATTCCTAAGTTTCCTCCACTACTGCATCTTTATTTTTGAATAGAATCCCTAAATGATTCCAATAAAAAAAGCCATGGGAAGAAATGACATGTACAAATATGGAAAAAAGAGGTGAAAGTAAACAAATACATATTTTTTGAAAAACCATCAAAGAAAGAATAGTGCATCAAGGAGATGGCAGCTATTGTTTCTTTTCTGTGACAATCTTATAGCCTTCAAAATAACTTTCAAATACGTTTATGAAACAATTCAAATTTTATTTCCTTTTATCCATTATGAAAATTTACATGCTGATCCCATTTAAAACTTTACTGATAATTGTATTTCTTGATATTGAGTTTATTGTTATAATATATAATATCTTGAATTCAAATTCTCTAAAAAATTGAACCTTCATGTAAAAGTGAGTTTTTTGAAATAAACTAACTCATGGCATTACTTCAGCTCAAAAGTTTATAAAGTATGTTGTTTGAATAACTTTAATTAATTTTAATGAAATTTAGTCCTAGAGAAGTTGGATATATTAGCAAAAGGCTTTGATTATTTAAATAAAGATAAAAGGCCAACATTTTAAGGACAGTACAGATTCAAAACAAATCTACTTCAACAAATAAAGGAATATGAAACCAAATTATCTGTAATCCTTCACTGAAACAAAAAAAAGAAAAGTAATAAAATGAGTTCACTTAGATCAGTGCTGGTACTCCAACTAGTCATGTATTCTAACATATTAATTTCCTTCCATTCTTCTTCTGAAAGTATTAGCAAAGGAATCTCATTTTAAAATATACTTGCATCTGTTAATTTCAGTCTGCCTTCCCAATAAAATATGAAAATGAGCTTTTAAAATATTAACATGATTAATCTAAGACAAGTATATTAAAAATATAGGTTTATATATTAAAAAGTACAAAAACAGTTTGGTTGAGAGTTACTTTATTTTCATCATATCTGTGTTTACTTATATATCCTGAGGACTTTTGATGAAAATATACTTTTAAAGTATGAAAGCTTTTCTAATACTCATAACCTCATAAAATGTTCTTCTGCGACCACTAATTATGTATTATTTATCAAAGATAAATAAATTAAGCTCAATGATTTTCTGGTATATATGAGGCACTCCACTTTATACATCTAGGCTGAGAATTAAGATACACAAATCAATATATATGAACTTTTGTACGTCCCTTTTTATAGTTATTTCATTTACTAGATATTAAAGTGCTCTTTTTTTTTTTTTTTGCGGTACGCGGGCCTCTCACTGTTGTGGCCTCTCCTATTGCGGAGCACAGGCTCCGGACGCGCAGGCCCAGCGGCCATGGCTCAAGGGCCCAGGCGCCCCACGGCACGTGGGATCTTCCCGGACCGGGGCACGAACCCGTGTCCCCTGCATCGGCAGGCGGACTTTCAACCACTGCGCCACCAGGGAAGCCCTAAAGTGCTTTTTTAGTGGGAAGATAGAAGTATTAGATATAAAGAGGAGCAGAAGGAAATGTTAATGTCTTTATTTTCACCTTACACTTGTTTCTTATAATGATGACTTAAAAAAGAGAATTCTTTAAAAAAAATTTTTTTTGGCTGCATTGGGTCTTTACTGCTGCTCGCAGGCTTTCTCTAGTTGCAGCGAGCGGAAGCTACTCTACGTTGCAGTGGCTTTCCTTGTTGCAGAGCATGGGTCCTAGGCATGTGGGCTTCAGGAGTTGTGGCACACAGGCTCAGGAGTTGTGCCTCAGGGGCTCTAGAGCGCAGGCTCAGTAGTTGTGGCGCACGGGCTTAGTTGCTCCACGGCATGTGGGATCTTCCTGGCCCAGGGCTTGAACCCGTGTCCCCTGCATTGGTAGGCGGATTCTTAACCACTGCGCCACCAGGGAAGTTCTTATAATGATAACTTTTGAATGATTTCTGCTCCATCTCCTGTGTAGCTGATTATTAAATAATAGTTTTAATTAAAAAATATATATCAGCTAGGGACCAGACATAGAAAGAATTTAAGCTATGGAGTTCAATAGAGGGAATTTAATACTGGGAATATAATGTTCAAAAAGTGTTAGAAGAACTGAAAGGGCAAACAAGGGACTACGAGACAGTCTGGCTATTAGCCAGGAGGATTACTATCACAGTTAGCAGTTTACCATTGCTAAACTTAGTGCTAGAGAGTCAAGGATAGGAAACAGTGGCACAAAGGAATGGGAGTAAAGGCCTTCTGATAGGAACTGGGATTTAGGATGGAGGAGAGTTGCTGGAAGTTACAATGACAAGGAGATGCAGCCACACCAAGATGGCAATCTAAAGCAGAGAGGTGGGAGAAATACCCTAGAATCTGGTTTCCACTCTCCACTCACCCTCAAATATTCCGATTCTGGCTCCCATGGGCAGAACTCAGTCACTAATTGGTAGGGGAGCATGGGCTATGTAGTCGTGGGGCTCGGTCCCCTGAGACACAGAGTACAGCAGGAGAAAAGAAGGACATGACCCTTAGAGCATATTGGACAATAAACAGATCAATATATTCTAAATAGTTAGTACCTATAATGGTATTCTTTTCTAGCATAACATCACATTCTAAAATTTGTACAAGGTTGGAAAATAACCAGACTACAGATGACAAACTCAGTACGTATAGGGGTTCAAGGTAGTGTGGGAAGTCTTGAAAATATAAAAATGAAGCAATGCACCAAAAAAGTATTTGAAAAAGGAAGTATTAACTCTACTTAAAAATGAACAAATGGAAAATATAATGATCCTTGCTTAACACAATGATGAATACCTTTGTATTATCTATATTACAAAACAATGAATTTGCATCTAACTCTGAAATTTGACAAAAGTGATGTTGCTACCATGTTTCTTGGAATTGCACTGCTAGTCCTGGCATATGGAATAATGTGGGAAAACAAAATGAGATATAGCTATTGTAAAATAGTAAAGAAAATTACCATTATTTGCAAAAGATATTATCTGCATAAAAACTCAGAAAATTGTCTAAAAAAGTTATCACAACTTAAAATGCATTTTATTATTAAGAATAAAAAGTAAATATTGTGAAAAATTCTATGTATTATCAAAAGTAACATAGAAATATAATGAAAAAATACTCTATTCATAACAATAACAAAAAGTTGGTAATACTCTGGTATAAAAAATGGATGTGAACTTCATGAAAATTTCTATACACTTTATACTTTATGAGTAAATAGACTCATATCAGGCTTGTGATGATTAACTTTAACTGGTCAACTTGACTGGCCACAGGGTGCCCAGATTAAATATAATTTCTTTGATGTCTGTGACACTGTTTCCTGATGAGATTAGCATTTGAATTGGAAGACTCAGTAAAGTAATTGCCCTGTCCAACATGAGTGAGCATCATCCAATCCAATGAAGACTTCACTAGAACAAAAAAAGGTAGAGGAAGGAGGAATTCAGCTTTTTACACTTCCCTCCATCACCTTACCTTACTGCTTGAACTAGGACATCTCATCTCATCTTCTCTGGCTCATAGACTGGGATTTATACCATCTACTTCTGTTCTGAGGCTTAAGACTCAGACTGAATTACACTACCAGTTTCCCTGAGTCTCCAGTTTGCAGATGGCAGATCATGGGAGTTCTCAACCTCCAGAATCATATGAGCCAATTCCTCATAGTAAATTTTCTCTCTCTCTGTCTCTATACATACACACATATAATTATTTATTTACATATTATATATTATTTATAAATGTATATGTTTTATATATAATTATATACTTATACATATTATATATAAACCATAATAAAATTGTCAATTAAGAAAATAGCCTATTTTTAGATGAGGGTTATTGGTAGATAGAAACCTGATGGTTCCTATTAATAGCAGATTCAGAAGTGCTGAAAGTGAAACTAACACCAGAAGTAAGCAGATCTTCTCAAGGAAACAGCAGGAGGATTAAGCTGAGAGTCAACAGATATCAAAGCCAGACTGAGCTGTGGGTCAATTGTCAAAATAATTATTTTAAGGAACTTTATTGAGAACACTTGGGATGTGTGCTCTTTTGTCTATAGCTCATAAACACAACAGCTGGCTGTAGTCATTTTGTCCCCAGGATGAAGTTCAAGAAGTTTTTTGGGATAAAATAGTCTGTTCTGGGACAAGGTTACTAATAAGTGTAATGTGGCTTAGGAAGAAAGCTAAGCTGAAGTTGAGACAGTCCTCAAAGGAATATGAAACGAAAATGTTGGATGAAAGGGAGAGAAAATATTAGATATTTTCATTCCCAGAGTAAAACTCCTTGGTTTAGCAGTTATGAAGACTTTGGGCATGCTTGCTTGCCTGCTCACCATCCATACGAAGGTCATTAACTGCCACAGACTATAACTTGTTTACTTACACAGATCAGTGGTCAGCCTTAATTATGAGAAGGTCCTATTGGCGAAACACAACCACCACCATTGTGGAATCCAGCATGCTGTGTACCAATGCCAATTAATGCTGTACTTCATTTATGAATATTAATAGATCAACACACATGACAATACATTTGAGGAAAACACGAACTGTGAAGGAGATGGACAGAGAAGAACGAAGAGAATAACAGAATTAACAGACCAAAAATTTCAGAGAAAAAAATAATTCAAAGAAGAGAGAATAAATTAAACTTAATTCATATCCTGAGAGAAAACTGAGATGAATATTGCTTCCATAAAACAAGAATAATTGGCCATGAAAACAAAAAAAATCTGAGATGTAGACTACATTCTTGGAAATTTAAAATTCAGTGGACTGACTAAATTACAGATGTACATAATTTATGTTTGAATTGCAGATCTAGAAATTCTCTCATAATAAATGAGATAAAGTCAAGGAAAAGTGTGTGACATGGTGCACAGATTCAGGTAACCCCAGAAAATAGAGGAACTAATCAACTGACAAAAAAGTTCTTGAACTATGGAAAGACATAAATTTTCAGATTTAAATGGCCCATTCACTGCCCAGCAGGATAAATAAAATAAGACTACACTTAGAAAATTTCATCATCAACATGAAACTAAAAATACTACAGATTTCAAAGAGAAAAAGAAACTTTGTTTACAAGGAAAGGAGAACTGTAAGGAGGTAATATTCTCATCAAAAGTATAAGCTGTTCAAAAGAAAAAAAGAATATATTTAAATTTTTATGAAAAATAAATATTTTGAAACTAGAATTCTATATCCAATCATATCATTAATCAGCCATGCCTGTCAAATAAATATATTTTCAGGTACTTAAAAACAGATAAATCTAATACCTATGAAAAATTATAAAACACACTAACGTCAGAGTATGATCTAGAAAATTAGAAATAAATGAAAATCCATTATATGTTTATATATAACATATATTTTTTTCCTTTCAGCAGGAAACAATAATGATTCGAGGGCTAGTCAGTTGTACTACTTAATTCTGTGATAATAAACATTTGAGTAGTTGACTGGAAAGTGCTGTTTTTTGCTTTTCATGCTTTAATATCAACACATAAAGAAAATCTTTAAGAATTATAGGGAAATGAGTATAAATACTATAAATGTCACATTAAAAATATATAATGTGCAAAAATTGGGAAGTATGGAAAAAAGAGGTGCAAAGAAGGAAACACGTTAATTCTGATTTCCTCTTTTAATAACAGGCATTTATTTTCTAGAGGTGAGGTATTATGGAAATCAAGTACATTGTTTAAATTTAAAAAAAAAATCAGAAGAACTAAAAAGAATACTGTGAATACAGGTAGGGGGTAAAGTAAATGCAATACACCCTCTATTTTCCTAGAGAAGAGATAATAAAACTGTATACATTTTGTATTTGGTAAAGAAAACAATGTTTGAAGTTATAATGGTAATTACTGTAAGAGGTAAACTAAAAAACCATTAACCATGGATGACTCTAAATTGTGCATAAGGGGGTGTGTGTGTGTGGTATGAGAAAGAAGACTTTTTAAAAAAAATCCTAGTCTCTTCTGTAATGTTTTCTTCAATATGTACATGTAGTCTCTTCATAAAACATAATTTGATAAGGTTTGCACTTACTAATAATGTGTCAAAAAACTGTCTTATTTAAACCGTGTGATACCAGTTCCATGATGAACAAATGGACTATGTGGAAAAAAGAGAAGTTCCTGATAGAGTCTAACAGTGTCAGGGAAAGGAAGTGTTATTAAGTAAAAATTGCCAGCATACTTAGAAAAGCAATAAATATAGAGGTATTCCTTATGAAACAAATATGAATATATTTTTAGTGTGGGGAAGGATTTTCTATGTATGAACACAATAGTTAGTGACAGAATGGTAAATATTGTTAAATGTAGTTTAAAAAAAAACATAAAAATAGAGAGCAAATATAAACACATAAAATATATTCTTATCAAAATGAGTAAAGGATGCTATCATTATTAAAGAACACTTATAAAGCAAAAGAAACCTACTTTCATATAAATAATTGGGACATGAACTGACAATTTATAAAAGAATATAGATGACCAAGTAAATATATGAAAAAAATATTCAATTTCAGTAATGCACACATATTTTTTTTAATTCCATTTAGGATCATTGGATTGGGAAATTTAAAAATTATAAACATATTTTTGGCAATCAGCATTCTTTTCACTTTCTTCTAGGGGTGTATATAAGCATAACCTTCCTGAAAATCCATTTTAAATGAATTTTTAAGAGCCTTAACAAAGGCATTTCTCATCAGTCCTGCAAAATATAAAGAAATGAAGTCAAAAACATGCAAAAAATGGCCATTATATCTATTATACTCTTTATAATAGCAAAATAGTGGAAATAGCTTCTCCAAGAAATGAAAGTGTTTAAATAAATTAAGAAAAATCTATTTTCTTAAGAAAGTAGAAACTGAAGCAAGGATTAAGTTGCTTAAGTTTCACTCAGGAGATGTCAGCCCAGTGTATTGGGGGTGAGGATAAAAAGGAAATGAGTTAAGATTCAAAGCAATGTCAAGCAGTGCATTGCTGCATTTGCTACTGCTTCAAATAAGCCACAGAGACAGAGGAGATCATTCTGGAGGCATGTTTACTTAGCATATAAGACCCTTCTGGAAGGGTAGTCAGTCCTGGGAGTGGACCACCAAAGAAAGGAGGGATACTTATCTGCCCTGCTGTCTTCCGTTTCTTATTTCCTGCTGGCCAAAGTCCATCTCAGGGTGGCTAATCCCCCTCTAATTTGGTGAACACTCTGGAAGCTGGATTCTGCTCTTCACAATGTATTGTTTCATCCATGTTCAAAAAGGGGAAGAATAATCTGGAATGGCTTGGCCACCAGCCAGGAAAGTGAAAGAAGGAGATGGTCAAGGAAATATGAAAAGGCACACAAGGCTGGAGTCCCAGTAAAATCTAGATGGATACTGATCATAGAATCCTTACAATCATATTTTCTAAAAATAAAGAATTGTACAGAAATGGAACTATGTTAAATTTTAGAAAAGAGGGGGAAAATGGCTCTAAGTATATGTTAGGGACCCAAGATCATGAGATAGATATATGAATATATAGCGGGAGATTCTGATGGATATATCAATAATCTAGAAGCAAATTTACTAACAATATGTTGCTTCCCGTGTAAGGTGACTTTTAGCTTAAGATTATTTTTCCAAATAGTGCCTGCAGTGTTCAAAAATTTTACCATGACTTTGTATTACTTTTATAGTTAGAGTTAACCTGAAGCATATATTTTAAAAAACACAACTAAAGTAGTTACAATGGGATCTGATTTTGCTAAATTTTAATAATCTTTCAATATACATATTAAATTTCAGGAAACTTCAGACACCAGAATAAAGACTCCATGGGGATGCATAAAATACAGAGTTTAAAAACCAGTTGATGTGACAGGTGTTCCTTTTCCATCGTGTCAGATGAAAATAACATTATACCTTTTATAGGAAGCATTTTTTTGAGTAAAGCTCTCTAAATAAATCATCTATGTAAGTTTGGCATAATAGATAAAATAAATTATTTCACATTTGTGGTCTCAAGAACCTTTAAAAACACAAAATAAGATCATTTGTCAGTTGTAGTTATGCTTTTAGTAAAATAATCTCTGGTACTTTAGATTATGTTAAAGAACTGGACAAAATTCAAGGGCATTGAATGAAGGTGTATCGTGACATAATTTACTGTTAGACGACGAATGGAAAAGGAGACCAAACATTTTAGCGTTTTTATAGTTTAACCAATTCTATATTCTTCCAGCTTTATTTTGATCAGATTTACACAAAGCTAAGCTTTTAAAGCAAAACAAAAGCTAGCCTTTTGCTTAGATGTTTTTTGAATTAGATAGAATAATTTTTGAATGTCAGTAAAATTTTCTAAAGGCTGGTTACAGGTGTTTATTTTCAATTTGTTTGATTTGTTTTCTGAAATTTCACCAGCACACCAAGAGCCCTAGATAATGCTTCTGAAGCAGGGGGAAATGAATGGGTAACAAAAAGAGAGATCATAATAATAACAGCAAATATGTGAAGAAAACTTCATAATTGTCAGCTATAGTTCTCAGTGCTTCACACACATTAGTAACTCATTTAAGATGGAGAAAATTCTGTGAAGTGAATATTATTATTGTCATTCCTGTTTTACAGAGAAACAGCTAGTGAGTGGAAGATACAGGATTTGAACTAAAAAGCCTGGCTCCAAAGGCTCCTCTACTAACCATTATAACACCTACTACTGTCATTTGGCAGTTGCTGGAAAATCAAAATTATACATTTCATAGAAAATATTCTGCCATGAAGAATCTCTTCCACTTTGCTCTGGTGCAGATGCCTAATTATTGCTGGCTGTTTATGTTACAGATATCTACAGAGCTGAGATCTTACATCTGCTTTATGGTCCTTCTTTCCATGAAGTACTACCCAAACAATGAAAAAGAAGTAATGATGTTGATTTGCCTCATTGCTCTGTTTTATTTCTTCGTACACTTTTCGTAGGTAATGCTACTAAATATTCTAACCTTTTAGTCTTTTATTGTATTTTACCATTCCAAGATTTAATGTCAGAACATATGACATTGATGTAGGCAAATTTGGCAATAACATGTTTACAGTTTACAGAGTTTGAATTTTCAATTTACTATTCATTTCAGAGAAAGAAAACTTATAATTTATCATGTTTTTTTCTAAAGTCATACATTTTACTACCAATACATGCAAATCATCTAAGAAAGTATGTAACTTTTATTTATGCAATAAATAAAATTATAAATTTATAATTCTAAATTATCATGAAATTACAAAGCTCTAAAGTTAAGTGTAGTGATAATTTCAGAAACAAATGCTTGGTAATTCCTTTTAATTTAAATACAGAGAGGAAGATAAAATAAGATTGAAATAAAGTGATAGAAGTAAAATAATAGTTCCAGAGACTGGCATGGCACTCACATCTTCAATATAATCTGACTGGACAACTGAAAGAAAATTAGGTAATATCAAATAAATCAATAACAAGTGTAGAGGGAAAGATAGGGCCAATCGTACATTTTGCTTTAACAGAGACAGGAAGTCCTTATGATTGCTTACTCAACTTTCTAAGTTTTAGAATAAAATGATATACATGTAGATAAAAATAATACAGGAAGTACCCCCAAAAGACCCCAAGTAAAGTAAGTCAATGAATAGTGTTTGTATTCCTAAAATTAAGATTAATAACAGTAGCACTGGTAAAAGCAAACGTTGGATTTGTCAAATTAAAAGATAAACTTCTTGAAGAATCAAACTTGACAGCTTGGTATACCAGAATGAAAAAAAAAAACACAGAGAAAGTTTTATTCTTTCATTTTATATTTAGAGTATTGAATATTTTTAGATACTCATTGTCACAGTACTACTTCTTGATAAAAATAGCACAGGATATTGGTTATTGCCTTATTGTTATGTATTTAGATTTTCGTCAAATTTTCTTTTATTATACTAGGATAAACTTCTTTGAACCTAGATCTTTTTCCATATTTCAGATCATTTCTTTAGGACACAGTCCAAGAAGTTTACTGAGATACTTAATATAGATGATATAAAAGTAATTTCCAGTGGCCAGTTAGAGGAGTAAGCTGTGACATATTTATCATTTTTTGAACAACACAACTTAATCATGCAAAAAGTTTATCTGGTATTCTGATTGTCTCTCCAGTTGAGTCATTTAACTTGGAAAACCTCTACATTGTTGAATTTGCAATTTCCATTTGAAATATCTTCACAAACACTTTTATATGACATTAGCGGTGACTACACTGACTTGAAAGGTTCTTCTTTTTATAAACAAATGTTTTTAAAGGGTTTTTAATTACATTTTTTATGTCTGTCACCTGTCAGGCAATGTGATTAAAAGCAGGAAAAATTGCTTATTTGCTTGATATAGAGCATATTCTAAGCTAAATACATGTTTGTGACCAAATTCATGTGCTGTAAACTGCTAGCCTTAAGAATAAAATTATGGGGGCTTCCCTGGTGGCGCAGTGGTTGAGAGTCTGCCTGCCGATGCAGGGAACACGGGTTCGTGCCCCAGTCCGGGAGGATCCCACATGCCGCGGAGCGGCTGGGCCCATGAGCCATGGCCGCTGAGCCTGCGCGTCTGGAGCCTGTGCGTCTGGAGCCTGTGCTCCGCAGTGGGAGAGGCCGCAACAGTGAGAGGCCCACGTACCGCAAAAAAAAAAAAAAAAAAAAAGAAAATTATATACTTTACTTTTATTTTATCCTATTTTTTATTAAATTTAAAATGCAAATGAGAACTGGTTATACTTCAGTATGTATGCCTTGAAATTAAGCTGTCAGTCCCAAAAGTAGTGACACTGCACTGTTTATGAAAAATATGATACTCTGGTTAAAAGAAACAAAGCTAAGCAACAAAAACAAAAAGAAAAACTCTCAAAGGCCATCAAATTGTTGAGAATAAAATCCAAAGCTCTTATCCAGCCTACAGCACTGCCCCTAGCTGCATGAGCTGCCTCCTGGACCTCTTAAGTCTGTCTCCTGTCACTCTTGCCTGTGCTCTTTCTTCCCACTACCTTTATCTTTCTCACCATCCCTCTATCACTTGCTCCCTCAATCAGGGAACTTCCCCCAGATAGTCACATGGCTTACTCCCTTAATTTCTTTCAGAGCTCCTGATAAAAGCCCTTCCCTGACTACCCCCTTCATTTTCTAGCCCTTCACCTGCCTTTTACTTTTTTTCTAAAGCATTCCTCTATACCTGACATTATAAAATGTGTATGCTTCTTTATTGTCCTCCTTCTCAATGAAATCTAAGCTTTATTAGGAGAGAGACTTTTTTTGCGAACCAGTGCACTCGCATCACCTGGAACATCGTGTCACATAATAGGTTCTCAATATATACCAAAGGAGTAATACGATGCATTCACTGCTGGGGGCCAAAAGTGATGTAGTAGAATCTTTATATTCTCCATGTGAAGTTACTTAATACTCAGACTTTAGTTGTGATATGGAAAAAAAAATCAGCAAGGTATTGCATAGATTATGTAATCAAGTGATAATAATTTTTTAAATCGATGGCATGTATTTGATATAATAACATCCTATAATAGATGACATCTTTTGTATGTTGGAAAACATACAGTTAGGTTATTTATTAAATTTTAACTAGTTATTTCCCTGATAATTATCCTCTACTTCCTATACCACTCTCTCCCCCTACCTACCCCATTTGAATGCCTAAGTTCATTGCTTCAGGGGAGGGAGGAATGAGTAAGCAGAAAAGAGAATTCAAGTTTCTTCTGGATGTACACATCCCAAATCTAAAGCCCTTAGGTAGAGGACATACTGAGCATTGATGAAAATGGGAAAAAATCATAAGAATGAGGAACATTTCTTCATTTTCTTGATATTCTCTACACAAATATCTTCCAAGTTTGAGGGTGGGGAAAAAACAATAGAGTGATACCCAAAATATAGCATAACAAGTATGAGTCTGCTGTCAACATATCAGGCACA
The DNA here is from genome assembly GCF_008692025.1 of Phocoena sinus. Lineage (NCBI taxonomy): Eukaryota > Metazoa > Chordata > Mammalia > Artiodactyla > Phocoenidae > Phocoena > Phocoena sinus. Next base: position 24,084,601 of record NC_045784.1, on the reverse strand, counting down.
TTTGTTGAGTCTTCAGTGGCTATACCACAAGTCTGTTCTAATTCCTTTGCATCTTCAGGTCCCCGGGAACTTTGATCAAATCTCTAAGAAAAGGGATAAATCCCTAACTGACTGAGAATAAGTTTCTACTACTCCAGTAGAATGAGGATTTTAAATAAAAATTAAGAGAAAAATGAAAGAACTGTATTTTTTGCACAACTAAGCTCTATATACTGGCTACCCACAATATATATACCCAGTGACAGATTTTCTATGAGAGTAATGAAGCTTACACTTCAGGGTCTCGCTTGCACAAGTCCCTGGGTTCTAGGAGTGCCTGCAGTTCTGGTATGTTCTGGAAACCAGTTTGCACAGAAAACGTTTATACGCATTTATAGAAAATTGTCTAAAGAGACCTGAAAGGAAATGAATCTGAATTGTTAAGGAGCCAGCTATTTGTTGTGGTTTATGTTTTCATTTAAAAATATATATGCTTTTGAACATAATTATAACGACGTAATTTCGTATTCTTTTTTTTTTTTTTTTTTTTTTTATGCGTTACGCGGGCCTCTCACTGCTGTGGCCTCTCCCGTTGCGGAGGACAGGCTCCGGACGCGCAGGCTCAGCGGCCATGGCTCACGGGCCCAGCCGCTCCGCGGCATGTGGGATCTTCCCAGACCGGGGCACGAACCCGTGTCCCCTGCATCGGCAGGCGGACTCCCAACCACTGCGCCACCAGGGAAGCCCACGTATTCTTTTTTTAAAATAAGACCATCATATTGTATAAACTTCAGGTTCCACCTAACCTGGGCCCACCCTTGGATGTGCTTGTATATACATATAACTTTAGAAAAATATACAACAGGCTGATGAGTGTATTGACTTTTGGAAAGTAGCTATGGCAGACCAAGTAGAGAAAGGTTTTTCAAATTTTACCTCACATATCTTCATAATTATTTACTACATTATGCTTTTTATTTCTTTTTTTAATTCCCTGACAAAGAGAAACAAGATTCTCATTTCTTCAAAATAACTTAGCGTCCAGTAAAAACTGCCAAAATAAAACAAAATAAAAAAAGAAACCAAGTGTTTGGCTTTGGCAGTGAAGGAAAAAATACCACGTCTTTCTCTTTTCTTTCACAGCCAAATTTCTATAAAGGAGATTATCATTATTTTTATTTTTAGATTTTATTGAGGTATAACTTACGTATCATAAAATTTACACATTGTACCAATTCGATGAATTTTTTAGTGAATTTATGAATGTGTGTAACCAACACCACAATCCATAAATATTCCCATTACTCCCCAGAATTCCCTTGAGCATGTGCCCAGTCTATAAAATAATGATTTTGTAAATCTGTTTTTATTTAAGAACCATTGTCTTAACTTGATCACTTCTTAGTACTCTTCTTACCTCACTCCTTTTGACTTCTGCCATGTCATTCATTGAACCTTTCCTTGCCATGGTTACTAATAACTTTTTTGTTATTAAAATTAATGGATGTTTTTCTACTTTTATCTTGATCCTTCAGCTATCCTTGCCACTGTTGGGAATTCCTTGCTTTATGAAACACTCTTGCCTTTTGTGATGGTGAGTTTACCCAATATCTCTTCTTCCATTTCCTTTCTCCTTACAAATAAGAACTCTCAGATGTGACCATGTGATCAGCTAAAATATATAAATTATCAAGGCCATTTGCTTTTGGGGAGGTGATGAGATGTAAGAAGTTAGTTAAGCACTTCTGGGAAAGATTTTGATTCCTGATATAGATGTCCACGCTTCTTGCTTTCCCCACTTTGTCCTTCCTGCCTGGAACACAGTAACTTATTGAAGTTTCATAGACCATCTCCCCACCATGATAAGAACGGCAAGGCATAAAGGTACAAATTGCTTGGAATATTAAGAGCATCATGTAGACTTTATAACAGCTGTGATCTTCCTTTCTTTGGACTTAAATGAGAGGAAACAAACTTGCATCCTGTTTAAGCCCCTGATATTTTGGTTTTCTCTTACCAATATCTGATTATAATCACTAACTAAAAATAGCTTAGATGGCTTTTCTTATTTTGAGCTCATGAGTAATGGTGCTACCTGGAAAAGTCTTTGTAGAAAAAAACCAAGAATGTTATCTGATGAATTTATTTCTGAGAATATCCTATGATGCGACATCCTCTTCTGTCTTAGAGAAGGCAGTTTTAATGATTGGCCGACCATGGATTTTATGGACCACACTTCCTTACATAAAGACAAACTGGTGCACTGTGGCAGTAAGCAAGTTTGTTTAGAAAATTAAAGGTACCATTTGCATATTAGGGTTATGGCCCTGGGAGGAAAATACCCTTTAGCTATCCAAGATACCAAGACGAAGTTCTTTGTAGAGCTATGCACATTCACGCTTCCTTCCTCTCTCCCTCCCTTCCTCTCTCCCTCCTCTTCCTTCCCCTTTCTCTGTGTGTCTCTGTCTCTGTCTCTTTTCTTTCTTTGTCTCCCTCTGTCTCTCTTTTTCTGGGATTCATTAAGCCCAAATGAGCATATAGGTGATGACAGAAAGAGAAGACCGAGTTTCATTTTCCTCACTTCGTAATATAGATTCTTTTCATTGTTTTAAGCCCAATAAAATGTGTAAGCCCAATATTTTGGCTGTTACAAAAATATCAGACAGAAACAAAAGAATAACGAGGGAAACTAAATATTGTGAGAAAAGTTTCAAAACATGGTTTTCATGTTTATAGTGTGAGGATACGAACAATGTCTAAAATTGTTGATGGGAGTCAAAACTGAAACAAATGCATGGAGGCAACTTAGGGATAACAAAAGCCTTATCTTTTATTACCATTGTGACCAGTGACACTATTTCCATAAATTTCTCCTAATATAACAATTTTGCTGAAGCCTATTTGGAGTGGAACCTTGTATTAAAGTTAAAATTTTGCTGAGCATTTATTCTTGTGCACCCACCAGGCAGTGAATCAAGGTGGTGTGGTGGGGGACTAGCACTCTCTTTCCATAAAAGTTAACAGATAAGTTGTTGTTTTGACAATTAAAAGTTTTTACAGTAGTTAAAACCCTTCGCTGCATCCTGTATTTTTCTTTGTATCTACCACAAATTGGTTTGTTTACGACCTAGTTTGATAATTAAGGACAGGGACAGTTTTCTTCCCGTATGCAGTACAGTCATTATTTGAATGGCTTGCCATACTAATTTTCCCAGGAAATTTTTTAAAATGCAAAACCTAATAAATCTGAAATCCCATTTTCATTAATTATATGAGAAAAGCAACTATCCATAATTAGGCCAGAGGAAGTATTTTAAATGAAATTTTGATATTTTTTATTTATCATAAAATCACTCAAAGAAATAGTAATTATATGGGGTGATGCAAGATGTCCCTTAAATAAGTTTTACAAATCTTATAAACATTTTTTCATGTATTTTTAAAATAATGACTTTTTGTGAATGATATCTCTGAAAGAGATTAAGTTTATTATCTTCAATATTTTTCCAAGAAATCAAGTAAGAAACTTTTGGAGTGCAGCATGACCTGGGATTTCCTTTTTTTCCTGTGTAATGAAAGTATGTCTGGACAGTTATTCCAAAAGGCCATTATTTATAGACACCAACCAACCTTCTTCCACATGATCTTCTAAAGTTCTTCAGGAAAGTCCTGTCAGCCTCAAAAACAGAAGATGCAGCCTTGTCCACGGCTATAAGACTCAGCAGGTTTCATAACATTTGAACAGAGTGACTCCCTAAGAATTTCAATTCTGCATTATCTTCTCCCTTTTCAAACATCTTCTTGAGATCTTTAAATAAAGACCATGTACCAGGGTGAATCGCCGTAAGCTCAGCACCTCACTCTTTAATTGAGGCTATCTAATCTAGGAGATCAAAATCCCCTAGAACTTTCTGAACATCAGATACCCAGCCTCAGCCACTTAAGGTGATTTTTTTGGAGCCCCAAACAAAGTCAACGCTCCTTCTGACATTTTTCTTGTTTGCACTGATGAAACAGAGATACATCTCATTTTTTTTGGCCTGCTTCAACTTGCTTTACTCTAATTTTATACTTAAAAGGTAATTTTCACTTTATCCTTTTTAGGTTTAATATCTACATATAGTTACCTTTAAAAAATATTTTTAAGCCTGTTCTTTTGACCATGATGGTGTTATCAATTGTATAAAAGAAGATTCCAAACTGAGAAAACACCAACAAATGAAGGTCCTCATTTAGTTGTCTCATAGGCACTAAGTCTAATCTGTTACTGGGCACTCTGAAGCCAAATGATCAGTATAGAACACATGTTAACTTTTTTCTTGTCCCAGCTCTCCCTGTAGTTTCCTACTTAACAATAGTAGGGAAGGGTTGTGCCTATCTTTTTTGAGTCATGACCATCACATACCTTAGGTTTATAAATATTTTCTTCATTAAAAAATCATAATAGGAAAAAAGTTATGAATATGTTTTTCATAAAATAAAAAATATACAAACCAAGTGAATTGTTTGTATATCTTGGGCTATTTTGATGAAAGGATGGTGGAATTTCAAAGTTTCCTGAAGAGTACATGGAGGAGGGCAGTGGCAAGAAAAATGTAGAATTTCACAATTTAAAGTGGTAGTGTTGCTATTCATGAAATTTCTAAAAATCCCCAACAGAGATAAAAATATGGTTACTCCATAAAAAATAAGTCTTCAGCTTATCATGCTAATTATTCTGTTTAATAGAGGAAAATATTTGCAATTACCGTATAGCAAACTAGAGAACTGTTAAAATATCAGTCTAGAGGTTACTGATAAAATGCTATGTGTAAGAAAATAATGTGCAAAAATTACCCCCCAAAATCTACAATTCTCCTGGAAAGTATATGGAGTGCCCATGATGGAACAGAGTCAGTAAAGGAATACTGAAAGACATAAGGCAAACTAGATCATGTGTACAGGCATACTTCGTTTTCTTGCCTTTGGGGATATTGCGATTTTTACAGATTGAAGGTTTGTGGCAACCCTTTGTTGAGCGTCTATCAGCTCCATTTTTTCAACAGCGTTTGCTCACTTCATGTCTCTAAGTCACATTTTGGTATTTCTCAGAATATTTCAAACTTTTTCATTATTATTATTATATTTGTTAAGATGATCTGTGATCAGTGATCTTTGATGTTACTGTTGTAATCGTTCTGGGGTGCCACAAACTGCACCCATATAAGACGGTGAACTTAATTGATAAATTTGTGTGTTCTGACTGCTCTACCTACCAGTCCCCCATCTCTCTCTCTCTCCTCAGGCCTCCCTATTCCCTAAGACATAACAATAACGAAATTAGACCAATTAATAACCCTATGATGGCCTCTAAGTGTTCAAGTGAAGAGTTGCATATCTCTGACTGTAAATCAAAAGCTAGAAATGATTGAGTTTAGTGAGAAAAGCATGTCAAAAGCTGAGATAGGCTGAAAGCTAGGCCTCTTGCACCAAATAGTTATCTAAGTTGTGAATGCAAAGGAAAAGTTCCTTAAGTTATTAAAAGTGCTACCCCAGTGAACACAGGAATGATAAGAAAGTGAAACATCCTAATGATGGAGAAAAGTTTGAGTGGTCTGGATAGAAGAGCAAACCAGCCACAACATTCCCTTAAGCCAAAGCCTAATCCAGGGCAAAGCCCTTTTCTTCAATTCTATGAAGGCTGAGAGACGTGAGGAAGTTTCAGAAGAAAAGTTTGGAACTAGCAGAGGTTGGTTAATGAGGTTTAAGAAAAGAAGTCATCTCCATAACATAAAGGTGCAAGGTGAAGCAGCAAGTGTGGATGTAGAAGCTGCAGCAAGTTACCCAGACATTCTAGCTAAGATAAGTAGTGAAGGTGGCTACACTAAACAGATTTTCAGTGTAAACAAACAGGCTTGTATTGGAAGAAAATGCCATCTAGGACTTTCGTAGTTAGAGAGGAGAAGTCAATGCCTGGCTTCAAATCTTCAAAGGGCAGGCTGAATCTCTTGTTAGGGGCTAATGCAGCTGGTGACTAAATTGAAGCCAATGCTCATTTAACATTCGAAAATCCTAGGGCCCTTAAGAATTATGTTAAATCTACTCTGTGCTCTGTAAATGGAACGACAAAGCCTGGATGACAGCATATCTGTTTACAACATGGTTTACTGAATATTTTAAGCCCAGTGTTGAGACCTAACACTCAGAAAAAATTTTCCTTTCAAAACGCTACTGCTTATTGGCAATGCACCTGGTCACCCAAGAGCTGTGATGAAGATGTACAATGAGGTTAATGTTGTTTTCATGCCTGTTTCCACATCCATCCTGCAGCCCATGTGATATTATAAGCACATAATCTGAGAGCCTCTCATTAATAAATGATTGGAACTAATATGAGAATTTAACAAAATGACTATTTACAAAAAGCTCATATGTGATTCCTGCACTAATATTTAAGAACAATAGCTTATTGTCTTTTCTCTAATATAGCAATTGCCCTAAAGTGGCTTCTGATTTCAGTGGACGATTTCAGCTTTTTTTCTGGTGGGTGGACAAGAAGTACTTTTCTTTCTTTCTTTCTTTCTTTCTTTCTTTCTTTGTTTCTTTCTTTTTCTTTCTTTCTTTCTTCCTTCCTTCCTTCCTTCCTTTCTTTCTTCATTTGAACTTTATTGAGGAATAATTGAAAAATATAATTGTATATATTAAAAAATGTATATATATGTGTGTGTGTGTATATTCCTCCCCACCCCAACATGCCACAGAGAGAGGACAGAGTGAGCTTGCCAAAGAAACTCAAAACTTTAACACTTTCCTTCATGGCATCCAAAATTCTGTTCCCATTCAGCTGGTGACTGATAAAGGTCCTTGACCCTAACCTACTTTAGTGCTCCTGCAAGCAGAACATTTACCTTAAGGCCAGGCTATACACCAGGCCAAAAAAATCACTTTTTGCTCTCAAATTATGTGCTGGGGTTGGGGTGAGAAAGAGGGTTCTTGAAGTAGGGGAGCTCCTTGAGCACCTCTTAGCAGTTGACTGTGTGATTCCCCCTGCTCTCAGCCTATGCTCTTTCCTCTGTGAACACACTGGGCTACAAAACCAGACCTATGGTGAACCAGGAAGGTATACACCCCATTGGGGAAGACAATTTCAGGCTTCAATGATGATCGCATTAAACCTCACTCTGCTCTTTAAAACATCTTTACTCACTTAAAAACTGAGGCAACTGTTTTGCTAATTTTTTTCTTTATACAGCATCCTGAACTATGTTGGAATGGTTCTTTTCTCATGTCAGGGCATCTAATACTCATCACAGATGTGTCTCTAAAAGAGTGCGAGAGCATGGCTCTCCACTACGGTACTCTGCAGGAGGCTTCTTCCTTGATAATTCTAGGAAGGGCCTAGATTTGTGTAGCACTGTAGTTGTAATCACTCTATGTACATGTGTAAGAGTAATCAACAGAAAGTTTTATAAGCATTTTGATAGGAAGTGCAGATTTCAGATTGGATCTTAAATGAATTTGACTTGGCACTGCACAGAAATCATGGATGCCATGATGATGACTGTTTCTAAATCAGACAGAGGCACTTCTTTTCTCTCCAGTGGAGTGAGGTTTTGCTGCACGTTGTTTTTTTATCCACTTACAAACTTCATTTGAATTTCAAATGAAATATCACTGATGTGTTGGCCAAGGCAAATTTCTTTAGTTACTATTTTATTTTAAAAACTCTAAACTCCTTGAAAAGCTAACATTTCCCTAGGAAGTTTTTTTTCCCCTACTTTCTGAGAAAATTAAGTTCAGTTGTCTTCTCTCTTTTCAAAACTGCAAAATTCCATCTTCCAGGAGTCTAAACTGATGGCCTTACCTCATATTTTACAGGACATAAAGTCAAAGCAATAACATCAAGCTCCCCATGCCCATCTTCACACCACCAAACCTGCCAGTTTTCTTGACTGAATTCATACCATCTGGTCTGATCCTCCGAAAGGGCATCCCTCCACTGGTGTCTAGATCACATCTCCTTCAAGGGCTTGAATCCTAGTATTTTCCACAGTTCCCTACATCATTCATTTCTTTCTCACACCTAGATGTTTACCGTCAGTATAATTTTTTCTAATATTCTTCACCTTAAAAATAAAGTATAACAATGATCCCTTAATTGTACATCTTGTTCCAATTGTTACTCCATTATTTAAACTCTTCACAGCAAAACTTCTGGGAAGACTTGCCTATGCTCACCATTTTACTTGTTCTCCTCCTGTATACCCTTCAACCAGTGCAAATATGGCTTATACTCTACCTCTGTTCTAAAAATGTCCATAAAATTTTACTTACTACAGAGTTAAGTTTCCTGTTAAAAGATCAGCGGTTTAAAGAAAGCTATGCATGGATATTTTGTACAGTTCCTAAATACTAAGCACTTTACAATTTAGTCTGGCAAAATGTCTCCCTTTGTGAAATTCCTTTTTTTTAAGAATTTACTAAATGTTGTCCTTAAAAATTTCATCTTTATTTCAATTTACACTTTTTATTGCACTTTTATTAGAAGCAGCTTACCAGAAGCACAGCATTGAACAAAACAGTCAAAGAAACGATGAAAGAAAGAACATTTTCAAAAGGTCACAAATAATGGAAGTTCCTCAGTATGAAAAACAAAATAAGCAGAGACTTGCAAAACCAAGGGAGCTGAATTATTTCGACTGATACGATAAACATTACCAGAATTATTATGGCTACTAAAGTTAAAGATTTTGTCATCGATTTTTTGAAATAATAAAAAATAGTTTTCTATTTTTTGAAATAATTTTAGATTTATAGAAAAGTTCCAAAGATAATACAGAGTTTCCACATACCCCTCACTCAGTTTCCCCTAATGTTAACATTTTGTATTACTTTGGTATATTTGTTAAAACTAAGAAACCAACGTTGATTCTTTACTATTAACTAACCTGTAGACTTTATTCAGATTTTATCACTTTGTCCACTAATGTCCTTTTTCTGTTCCAGGATTTTATCCAGGATACCAAATTGCACTTAGTCACCATGTCTCCTTAGGCTCCTCTGTTCTGTGATAGCTTCTCAGCCTTTCCTTGTCTCCTATGACCTTGAAAGTTTTGAAGAGTACTGGCTAGGTGTTTTGTGGAGTGTTCCTCAATTTGGGGTTGTCTGCTATTTTGTTCATGGCTATACAGAGGTTATGGTGTTTTTCTTGTAGCATACTGGAGGCATGTGATATCCGTGTGACTTTCATGCTGGTGATTTGAACCACCAACACTTGGTTAAGTGGTGCAGGATTTCTTTACTGTAAAGTTATTCTTTTTCTTCTTTTTATATACTGTTTTTTTAACACAAGACACTAAATCCACCCATACTCAAAGCGAGAAGGGAATCAAAGTCCATCTCTTGACAAAAGGATTATCTACTTATGCTATTTGGAATTATTCTGTAGGGGGATTTATCTCTTACCCTCAGTTTATTTATTTGTTCATTTATTTATATCAGGATGGACTCATGGATCTCTATCTAATACATTAGGCTGTGATGTCATACCACATTATTTGGGTGCTTTGTTTTTGTTTTTGTTTTGGTCAGGTTGTTCCAGCTTTGGCCATTGGGAATTCTCAGTTGTTTCATGTGACACTTTGATATACCCTCATCCCTCTTCCTTGCTATCTGGAACTACAGGATACTCCAGGTTTATCTTGAATATACCCTGCCTTGAAGGGACCAGTATAGTTTTTATCAGACATTTCTCCAAGGCTCCCTGATGCCTTTTATTGCAGAATGATATTCGAAATCTGGGTGCTTGGTGGTGCTCATTACTTCTGGGGTGTCACTGCTGCCAGGGCCTCTCACTGGAGAGAGCTATGAAATATATGTTAGTATACTGACCCATGTATACACACGTTTCTATAATTATTTCTGCATTTATCCACTTTTATATAAATTATGCTAACCAAATAGTGAATTCATAATGATATCTCCAACTCTAATTCAGTACTGCAGAGTTTGTCTAACTTTTACTCCTTGCATATCTATAATTTCCCCCCTCTGACAATAAGAAACCTGGTTTTCACCATCCTTCATCCATTTACTTATTTATTCAACCTGAGACATATATGTAAAGCAGATTGAGAATTATTAGTTAACCTGAATTGTTGTGAGAAACAAATTTGCCAACTAGAGTGCAGTTTTTATATACACTTCTTTTGTCTTTAGCCTTACAGTTGCCCTCCAAAACACCATTTGACAAAGTTATTTAGCTGACTTCTTTTCCTCTCACTTGCTTCAGTGAGGTTATGTCATACGTTTATAACAGTTCCATTTGTCATAGTGTGTATTCCATTCTGAGATCCCCTGACATCCTGGCTGAATTTCTTTTAGTTTGCATATATTAAAGTTTACTCTTTTTGATGTACAATGCTGTGAGTTTTGACAAATGCATTGAATCATATATCCACCACTCCAGTAGCATATAGAGTAGTTTTATCACCCTAAAATTCTACAGAGATTTTTTTGAGAGGGAGCTACTGTGAGATAGCTCATGGAACAAAACCTTCCCCCCAAATATTTGGTTTTATCTGATGATGTTAAGTTTATTTCTAAAAACATTAAAAAAATTTTCAGATACACTTGCTCACTAAGAATTCATAAGTGTAAGCTTTTAAACAATGTTCATGAGTGTGACTATCAGTTACCACTTACTAATCTCAGAGGATAACATCTGAGACCCAAACCTTGTCTCTTACTTAGAGAGCAACGCAGTGTAGAAAAGAGAGACTACTCTATATGATCCAAGATTTTAATAGTTATGTATCATTGATCTCAGTCCTTCAGAGTGATGATTGTACCTATCAGCTGAGAAAGATAGTCCCTAGAATATCTGGGTCATTATAGCTTTGTAGCAGAGTAATCAAAAGAACCAGTTACTCAGGCTCAGCTATAATTTGAATTTGATTCTAGACAGAGATTCATAAGCAACAACCTTTTCAGCTAATACCACCCAGATCAATGGGTAGCTGAGGGTAGAAGTACTGTCCATTCCACAGCATGTACTGTTTTAATATTTTGTATTTTATTTTTTGTTTTTCTTTGGTTCACTGCTGTTGTTGTTTTGTTTGTTCTCCTCGGAGGCCTACAATTCAGTTTCAGGGGCTTGAGTTGCTAACATACCTGCCATATAGCTGACAGAAGTCCAAGGTGAGACTATAGCCACCTTAATAGATGAAAGGTGACTCTTAAATGTCATGAAAGAATCTTGAGATGTAGGTTCTTAATTTCTGTTGTCAACTAAACCAAATTACCATGAACCAAAACAACTATTTGTTGCAATAATTTAGTTGTAAATTTTATGTGAGCCCCTACTCTGCACCTTTTTAGCTCAATGACTTTGGAAAGTTAACTTCTTTTAACAGGAAGACAGGAAACGTAACGGTTTTTATGTAGAACAGTTGAGAAATTACACTTCAGTATACTTGATAGTGTTTATGTGTATCTTATTTCCATAGATGGTTGCTTACATAATGGGGTTAGAGATAAAGAGGCTGCTGAAGCTAAGAAAGAAAAATTAACATTATACTTTGAATAAAGCAGCAGGATAGGAAACTGCCCAATCCCCTTCAAATGAAAACATCCAAAACCCCTAGTTCTCCCCAGAACACAGCTTGAGACTAGTGTACTAAGCTCCTTGTGAACCTGGTCTGTCATATATCCATCTCTGAACTCTCCCTGTTCAGTGAAGAAATATATATTAAGTGCTTCATAAGGCTTTGCTAACTAAATCTAAAAATCTAAACCTCTCATTTTATTGTTGAAGAGACTGAAGTCGAGGTAAATTATGATAGTGAAGTTCATAGAAGTTGATCACAGGATGGCTAAGATCCAGTCTATTGTAAATTTATTGATTATTCTTTTGGCTCACAACATGGTAGAATGAGCACGGCTGAAGGTTGCTTTTGGACTAACAGAACTCACCAAAATTTTTTTGGCCTGCCATTTAACAATTAGGTTCCATTATATATTTTTTTCCATCTCTATTCTTTTCCACACCTGTCCTTTTAAGGAATGGCTGCCAGAAGATGTCTTCTTAAAAGTATAGTTTGGCATCTGTCACAATTTAATGCAGTTAAATTCTGTGCATAATTAGGAGACAATTATAATATTGCATAAAGGCTACGAGGGCCTACACAGAACTGCCCTGTAGAAATTCCATATTGGAATGAAAACAATTGATGTTGAAAAATTAAATTTAAAGGTGCAGTTTTGCCTGCTTATTTGATAGAATTGTTAGCTTTGCCCGCCATCTCATGGAAGGCTGAAGCAATATTGTATCGCTCTCTTCTGTATGCTAATAGGAGCAATATTTGCATAAATTAAAATTGTAACAATTACTTCCATTTTCTGGGACCTACACTACCAGCTGGATTTCCACCTATAATCATAACTTTATTTTTCAAATTAATTATTTGACTCCCTATCTATCTATCTATATCCATCTATCTGTCTATCTTTTTTTTGCGGTACGCGGGCCTCTCACTGTTGTGGCCTCTCCCGTTGCGGAGCACAGGCTCCGGATGCGCAGGCCCAGCGGCCATGGCTCATGGGCCCAGCCGCTCCGCGGCATGTGGGATCTTCCCGGACCGGGGCACAAACCCGTGTCCCCTGCATCCGCAGGCAGACTCTCAACCACCGCACCACCAGGGAAGCCCTATCTGTCTATCTTAATCAAGTCCAACCTTTCTCTTTAGAGGACTTTTACTCCTCCAAATGGCAAATTATCGAAGTAGTCTGGGGACTTAATGTGGTTCAAAGTAGTTGGGGGTGGATTCATCAGTCAGGGTTCAAACAGAAAAACAGAAGCACCGGGGCGGGGTGATATGCATATAACAGGTGACTTATAATAGGGACCTGATAGTATGTAATTGTGGGAGCTGGTTCAGCAGTCTTCATAAGGCTTTTTTTTTTTGTCTTTGCTTTAGGTGCTGGAGCCCAAAGTCAGCACGGCATTCAGGAAGGAGAGATGGATGTGAAGTGGGGAAAGCAAGGATAGACTGGAAGCCATGAGGAATAGCCTGGAACCCACAAGGACAGACTGGAAGTCGTGTTGATCTTTCACTGCCCAAACCTCCAACTTTGAGGACATGAGTGCCCTGCAGGAGAAGTGGGCACTCTTTTTTATGAAGCTGGTGAAGCTGAAGGAAGATATGAGGGGATGCTGGTGCAGCTGTGGACCTGGCTGCTGCCTCACACTAAGGTAAGCCAGATCAGTAATAATGTGCCCGTGACCCTACTTTCTGAGCACAAAACAAATAAGGTTACTATTTTACCTTTGGCTTCCAAATCTCTCTCCAAATGCCTCTTATAGCACAAGCAAGAAATGTTAAGAAATGTTCAGCGTCTTCTATGCTTTCAAAGTCGATGTCTTCTCTTGAACTTTCCATGGCTGTGCTTTGACTTTCTTACCTGGCGTGGCTGGGAGTACCCCCATCGCCAGTACCGTCACCATTTCTGGTCAAGCTCATTTCAGCATCTGAGCAGACCTCCCTCCCTGCCTCCGCTCCAGAACGCTCCTCAGAGCGATGGGACAGGCTTCTGTTCTCTAAGTCTGGTAGGCCATCTGTGCTGCTCACGTTGTCAGACATCTTTAATGATGCATGCTCTAGTCGGTCTGGAGTGAGTAAAAGTCGTAGAAGCCTGAGGAAGGGAGTAGGCCCACCCCGGGTGAGACAGGCCGGCAGCAAAAAAGGTAGGCCTAGCGCCAAGACGCCAACCAAGGAGGCCAAAGGTGAGGGGCAATTTCTGGTTGAGGCAGTTTCAAGTATGGGAGCTGGTGAGGTTGAAAAGACGTTGTCCCATCTCGAGTCTCGCGGTATTTTGAGACTGCTTAGAGTTTTCCAGAACCTGGAGAGTTCGACCCCAAACCATTTGACATTCTGCTGCTGTGCATACCGTTCTATTGAAGACTGAAACATACTGGGCTTTGGAAGGCATTCCAAAGTGATTCACAGCAAAAGTGATCTTCCTTAGGCAAAACAGTTACCGTAAGACTCTCAGTGCTTTGTTTGAACATAACATACATTATGAAATGAAGAAATAGGCAAAAGCAATGAAAGATTGCTAAGGTCCCCAAGCTAGTGAGTTCCTGACATACAAGAAATATCTTCAGCAAATCAAGCAGCTTGAGGGAAACCTTGAGAGCTCTAATTGGTAGAAATGGCATAGGCATGACATAAAATACACGATGACTAGTTCATTACATTTTAGATTAAAAAATGAATAATTTTTTTAGTATGGGTAGATCCCAAATATTGAATTAGACATACTTCTACTAAAAAAATTCATTATTTATCTGAAATGCAAGTTTAACTGTGTCGTGTATTTTTATTTGTTATATCTGGCAGACTTTCTTAGTGAGAAGAGTAATTTATTCCTTCAGTGTAATCAAAGCTGAAATCAACTGGTCAATTTAAAGTAGACGTTGAAATGAGTAACTACTTCACCAATTTGAGATAGAAGCACAACCTTTTTTCTCTTTCCAGCAGAGAGTCTATATATTTATTTGGAGTTAATTCAATTTAAGACACTTAAGGAACACCAACACAATTTTATGAAAAAAAAATCTGTGATGTTATAGAACTATCAAAATATTTTAAATATCTCCCAAAATATGTCAGAGGCTTTTGGGGGGCTTTTAGGGGAAAAAAGGCAGCTGTTTTAGAGGCAGTTAATTGGCATTGCTGTATTAACTTCAGAGCTTCTCTAAATGAATTATCTAAGATGATGTCAGTAAATGTTTGAAGGGCTACAGTAAACTGCTGACTAAAAATGCCAGAATGAGGAAAACAAGATTTCCCTCAGAGTAATTGCAAGATCAATGTAAAATTGATTAAACATAGAAGCATAAAGTCTTCTAAAGAGAGAGAATGGTTCCAAGGCTAATAGTAATGGTAAGACACATAAAAGAATATTCATAGCAGTTTGTAAAGAGCAGCACAGCAACCTGAAAAGCACCTGAGAGACCATCAAGAGTAGCATGGATAAGTAGACTAGCATATACATTTCTATAATGGAATAATGTAAAAAAGTGAGGACTAATGAATTTAAACTAAATACATCAACATGGATGGATCTTAAAAATACGATGATGAGTCAAAACACAAGTGACAGAACAATGGTTAATAATTTCATTTTCATACCTATCTTTATAATTTTCATATGTAATTAGACTATTTTAAAAGGCAAGAAAACAATTGACTCACAATTCAGCATAATGATTACTTATGGAGGAAAGAAGGAAGTTAAGATCTGGTAGAGAGGAAGCTCCAATAATTCTTGGTAATATTTATAGCTTACTGTGGATATAGGTATGTCGTTATTCTTTTAATTATTTATTGCCTGGCTTACACATTTGTGTATCCTTTTCTATGTATTATATATATTGCATAGTAGTTTTTTTTAAAGAGATAATGTTCATTCACAAGGGTCTTGCTCGGCCATAGAGTTCAAAAACAGGAAAACCAGAGTATCAAACCCTAGTATGCCCATCCTGGCATTGTCCAGGAGAAGAAGCCTTATTAATTGGCTTTGGAAATGTCTCATTGCAAGGAACAGTTCCATTGTTAGAGGTTCAGTCAGGTTATTTCAATCTGATGCTATTGTATTAGTTTGACTTTTTTCTACATGCTCGTTAAAGAAACTTTGGCTGTGAATTAGCTTTTCACTTAATTTTCATTTAAGTTTGCTTTGTATTAAATTAATCCATTTGGTATATTTCCATTCCCATTCATTCATTTATTCACCACAAATTTATTTAGCACTTCTATGCACCGTGTACTGTTCTAGGTCCTGACAATACAGTGGTGAATAAAAGTGTTAATCCCTTCACTCATGGAGTTTATAATACAGTGGAAAAAAGAGACAATAGACAAGTTAATATAGAGATAGAGCATATGAGGCAGTGGTGAAATGTATAAAGGGAAATAAAGGTGTGGAGAGAAATAAAGGTGTGTAAGTAGGTATAGACTGGAGGTTGTTATTTTAGATAGTGCATTCAGGAAAGGTCTCCTTTATGGGGTGACATTTAAGTAGAGGGCTGAATGAAAAGAGAAATGCAGCATGCAAATACCTAGGATAAGAACATTCCTTATACAGTGACATTGAGTGCAAACGTTCTAAAATTGTAGGACAATATGAGTGTTCATGGAACTTCAGGGAGGCCACTATGTCTGAAACAATGCAAGTAAGCACTAGGGAGAGTGTCAGGCAATGGGACTGAAAGAAACAAAGGCCAATTAAACAGAGCCTTGTTGTCCATAATAAATAATTTTAATTTTTATTTCGTTCTATGTATACTGGAAAGCCTTTAGAAGCTTGTGAACATGGCAATTGCATTATCTGACTTGCTTTTTAAAAAGATGATACTGGCTGCTATGTGGAGAATAGAATGGGGTAGCAAGAGAGAGCAGAAGTACTAAAATATTGATCTAATCCAGGTGAGAAATTAAGGTGGCTTAACCTAGGATGAGGATAGTGCATGTCGTGAAAACTGGTTAGGTTTGGAATACATTTTGAAAGTAGAAATTACGACATTTACTAATGAGTTGAATGTGAGTGTGAAGTGGATTAGTCAGGCTACTAGCAAGAAGCACATGTCTCTTGGGCAATTTTAAGCAGTTCAATAGGTGGGTTTTTTTTGCAAAGGTGAGAGAAGGCTGTAGGGAAATCACAAGGGAACAATCAGGATGTCAAGGATATTATGAACAGGAAGATATTATACCCTTAGGCCTAAAGGTGTGGAGGAGAGAGAGCAGTTATCAAAAGACCTGAGACAGAAAGGGCAGTGTGGAGAGACTTGACAGGAGCTATCATTAGCCATCCTTCAGAGCACCTGCAGGGCACGAGCCAGGGAAACGTATCCCCCAGATTAATTTTTCTCCCTCTGCTCTCCTGATGGTACTTCCCACTGAGTCATGTGAAGAAGGTAAGATTTTATATCCTGTAATTTTACTGAATTTATTAGTTCTAACAGTGTGTGTGTGTGTGTGTGTGTGTGTGTGTGTGTGTGTGTGTGTAGTCTTTAGAAGTTTTCATATACTGTATAAGATCATGTCATCTGCAAGCAGATAATTTTACTTCTTCCTTTCCTATTTGGATGCTGTTTATTCATTTTTTATTGCCTAATTTCCCTGTCTAGGAGTTCCAGTACTATGTTGAATAGAAGTGTCAAGAGTGGGCATTCTTGCCTTTTTCCTGATCTTAGAGAAAAAGCTTTCAGTTTTTCACTGTTGAGTGTGATGTTAGCTGTGGAATTTTCATATATATCACCTTTATTATGTTGAGACAAATTCCTTCTATAACTAGTTTGTTAAGAGTTTTTATCAAGAAAGGGTATTGAATTTTGTCAAAAGTTTTTTTGCATCTCTTGTGATCATGTGATTTTTATCCTTCATTGTGTTAATATGGTTTATGACATTGATTGATTTGCTTATGTTGAATCATCCTTGCATCCCAGAGATAAATCCCAGATGTTCATGGTGTATGATCCTTTTAATGTGCTGTTGAATTTGGTTTGCTAGCTTTTTGTTGAGGATTTTTGCATCTGTGTTCATCAGGAATATTGGCTTACAGTATTCTTTTCTCATTGTGTCTTTGTCTGGATTTGGTATCAGGGTAAATAACGATGAAATATTCAAAACAGAAATTAAGGAAACAATCCCATTTACAATAGTACCAAAACAATAAAATACTCAAGAATAAACTTAACCGAGGAGGTATAATGAAAGCCATAGAACAGTAATGAAAGAATTTAAAGAAGACACGGATAAATGGAAAGACATCCCATGTTCATGTGTTAGAAGACTTAATATTGTTAAAATGTCCATACTACCCAAAATGATCTACAGGTTCAATGCAATTCCTATCAAAATTCCAACAGTCTTTTATTCAGAGGTGGAAAGACTAAACCTCAAGTCCATATGGGGAGTTCTAGAGATCTTTTTACAACATTGGACCCATAGTTAAAAATACTGTATTTTACACTTGAAGATTGGTCAAGGTAGATTTATGTTGTGTTCTTACTAAAATAAGAACACATAAATAAAAAAATTTTTAAATTAAATTTAAAAAAAGGAGGAGGATAAATCTGTAGGAGCAAATATAAGCTACCTGGTCCCTGGAGGGTAAATATGAATCAGTGATAACTCCTAAGTGTTTTCTAGGAACAGTGAGTGAATGGTGGTGAAATTTACTAAAATGAGGGCTAGGTATGGTGATGGAGGAATCAAGAGTTCTGTTTTATTTATATCAAGTATAAAAATACACACTTAACACTGGGAAAATAGAAATATTGAGTTGACAATTGGATACAGATGTCTGGAATTTATAGGAGAGATTATAAATATAAATTTGGAAGTCATTAGCCACTGAGAATAAAGTATATCACTTAGGGAGTGAGTACACAGTGAGAAGAGCAAAGATCTGAGGATTGGGTACTGGAACACTCAAATATTTATTTTAGTAAGAAAAGGCAAATCCAACTATATGGAGCAGAAAGAGTGGCCAGTTATGTAGAAGAAAAACATGAGAACATGAAGAAAGTGTAGAAACTATTTTACAAATGAAGCATTGATCAACTGTGCCAAATACTGCTAAGAGGTTAAGATAAGGCCTGAGAACTGACCATTGGATTTGGTAACAGGAAGGTAACAAGTCACCTTCCTGTTACCATACATTACCACAATGTTACATGCTAGTGACAATGATTTAGTAGTAAGGGTGAAAACTGATAATGCAGTGAAAATAGGAGAAGCTTTAGGAGGAAAGCCTTAAATAGGGGAGACGGAATAGGATTCAATGCACAGATAGAGGAATTGTAACAGGAGGGGAGACAAAATATTTAGTACAGAGGCAAGTAGGTTGTTGGATCTGGTGGTGGAAGAATGTGCACATTCTTGTAGTTGCTTCCATTCTCCCAGTGAACAAAGAAGGAAGGATATCAGCTGTGAATGAGGGAGATTAAAGCTGTGCTGGATCTTTGAGGCAAAAAACTTGTGAAATAGTCAACTCAGAAAATAGGAGAATGAGTCCAACAGGGATATGGAGAATAGTTGCCTGGAAGAAGAGAGGGTCCACTTGTGGTTTCATACCCTAAAGGTAAATAAGATAGCATGATTATTGTTTTTCTCTAACTATTTTATTTTATTTTTTATTTTTATTTATTTATTTATTTTTTGCGGTATGCGGGCCTCTCACTGTTATGGCCTCTCCCGTTGCGGGGCACAGGCTCCGGATGCGCAGGCCCAGCGGCCATGGCTCACGGGCCCAGCCGCCCCGCGGCATGTGGG
Source organism: Phocoena sinus (assembly GCF_008692025.1). Taxonomy (NCBI): domain Eukaryota; kingdom Metazoa; phylum Chordata; class Mammalia; order Artiodactyla; family Phocoenidae; genus Phocoena; species Phocoena sinus. The sequence continues at coordinate 24,065,303 of NC_045784.1, read as the reverse complement.
ATCTTCCCAGACTGGGGCACAAACCCGTGTCCCCTGCATCAGCAGGCGGACTCTCAACCACTGCGCCACCAGGGAAACCCATAACTATTTTCGACACTTGAGGACAGAAGTAGAGTAGGCAAATACCTGGATTCAACTAAATTCTGAATTTTTTGCTGGTTGAGGATAATGGAGAGTTGGGGGGCAAAGGAGCTTAGATTCTACATAATGAAATTATTATAATGATGAACCTTGAAATTTAACTATTAAAAAAACCAATTGAGGGACTTCCCTGGTGGTCCAGTGGGTAAGACTCCATGTTCCCAATGCAGGGGGCCCGGGTTCGTTCCCTGGTTGGGGAACTAGATCCCGCACACCGCAATAAAAGATCCCACATGCTGCAACTAAGACCTGGCACAGCCAAAATAAATAAGTTAAAAAAAAAAAAAAGAAAGACAATTGAGAACAAGAGGGGGAGGAGGAAAAGGGCTAATTTGATAGGGTCAGCAGATTGGAGGTCCCAGTGGAGTCAGCTTTTGATGGGATCAGCAAGTGTGTTCAACCATAGAGGAACTAGAGTTCCCTTTTGCTTCACTACCTTATGGCCTGTAAGTATATATGAAGTTTGGGAGAACAGGGTGACCCAGAGCCCTATAATCTGTACCCAAGCTATTAAAGCAAAAGCAATTTGATTAAAAGATTAAAGTAATTCACTCTAAGATATGGCTGACTGATAAGCTTAATTTTCCCAGAAGCTATTTCCTTAATATAAGAGGAACTTCCTACTCTAGGACAGATATTTTTTAGAAGAAACCTTCCAGAGCCATTTGAATACCCCAGGAAATTATTACAACTACTCTTACCGACCAGCAACGTGGCAGCCTGATTCTGAAAGTGGCAAAGAGGGGCCTTTATCTGATTGCCTCACTGGGTTTGGGGATGCAGGAGACAGTCATTTCTAAAATGACCCCTGTCACATAATGGGCTTGTCTTGTTTTCTGCCCTCATGGATGTAACACCCCCTTGAGGGAGACAGATTTGTAAACCAGTATCATGAAATGAAGTCCATACCAAGATTAATAGAGATTTTTCTATGAAGATTTTATAAGATGCTGGCAAAACTTACATGTAAATGTGCTTCCTAGATTTTAGAATTACCTTTTCAAAATTTTAGGAAGCCCAGAAACTTCAGGATGCCATTTGGAGCCAAAGAGAGAAAAAAAAATCTTTATATTCTAGAACAAATTCCATTATAAACAAATAATTAAAATAGCTAAATGTATGCTAATCGATTATTATCAGAGGGTCCTAGAGTGAAAGTAGAGTGACAGGAGAGACTGTTTTGGTGTAGACATAGAGTTTAGATGGGTTTCCAGGAAAGGTATTTGAGCATAACATGGAAGGAAGAACAGTGTAGCAGCACACAGCCACGTCACATGAGTTTTCTTCTGGGCCCTTGTGTATGCGTGCTCACACTCCTCTGCCTCATCCTCATTCTGCCTCAGGCCCTTTTCTATGTGGAATCTGGCAAGGAAGCAGTTGGAGATTAACACATGGTCTGTGACGGGAGGGAAGAGATGGCATGACATATTTTGGGAAATAGAAAGTCTTGGTATGATTGGAGCACAGAGTCAGCGTAAACAACAGGCCAGCCTGTAACGTGGAATGCTTCATTGCAGCAATTCTCAAACTTTTTGGCCTCAGAACCCCTTTGCATGCTTAAAAATTATTGTGACTCCCAAAGTACTTGTACTTATGTGATTTACATCTACTGATATTTGCCCATACTAGAAATGAGAGCTGAGAAATATTTAACTATTTGTTAATTTATTATTTCAAACAAGAATAATAAATCCATTACACATTAACATAAATAATATATTTTTATTAAAGGTAATTAATTTTTCCCAACAAAATAAATTTAATGAGAAGAGTGGCATTGTTTACAATATTGCATTTTTTAATTGGTTTAATAGAAGACATCTGGATTCTCATATTTGCTTCTTCAAGCAATCTGTTGCAATATCACAGGTTATTCAGTGTCTAGAAAACTCGACTGTACATTTGTGAGAGAATGAGGACCAAAAAGGCAAATAACAGTTTAGGATTATCATGAACATAATTTTGGCCTTTCAGATCTACTAATAGGGTCTCAGGGACCCATCCTCACTCCCCATGAGTCCCCATGCATACTTTGAGAGCTGCTGCTTTCTTATAAAGGCATATAGAGAACAAGTTGGATTTTATCTAGTAGATGATGCATAGACACAAATAATTTAAGCAAGGATTGGATTTGCATTTAAAATGATTACTCCCAGTGTGGGAAATAAGTTGGATAAAGGCAAGGTTAGATGTTTGGAAACTAATTAAATTTGAATAATTTCTCACATTCTGTCTAGTATAGGACTCTTTTACAAACACATGTGTAATACTGGTTATACTTTTTAATGTGTTTAGTTTCCTCTACTTAAGAGTAAGTTACTTGGAAGTAGGTACTGCTTTTGATTCATCTTTATAACTACAGCTTTTGGTCGAGTATACAGAGTAGGAACCCAGTAAAGATTTGTTAAAAATAAATGAAAGAACTAACTAAATGGCTATCAGACTATTGCAGATAAATGATGATCTAGTCTTCAACTTAAAGGCAGTGGCAACAAAGATGGAGTAGATTCGGGAGATATACTCAATTCACTGTTGACTGACTGGAAATGCTGTTGACCTACTTATTGGATAAGGACTGTGAAAGAAAGATAAGGAACACCATTATTTCTGTCATCTACCTTATGTGACCCTGATTGAAGGAGGATAGGAGATAGAATGGGGTGGGGTTTGAAGGGGTGATTTCTGGTTTCATTTTGAATATGATGAATTGCAGATGCTTGTGGGATTTGGGCCTCTCCTAGCACCTTAAGCGGTTTTAAAGCTACACAGTATCTTATTTAAGCCAAGATCACAGTATATTCTAATATTTGTTTTCAGTGCTTTAATATTTTAGTATTTGTTTTTAATACTTTTGATGTTTTAGTGTATTTTTAATGTCTTAGTATTTTAATATTTAATCAGAATTCTTGGATTTTTGCTGTCCTAAATTTCCGGTTCTATTCGTGGATGCTGAGTTACTGCCAACCAAGTGGGATTAATTTATCTGTTGCACAGTGGCTTCTTTTCAAATTCACTACTTCTAAATTTCATCCATAATGTGGGAAGTTGAACTACTCCTACAGCTCTGTGAAGGAATCTGCTGACCCCGCATGTGGTAGAAAGCAGGAGACACAGTATCTGACTTATTCACAGAAACTGATGAGATCGCTTGTCACCATCCTCCTACTTTACAATCCCCAACTAGGGTTGATGACACATTTAAAAGTATGCCTATCAGCAAGCATGGATTTTTGTAATTCACAATTCACTAAATAGACATCATGTGATTGAAAATAAAGAAGCATCATGCAAAGAATGTGTTGTGAACAACTTAAAATGAATTCAGAACGTAACAAAACAATCTGGCTTCATGTTTTCAAGAGAGTAGCCCCAACAGACAGGGAAGAACACTTCAAACACTAAAGTGATTCAGTTCTCATGTCCTTTATTGCCGCTCATCTTTCCATCTGGCCAGAGTTGCTATTTTATCCAGTACTTTCCTGTTTAGTACCATCCTGCCTTTACATTTTGTTTCCAATCTACTCTGCAAAGCTAATTGTTGCCCTGTCCCAGGAGAATGTGAATAATTTTAAAGTTAGAAAGAGAAGCATCTTCATAGATAGAAAATAGCAGTCATTTCATTATAATTAGTCTGTCTTTCTTTTACTTATGCCAGAAGTGTATCAATATCTTCAAAAAATGAATGACTACCACCTGCCTAAAACCTGAATGAAGCCCCTCAACTCTAATTATTTTATTTTCTTCAAATTAAAACAAAATCTGGTCAGTGAAAGCTTGAGCTCTTGGTATATATCAGACACTTCTATTGGTTGCATAGTTCAGTGAGTTACAGAAAGTGTACCATTCAAAATATATATATATATATATAGTTTTGAAAAATAAATTATCTTTGATTTTCATCAATTATTAATTGTACATTAATAAAGCACATAGTCAACATAGAAAACTGAATATCCATGCATCTCACTAGAAATATTTATATAATTTAAGTGAATAGCAGAACATTACTTCTAAAGATCTGTAAGATGGATATCCATGATAATGTGTGAAATAAAGCTATAAAACTAAAATACAAAAAGATTCTGGTATAATCTAATGGAATTCTTACCCTTGCCCATGATAGAGAATTAAGCACAATAGATTTAAAAGTAATCGAAGGTGTATTTTATTAAACATATTATTGGGAGGAGTGCCACTATTTATTTCTCTTCTCATTTACACACAGAGGGGAATTTCTACTCTGCTCTGTTTTTGGAAAACTTCTGCCCTTACTCCTAATGTGATAATTCAGACTCTGAAACATATGGCAGGCCACATTTCACTGCTGAGCAGACTTACTGCTCACGTGTGACACACCATTTTGCTCTCTTGTCCAAACTTTTGCCTCAATGCTCAGACATGGTGGGCACTCTTGGGCTTCTTCTCAACATACGATAAGCATGTATGGACAGTGATAAGGGCCTGCCTTTAATAGAAATGCTGGCCATCCTTCTTGCTAGTGTTTTCTTTCACCACTGAATCTGTGTGTTAGTTGGACCTGGTATACTTGTCTACGCACTGTTTGGGTTCATAGACTCACTGCTCTGCAGGTCACATCAACTCTGTTTCTCTGTTTTTTTTCTTCTCCCTTCCTCCCACCAACCCATCCACTTTCCATGAATATTCAGTTCAAAGATTTAGATTTTGGGTGAGTTAGGAGATACCCACTTTAGCTTCCAGCTTTAACCATGTTTTCTAGTCCAGCTTTTCTGGAGAATGTTGTTATGGGGATCGGGAGAATACTGGTTATAAAGTGCTTTTAAAATTAATGAATCCATTTAATGGGGAAAAGGGTGAATGGTAGGATTTGGTTGCTTGGATTCAGTTTTATAAAATGCAAAGGAGAGGGCTAGAATACATGATTTCAATGGCCAATTTTAGCCAAACACAAGCTGAAGCTGTGAAGCAACATGGCTGATGTTCTTTCTTTTTTGTTTGTTTGTTTTGGCCGTGCCATGTGGCTTGTGAAATCTTAGTTCCCAGACCAGGGATTGAACCCTGGCCCTCGGCAGTGAAAGTGTAGATTCCTAACCCCTGGACCACTAGGGAGTTTCCTGATTTTCTTATATGGTCTCTAAATAAACCGTAACACCAATTTCATAAATAAATAAATAAGATTACAGATGTAGTTTAATATCATATTCTTTGGAAAAAAGTGTATGGCTTTCCATGGTGACTACTTAGAAAGGTAGTGCTCATTTGGAACAGAAAGTATTTAGTGAGTTTGTTAAAAATTAGTACATATTGTCATTCATTTTAGTTACACCATTTATATCCCAAGGGGAAGTCATTCAAATAGCATGTGTTCATTACTGAGTGAGCTGTAAAGACAGTTATAACCAAAGAGATCCAGAATAGGGAGGGGTCCCAAAGGTGTGGGCAGTTGGGAAACAACTTGAAAGAGTTGAAAGAAAGAGACTAGTTGAACAACTGGCAACGGTTAAAAAGCCACAGGATTGAGAATACACAAAGCTTGTTTCTTTTAGAACACGAACAGATACATTTTCATCAGGCTGATGCTTCAATATAAGGACAGTAATAAAAATCATTTGAAGATGAGATTGTCCAGTGTTTGTTAAATATTCTTGAAGCTATAGAAAGACAATGCACTGTTACTCAACACAAATGTTTTAAGTGCATGATCATGGAACATGATTTTCCTGAGTGATGAAGTCCCTTTTCATATGAACAGGGGAATTGTGGTAGGCAGAATAATGCCTCTTCCCCCAAACCTGTGAATATTGTTAACTTAAATAATAAAAGGGAATTTGCAGATGTGATTAAGTTAAAGATTTTAAGATGGGGAGATTATCCTGGATTATCCAGATGGACCTTGCAAGAGAGAGGCAGGAGGGTCAGAGTCAGAGAAAGAGACACAATGGTGGAAACAGAGGTCAGATACGTGGGGCCATGAGGCAAGGGATGTAGGCAGCCTCTAGAAGCTGGAAAAGGGAAATAAACACATTGTTCCCTAGGGCCTCCAGAAGGAATGTAGCCTTGCCTACTCATTTTAGGCTTCTGACTTGCAGAACTATAGGATAATAAATCTGTGTTGTTTTAAGCCAAAAAACTTGTGGTAACTTATTACAGCAGCAATAGGAAACTAATATGGGGATGTGTGTGTATATTAATGTCAGCAAGGCACTTCACAGCATCTTTAAAGTATTTCTGAGCCAAGATGGAGGAGATAAGACAATGCAATGATATGTGCTGTCAGATTTGAAACTGCCACAATAGATATGCCCAAAACATGGTTGCTAAAGCCATGGAATCCAGGGACTGGGTTGGAATCCAGGGTCTGGATTGGAATCCTGACCCTGCCCTTTTCTAGTTATATAATCTTCGGCAAGCTATTTGACATTTCTCTGCTTCTGTGACCCTGGCTATAAAGTGGGATTAATTATTGCAACTATCTTAGAGAGAATTGTGTGTTAAAAAATTAATACAGATTGATATTAATTATTTAATTAATATTACATAAATTAACACTTTTGAAATGCTTAGAATGTTTCATGGTACAAAGTGAGCACTGTGTAAAGGTTAGCTGTCATTATTATTGGTTCCGGCCTAAAGTAAATTCTGTGGTCACAAGGTTCAACGAACACTCTGTACTTGATTTTATGGATTTCAACATTTGTATCAACAACTTGAATAATGACATTAAAGGCCAGTGACATAATATTGGGAGCTATAAATCTAATGCCAGTCTAAAGCCTATGGAATGAAATATATTTAGGCTCAAAAAACAAAGGGTTACGTCCCAAATACTTGCCAGCATTATGATATATTTACTTTAAATATGAGTATCATGTTGTGATCAGTTACACAGCTTGAATTGCAAATACAGTTAAACTTTAGATTTTCTTAAAAAATAAAATATGCGGTTTCATATATCATAGGACTAAATTATCAGAAAACCCAACATCTCTATTCTTGCCCTAATGACCCCTCACATTCTAATCTGTTAAAAACATATGACTTATGTAGAACTAAATGTTGGCAGATATCATGGGGAAGGAAGGTCAGTCCCAGTCCAACTTATAAACCCCAATAAGGATTATCTGATAAATTCCTTAATGTTTTGTCTTGCCACTGCAACATGTAGACATTTTTTAAAATTTTTATTTATTTATTTATTTATTTTTGGCTGTGTTGGGTCTTTGTTTCTGTGCGTGGGCTTTCTCTAGTTGTGGCGAGCGGGGGCCACTCTTCATTGCGGTGCGCGGGCCTCTCACTGTCGCAGCCTCCTTTGTTGCGGAGCACAAGCTCCAGACGCGCAGGCTCAGTAGTTGTGGCTCACGGGCCTAGTTGCTCCACGGCATGTGGGATCTTCCCAGACCAGGGCTCGAACCCGTGTCCCCTGCATCGGCAGGCAGATTCTCAACCACTGCGCCACCAGGGAAGCCCCTGAAGATATTTTGACAACTAAAATCTTACAGTCTTATAGCTAATCCCTACAAAAGCCACCAGTGAGAATCTTCAAGGGAGGTTGATTCATTCCTACAATACTTAGCTCACCCATGGAGTCCTCTGATTTGGGTACCTGTGGATATACTTCTTAGGACTCAGTATTTTTTATCCTATACCAGCTAGGAGTATAGCACCAAAATTGGTTTAAGAGAGTAATTAATTAAGAGAGAAAAAATTAAAATTAAAAAAAGATCAGTCATGGCTTGCCTAGAGCTGGGGTCATGGGAGAGGAATGAATGAATGCAAAGTCGCATAAGGGAAATTTTGAGAGATCGTGGAATTAACCTATATCATGATTGCTGTGGTAGTTATATGATTGAATACATTTGCTAAAACTCATCAAACTATACACTTAAAAGTGGATGGGGCTTCTCTGCTGGCGCAGTGGTTGACAGTCCGCCTGCTGATGCAGGGGACACGGGTTCGTGCCCCGGTCCGGGAAGATCCCACATGCCGCGGAGCGGCTGGGCCTGTGAGCCGTGGCCGCTGAGCCTGCGCGTCCGGAGCCTGTGCTCCGCAACGGGAGACGCCACAACAGTGAGAGGCCCGCGTACCGCAAAAAAAAAAAAAAAAAAAAAAAAAAAAGGATGAACTACATTTCATATGAATTACACCTCCCTAAAGCCACTTCTTACCATTCTTTATTCCCTCACCCTAGAGAGCCAGACTCCTCATTTTCATCATCCTAAACCCGAAGTGTGCTGTAGAATTCTCTTTCCACGTCCAGGGAGCTTTATATTCCACCTATTTTTAAATTTAGGTTTTAATTTAAGTTTAATAAATTGGCCTTTCAATACTTATTACTCAGATATTTTCTTATTTTGCTCTCTACATAAATGGAAGCATGCTCTTCACACTTTTTTTCAAAAAAAATCACTCAACAAAGTATTTATTGAATGCCTACTAAATGTCAGGCAGTGTTATAGATGCAATAGATAAAAGAGTGAAGAAGACAGATGAAACCCCATGTCCTGATATGTTAATATTAGGTGATATGCCAAGTAGACAAATTAAGCAAGAGATGAGGATAGGAGTGCTAGGAGTTATGTTTTTTGCAAAGTCTGGACGAAAAATAAGACATCATGAAGAATGTATTAAATGAACATAGACTTTAAGAAAGAGAATAAGTAAGGCACATAGAGATATATATCTATCTATCTATCTACCTATCTATTCCAGGGAAAGCAGCAAGTATGCCTTTCCTGAGTAGAAGGGATGCTTGGAATGGTTGAAGAAGCACAGGATCCAGAATGGCTGGAGTGGGAGTGGCTATCTGCAAAAAGGGAAGTGTAGATAGAGATAAGGTCAGGCAGGTAGCAGGATGTCAGATTATTTAGAACCATATGGCCCATTTGAAAGGTCTGTGGCTTTCCCTTAAACGTGATGGTAAGATTTCTTGGCAAGAAAGCAGACTTTGGGAAAAAAAGGCTTACGTGTGAGTTCTTTATTGGGAATGTGCGTCAGGAAGCAGCAGTGAGGAACAGAGGAATCCAAGCAGAGAAGAAGGGAGCGCAAAAAAAAATATATATATATATATATATATATATATATATATATATATATATATATAATTGAGCTGGCCACTGCTACAAGTGACTGGTTGCTCCATCCATGGGATCATCTTAAAAACTTCACTAAATGTTTTCAGAGGTCTTTTCTGGGGAGTAAAAGTGGAAAGCTTTTATCAGCACTCTTTGGTAAAACGTCCCTAAAAGGGTATTAACTCATCTGCATTACTGTGTTGTGTGTTACTATTGCACCCCATGTGTGGATTTAGTAGAGAAGCCTAAGGCAGGAGGTGTGGGACACGCTGAGTAAGTTTGAAATGAAATGCTAACAGATTACTGCTCCATGAAGTTGGTGGGAGCCCAGGTAAAACTGGTCATTGCAATTGTGTTTCTATATGCAAGTGTAGATTTTAATATGAAATATAACAATTATGCTATTGATGATAGCATCAAAAGACACCAAATACCTAGGACTAAATATAACTAAAGATATCCAAAATCTCTACACAGAAATCTATAACTGAATGAAGCACTATGAAAAGAGATTTTAAAAGACAGATAACAAATGAAGGCCTATACATGTTCATAGATTGGAGGACTCACTTTTGAAAATCTGTAAACTTTCCCAAATCAATGCAATCTATATAAAATTCCCAGCAATGTGTGTATCAGTATGTGTAGGGAGTAAGGGGAATGTGGAAATTGACAATTGGTTCTAAATTTATAAAGAATTCATGTACAGCTAAAACAACTTTGAAGAAGAACAAAATTGGAGGATTTATACTTATAGATATCAAGTTGATGATTAAGACAGTATGGTGTTTGGTACAGAGACAAACAAGTAGATCAATGAAACAACACAAGAAGTCCAGAAGCATACCCACATGCATAAGGGTTTTCAAGTTTTGAAAAAGTGATCACTAAATATGTCTTGGAAGAATATCTTCATGAGCTTAAAGGGGAAGATTTTACCAACTATAAAGGAGAAGATCGGCATGTTGGACAATTTTAGAAGCAGGAAATTCTCTTCATTGAAAGACACCATTTTAAGACTTAAAAAGCCAGTGTATTTATAACCCATATAACTGACAAAGCAGTGTATCCAAAATACATAGAGGATCTCTAAATTAATGAAAAGAGATTGAAAACCCAAGTAAAGAAGGGACAAGATTTTTTAATAGCCTTCATAAAAGAGAATATAAAAATAGCTAATAATCCTATGGAAATATGCACAACCTCATTAGTAACTAGGGAAATTTATATTAAATCTACAGTGTAGATGTTCACTAGAATGAATAAAATTGAAAAGACTGAAAATGGCCAATATTATTGGCAAGGATATAGGGAAATGGAGCTTTCATATATTCCTTATTAGAGTGTATGTTGATAGAACTACCTTGGAAAATTGTTTGGCGGTATCTACCAAATTTGTTGATATGCATATCCTCTGATCCAACAATACCACTCTTGAGTATATACCCAACAGAAAGGCACATATATATTTAATAAAACATGTAGGAAAGAAAGTTCATAAAAGCATTATTCATAATATCCCAAACTTGGAAACAACCCAAATGCCACTCAACAATGAAGTGGATAACTGAGTCATCTATTCATACAATGGTACATACAGCAAAGAAAAAGAGAGTGCTACTGCAGAAAACACCACTGATAAATCTACCAAACACATGGAGCAAAAGAAGCCAGATATAAAAGAATACATACTATATGATTCTATTTGTAACATGTTCCAAAACAGGCAAATAATCTTTTGCTGGAAGTCAGGATAGTCATTATCTTTTAGGAAAAGGCAAGGGAGTACGATGGAGCGAGCCTCTGGAGTGATGAAAATACAGTATTTCTGGTTCTGTGTGCTTTATGTAGATGTGTTCACTCAGTGAATAACTAATGCTGTTCACATAGGATTTGTTTAGTTTTGTATATGTAATACTAAAACTTTAAAATTTTATTTAAAATTTTGTACCTACCTTAATGTGTTCTTAGGAATACATGAGATGGTGTATGTCTAATGATTGTCACCAAGTAGGTATATAATCGATATTAGCTAAAGACATAAAGAAAGGGACTACGTAATATTTGATCTTAAGTAGGACTGTGAATTAGTCTGGAAAAAGAAAGGGTTGTTAAGAACTGATTCAGATTAAGAGGAGAGTCAGAGGTCATGAGAACTGATAAGAGAGAAAATAATTGCTTAGCTGCCCCTGAGAAAATTTATTATGGAGAGAGGGAATGCAGAAGAATGCCCTAAGGCGAACTGAAACATGATAATAGAGGGTGGCCTCTGGTCTATGTTGTGATATATAAGTTACCAAGCTTTGGTTAGACTGAATAGGGTACACAAGCAGAGGGTAGTGCTGTGTTGATTTAGATAGTACAGAATCACTAAGATGGGCTGCTAACTCATTCCTCTTGTTCTTTTCAAAGATAACTACATTATTGATGGAAAGGACATTTGCATTTGCAGTATTTTATTTTTTAACAAAGGTTCTGATTTATATATTATATATATATATTTACTTTGTTTATCTTATGTATTTACACTTAAAAGATTAACTTATTTCTTATTGTGAGCAATTTTATAATATACTTTAGAAGTATTCCTAGATATTTATATATTAACATTAAATTTAGTTCATTTATAATAATTTTAAATTACAAGTTACATTATTCTCTCTGTAAAACTAGCCAGGTGTATGTGTGTGTGCATGTGTGTTTATTCAGTGGCATTTAAAATGCAGTGTATGATCTTTACTTTTACAATTTCCAGCCACATATTGGGCTCATCTAGACCTTTATAAAACATAAAATCTGAAAATAAAAAGTTAAAACATAAATATATTACCTTTTTAAAATGCTACATCTCTAGTTGGTGGGTCAAATTTATTATTTATAATTATTGCAAATAAATCTGTTCTTGGGTGGAGAAAACCAAAATTTTCAATCCTATCTGCTATTAACTCTTAGTGCAGTCTCCATTTGGTGATTACTGATCTGAGCCTTTATCTTAATACTTAAGTCATTTGAAGTATTTTAGAAGGGGAATGCATCCCTTAGACAGTTTGCACATCCTTTGGAAATGAGCTTAGTATTTGATTTTGTTTTCCTGCATTTTACAAATTTAACTGTCACTAGGGATGAATCTTGAAGGGCTACTGAAAGATTCAGCTAAAGATTCTGACTTGATCCGTGAAGTTTGTCTTTTTGGATGAAGTCTTCCATCCTACAATTAGCATGTGCTACAATTTATTATCATGTCTCTCATTTTTTTTAATATAGAATTGCAAACATGGAATCTGAATGCAATATTTGATTTGAATCCTGTAACAACATTAATATTTTATTTCTTTTCCTTAATAGTTACTTAGTGTTAAATATGTTTAGATATGCAAGGTATTAATCCATTTTCTCAGAAACAGCGTGTATACACTTATTTATTTCCAAGACAGTTTCTTCTGGCTGAAATAATACTTGTTTCTCTCCCATTTTAAAGTGTATGTGAGATGGATTAATTTAAAATAGAAATATACCGAGAATATGCAAGCCAATCAACTGTATTTAGTTAAAAATCAGGCAACTATCTATCATGTTAATAAGCATGAATATAGTTGTGTTATTTGGAGAATCCATTGTGTAGCAGTGAAGAACTCAACACGCTTAGATTTTTTGTATTTTAAAAAGTGAATTAACAAAATAGGTTTTTATAACCTGCTTTTATGTTGCCTGATGAATTTAATATATTCCAGGAAAGTTAGTAGACAGTAACCCACTGAATTATACTGCAATTACAGCTGGAGTAAAAAAATTTTTTTCCTTGTTCTTCCTAGCAGAAAATTAAACAATTTCTGTATTCCAAACTGTTACAAATTCAGTTTCCCAGTAGTTTATCCCAGTCTTCAGTGATGTGTGAAATAAACAAGGAACATTGTTCCTCACAAAGAGGTAGAGGCAATCATTAATAGAACATTTTTGTCTTATATTTGGGAGACGTGTAAATCCTGTAATACCAAATTATCTAACAAAATTTTTTCCACATGTAACTATACAATTCAAAATAAAGTAGAAAAATAAATTTAAGCTATTATTTAAAGTGTACTTCAAATGTAGAGAGCAGGAAGATACTCCTATTGATCATTTTTAACATTAAAAGATTTTTGAATAGGTAAGATGTGTACATGATTCAAAAATCTAAAGAATATAAAATACATGTTCAGAAGTCTTCTTACTATCCCAACCCTCCATTCCATTCCACTCCACTTTACTGATAAATATTTTTATTAGATTTTCTTTTTCTCAGTATTTTATGCAAATATATGCAAATATGAAGATACATTCACTAGCTTCATGTCATAGAAAATAGGTAGCATATACAGTATTTCATCTTGTTTTTTTTTACTTTAAAGTTTTATTGGAGATCACTCTATCTTGCTCATAAAGACTATACTCATTCTTTTTATAGATGTATAATATTCCATTATATAGATGTAGCCTGGGTTATTTAATCAATTTCCCATCAATATACACACAGTTTGTTTCCAGTTGTTTACTGTTACACTGCCTTGATGAGTAACCTCATTCATATATCATTTTAGAATGCATTTTTGTAGGACAAATACCCAAAAGTGGATATCATGGGTCAAAGGATAATTGTAGTCATATTTTGGTAAATAATCTCAGTTTCCCTGAATAGGAATTACACCATTTATCACTCTCACCAGCAATGTATTAGAATGTTTTCCCACAGCCTCACCAACCACGTTTTTTAAACGATTTTGGGATATGATAAGTGAGAAAAAGCAACTCTGTAGTGTGTGTTTTCATTTCTTTTACTATAAGTGAAAAATCAGAAAACTGTTTTCTTTGTTTAAAGACCATTTGTATATGTCTTTCTGAGAATTGCCATTTCATGTTCCTTGATAATTTTTCTATTAAATTGTTTGTCTTATTATCCTTGATTTCTAGAAGATTTTTATATCTTAAGGAGGTTGGTCTTTTGTCTGTGGTACAAACTGTAAAGATGTTTCAGTATTTTTCATTTGTCTTTTGACTTTGCTTATGATTTTTAAAATAATTTAGTAAAATTTCTTATTACTCTTTTCATTTATGCCTTCTGGATTTTGACTTTTTTGTTAGAAAGTACTACCCAACTACAGACTTATAAAAAATGCACCTATATTTACTTCTGATACTTGTGGGGTTTCTTTTTCCCCGCTTAAATCTGTAATACAATTGGAGTTAATTTTGGTGTATTTTGTGAGATATAGAACTAAAGATTATCTTTTCCCCTCTAATTGGCTCCCAGTTGTCCAAACAAGATATATTTTAAAAATTCACTTTTACCAACTGATTTTTTAGATGCCATCTTTATCATATACTAATTTCCATATTTATTCCAGTCTATTTCTGAACTTTTCATCCTATTCCATTGCTTTCTCTATTTATATACAAATATAACATGGTTTTAATTATTAAGATCTTATGATATACTTTAATTTAATAAGGCTAGTATCCCTTAATTGATTTTTAACAATGTTTTACTATCCATTTTTGCCTACTTCTTTTCTCAAATAAACTTTTAACCATAGTTGCTTAATTTTAGAAAACAAAACAAACATAGCAACAAAACTGTTAGTACTAGAGATTACATTAATTTTTTATTTATAAATGTTATACAAATTCACTTTAAGAGGAATAGACATCTTTTTTTTGTTGAATCTTCCTAGCTAAAGCATGGTATATATTTTTCCATTTGTTCAACTCAATTTCAGTCCTTCAGAAAACGTCTGAGTTTCATTTTAGATTTATTTCTCTATATATCCTTTTTGCTGTTGCTGTTTTATAGTCTTTTTATTTGATTTTTACATGGATTTTGTTTATGTAGAAGATGTATATTGATTTTTTTTGTCTTTTTTTAACATCTTTATTAGAGTATAATTGCTTTACAATGGTGTGTCAGTTTCTGCTTTATAACAAAGTGAATCAGTTATACATACACATATGTCCCCATATCTCTTCCCTCTTGCATCTCCCTCCCTATCCCACCCCTCTATGTGGTCACAAAGCACCGAGGTGATTTCCCTGTGCTATACGGCCGCTTCCCACTAGCTATCTATTTTACATTTGGTAGTGTATATATGTCCATGCCACTCTCTCACTTTGTCCCAGCTTACCCTTCCCCCTCCCCATATCCTCAAGTCCATTCTCTAGTAGGTCTGTGTCTTTGTTCCCGTCTTGCCCCTAGGTTCTTCATGACCATTTTTTTTTTTTTAGATTCCATGTATATATGTTAGCATATGGTATTTGTTTTTCTCTTTCTGACTTACTTCACTCTGTATGACAGACTCTAGGTCCATCCACCTCACTACAAATAACTCAGTTTCATTCCTTTTTATGGCTGAGTAATATTCCATTGTATATATGAGCCACATCTTCTTTATCTATTCATCTGTTGATGGGCACTTAGGTTGCTTCCATGTCTGGCTATTGTAAATTGAGCTGCAATGAACATTGTGGTACATGACTCGTTTTGAATTGTGGTTTTCTCAGGGTATATGCATCTGTACTCTTAACCATTGAGTTAAAGTGCCTTGACGCTTTATTACTTTTTACAAATTCTACTCCTGATATCAAGAGTAGGTCTGACATTAGTTACTTATGACTCCCATTTCCCCCCATATATGTTATTTTCTTAGGAATTATGGAGCATCATGCCTTGTGGAGGTAAAAATATATTGTTGCCACAGTAAAAGCATTTTAAGTCCCCAGTATGCAGGTGAGGAGGTATTTTCAGAAAACTCTGCCTCTACCCAGAAATATATGCCTTTGACGTTTTTTTTTCTATTTTATCTTTGTTTTTCTACTTTAAACATGTTTTATAAGGTGGCTGAAGGCTTTTTATCCATGAGACTGAGGTAATATGGCCTCAAACCCAATAGAATCCAGGACACCAATATTTGCAATTACTTCAAAATTTCGAGGAGTAGGGAAGATGGGCCGGTTGGAAAGCACTTGTCAATATATTCCATCTCTCAGAAAACATGATTTTCTCAACTATCTCCACCCTCACTGCTATTACTTTTGCACTCCATAGTTTACAGCACCTTCTGTAATAATGTTGGCTGCCAAAAAAGTACTCCTTCAACAAAATAAAATGCTTTCTAAATCTTAGTGATGTTGAAATACAGTCATTTTATACAATAGAAATAAACAGTTCCCTACTAAACTGAGCATAGAGAAAACTTCTTTGGAATTGAAAACAAATGGCTAGGAAAGGAATTGCTAAGCATGCTCCTTTGTCTTCTTAGGATATGTAAATTTAGGAGAAAGAAGTGCTAGGCATACTTTAAAACAGTCTCAAGGGGGGAAAAGCAATGGATTAGCATATATTTAGAATCTGCTTTGTACAATAAAGGGTTAAAAATAATTCCAACAGCTTGATTTCTTAGACCAATGTATCTTTTAAAATACTTAATGAATAAGGTTATGGGAGAACCCATTAAAAGGCATCATTTTCATTTTCCTTTCTTTCCCTTAGCATAAAGTGAATTTGCTTTCCAGGAGAAAACAAACTCTGGAAAAGTATAGTTTTAACACATTTATTGCATTAAATACCATCATTGGATTACCATCGATGTTTCCCTTTGACTACTCAGGCATTTAATAGTTTTCCAGGCCAGAGATGGCCCAAATCACTGTGTCGTTTCACTGAAACACAAATAAATGTCAATATCAAAGTAGATGTAGATTCCTTTAATCAATTAAAATTAGCATATACATCAATTAGCATGTGTGAAGCATATGCCAAAAAAAATCAGCTGATATCAGCTAACATTACATACAGGGGTCATAGGACCCAAGCAAGAAATATGCATGCTCCATCACCATGCCTCAGGATAAACTGCTTATCTCCAGCCTTGACTTCTTTTTGAGGTAGGAAGAAAGAGGCATTAATTTTTTAAAACACTTTCTGTAATGATGATATAAGTCAGACGTACCTGCCACTGGCCATGTTTGCCACTAGTTATTCCCTGCTTAACACTGAAACTAATACAGAGGAAATTTGAGCTTAGATGTGGAGAAAAGGGTAGAATGACCTGCAGGTATTCATTTATCATTTTGATAAAGCCATATTCATGATTAACAGCCTTATAGGTAGAGAAAAGACATTTTCAAGGAGAAAATAGTAGTTCTGTTAATGGTAGCAGGGGGTGTGATTGGGGTAGATAAAGGTGAAGATGTTCAATTCAGAGACATTTGATAATTAAGGTCAGGTGGATGATTTAACATTTCCTAACATGGGAAAATAGAAACAATCAGAAAAGTTCTATACATGCTTCTACAACCATGATCTTCCATTCTATCCTCATCAAAACCCATATTTCACTTTACATGCTATTAGTATGAATGCATTTTCTCTTTTTTTTAAATTAATTTATTTTTATTTCTTTTTGGCTGCATTGGGTCTTTGCACACGGGCTTTTTTCTCTAGTTGCGGCGAGTGGGGGCTACTCTTTGTTGCGGTGCGTGGGCTTCTCATTGCGGTAGCTTCTCTTGTTGCAGAGCACGGGCTCAGGAGCACAGGCTCAGTAGTTGTGGCACACAGGCTTAGTTGCCCCACGGCATGTGGAATCTTCCTGGACCAGGGCTCGAACCCATGTCCCTTGCATTGGCAGGCGGATTCTTAACCACTGTGCTACAAGGGAAGTCCTCTCTGTGTTTATCCAATGGTAGTCTATATACTTGAACACTGGATCCCGTCAAGGCTTGCCTACACAAGAACTTAATTTTTTATATTGTCCTTTTTCTCCTGTATCAGGTGCCAGTAAGCTATGACCTGCAATCCAAATTCTGCCTTTCATCTGTTAGTTAATAAAGTTTTATTGGAACACAGCTATGGCCACTCACATATTATCTATGACTACTTTTGTGCTATAATGACAGAACTTAGTCTCTGTGAAAGAGACCATATGGCCCAGAAAGTCTAAAATATTTAGTATCTGGTTCTTTAGAGAAAATGTTTTCCAACTGATGTCTGACATCCTCAATATTTTTTTCCTCTTGGTTAAATTATTCCAATTAGCAAATAAACATTCTGTAATATATTTCTCATTAAAAGTGATAAATCTCCTGACTCTCTTTTACTCCTTTAATTACTGTCCCATTTCTCTACTTCCCTTTACAGAAAATATCCTCAAAAAGCTTGTACATCTCCTAATTGTTTCCACCTTTTCTTGTCCATTTTTTCTTGAATCCACTGAAGAGTTTGTTTCAACCATTTTATACAAACTGCTCTTTTTTTTTTTTTGCGGTACGCGAGCCTCTCACTGTTGTGGCCTCTACCGTTGCGGAGCACAGGCTCCAGACGCGCAGGCTCAGCGGCCATGGCTCATGGGCCCAGCCGCTCGGTGGCATGTGGTGTGGGATCTTCCCGGACCGGGGCACGAACCCGTGTCCCCTGCATCGGCAGGAGGACTCTCAACCACTGCGCCACCAGGGAAGCCCTACAAACTGCTCTTTAAAGGTCATCAATAATGTACATGATTCCAGTTTCACTGGCCAGTTTTTAGTCCTCATTTTATTTCATTCATTAGCAACCTTTGACATATCTTTTAATCCAATTTTCTTGGAACATTTATTTGATTCTCCTAATACCTTACAGGCCAGTTATTCTATACTCAGTCACCTTTCCTGGTTCCTCCTTATTTTTATGACTCCTCAACTCGGAAGTGTACTCCAAGATTCAGTCCTCAGACCTTTATCTACAATTATTTCCTTCATAATTTCATCCAGGATCATGAATTTAAATACCATATATTCTATGCACTGATGATTCTAAAAATTATATTTCCAACTCAGACTTCTTCCTCCAATTTCAGACACCTATCTAACTGCCTCAGCATATCTCCTTGGATCATAAATAGGCATCTCACTGTTAATTTGTCCAAGACAGAACTCTTTATGCACATATTCTGATGGCTCCACCTTGCTGGGGCCTATATCTTCACTCAATTCCAAGTGAATGCAGTCTGCCTTTATAGAAACAGATAATTATCTATTTTAAAGCTTCCACTAGAGGTTTCTGTTTCTGGTATGGAGGCGTAAGAGACTAATATGCTGATCATTCCATAAACTCAGCTATGAATTTTAGACAAAAGGAAACAAATAAATCAAAATACCTGGAGCCCTGGGAACTGCACAAATACAAACAGATTTGTAAAGGGGAATCAAAACTTGGACCAAATGACCAGCACAGAGTGAATTCCCTGTTTTCTACAGCTTTGTCTGAGAGTAATACCAGTCATGGCACATTGGAGCAGCTAAAACTCCTGTAGTAAATCTGAAGCTTTTCTGGTAGGAGAGTTGGCAAGGAACCCTGGAAAGGAGAGATCCAGAGAAGGGAAACCTTAAATTTTGTGTTTAAATTCAGCCCAGACTTGTAAAACATGCATGGATAGGGCAAACTAGAAACAGTTTTCACCTTAGGCTGAAAGAATAGAATTGAAACCTGAGCCACTTTTCCCTTCAGCCAGGGCACTTTTCACATTGGGTCTAGCCAAAGAAACTACCTACTAAAAGAAAAAAAAAACATATCACTACTCTTCAGAGTAATAGAATCCGGAGTGTCCAAAATCTGATTTTCGTAATGGCATGATATAATCCAAAATTATTTGACATATGAAGAGCCAGGAAGTTTAGATCCAACTTTAAAGGAAAAGGCTATCGACAGATGCCAATCCTGAGATGGGCCAAATGATGGAAATATGTTAATTAGATAAATATTCCAAGTAAAAGCATATATTATTTGATTGGACAAAAAGCAAGACCCAGCTATACACTCTTTGTAAGAAATACACCTTAAATATAAATAAAAGATAGATTTTAAATAAATAAAAAGGAAAAGATATATCATGCAGAGTAAATCTAAGATGGAACTGTAATATTAATATTAGATAAAATAGGCTTTGAAACAAAGCTTGTTCCCAGAAGCAAAAAGGGATATTTCATAAAGATATAATGATCAATTTATCAGGAAGATATAACAGTTATAAATGTGTATGTGCCTAATTACAGAGCCTCAAAATAAATAAAATAAAAATTGAGAACACTAAGGAGAAAAAAAAGATACTTCCATGTAAGGAGGTTTTAACTCGTTTTCTCAAAAAAAACCCACAGAATAACTAGTCAAAATTTAGTTAAATTATGGATATTTGGAACAATACTATAAGCCACTGTGACTTAATTTATATTTATAGAACACTACACCAGACTACTGCAGGATATACAATTTTTTTTCAAATGCATAATGTAAATTCACAAAGATAAACCGTATGCTGAGCCATAAAAAGAGCCTCAAAACTTAAATATATTGAAAGTATATTCTTTAACAACATAATTTAATTAGAAATCAATAAGAAGACATCTAGGTAACCCGCACCACACACACACGCACACGCACACACACACACACCCGAAAGAGTGCTAAGAGGAAATTTAATAGCTTGAAACACATTTTTTAGTAAAGAAGTGAGGTCTAAATTCCTTGAACTAAGATTCCATCTCAAGAAAGTAGAAAAACAAGAAAAAGTCAGCCCCAAACCATTAGAAAAATGAAAATAGTAAAGGTGTGTGTAGCAATCAAAAGATTATAAAACATTAAATAATAGAGGTAATAAAGTCAAAATCTGGTTTTGGGGAAAGATGAACGAAATTCACAACTTCTAGCTATACTGATCAAGAATTTAAAAAGATAGAATGCAAATCACCAGCATCATGAATGGAAAAATGGATATCACTGCAGATCCTACAGACATTAAAAGAATAATAAGAGAATATCATGAACAACTTTATGCAAACAAATTATAAAACTGAGATGAAATGGACAAATTTCTTGAAAGATTCAAGCTACCAAACTCAGTCAAGAATACATAGATAACCTGAATAATGCTATATCTATGTACTATTGAATTTGAATTTATAGTTAACAATCTTCCCAGTAAGAAAACTCCAGGCTCTGATGGTTTCATTGTTGAATCATAATGAACATTTAAGAAAGCAATTATACCAATCACAAAACCTTAAAGAAAATAGAGGGTGAGGGAACACCTTCCATACTCATTTTATGAGGCCAGCATTACCTTCATGCCACAGCCACACAACAATATTAGAGGAAAACTATGGCTCAATATCCCTTACAAATTTAGATGCAAAATCCTAAACAGAATATCAGTACATCTAACCCAGCAATATATAAAAAGATAACAAATCATGGCTAAATAGGGTTTATCTCCAGAATGTAAGTTTTGTTTACTATTAAGATAATCAATTAATGTAATTCAAAAGCATATTAAGAGAACAAAGGAGAAAATTTCATTGCAAGAGAGGCAGAAAAATTATTTTACAAAGACGAATATCTATTCATGATAAAAATACTCATCAAACTATAAGTAGAAGACTACTTTCTCAATTTGATAAAGGGCATCTATAAAAACTGAAAAACCTGCAGCAAACATCATACTTTTTTATTTTTTATTTTATATTGGAGTACAGTTGATTAACAACGTTGTATTAGTTTTAGGTGTACAGCAAAATGATTCAGCTATACATATACATATATATATTCTTTTTCAAATTATTTTTCCATTTAGGTTATTACAGAAAGTTGTAATAACCTAAATGGAAAGTTTCCTGTGCTATACAGTAGGTCCTTGTTGATTATCTATTTTAAATATAGTACTGTGTAGATGTTAATCCCAAACTCCTAATTTATCCCTCCCCCCCACCTTTCCCCTTTGGTAACCATAAGTTTGTTTTCTAAGTCTGTGAGTCTGTTTCTGTTTTGTAAATCAGTTTATTTGTATCATTTTTTTTAGATTCCGCATATAAGCGATATCATATGATATTTGTCTTTGTCTCACTTCACTTAGTATAACAATCTCTAGGTCCAACCTAGCAATCTCTAGGTTGCTGCAAATAGCATTATTTCATTCTTTTTTATGGCTGAGTAATATTCCGTTGTATGTATATACCACATCGTCTTTATCCGTTCATTTGTCGATGAACATTTAGGTTGGTTCCATGTCTTCGCTATTGTAAATAGTGCTGCTATGAACATAGGGGGGCATGTATTTTTTTAAATTATGGTTTTATCCGGATATATGCCCAGTAGCAGGATCGCTGGGTCATATGCTAGTTCTATTTTTAGTTTTTTAAGGAACCGCCATACTGTTCTCCGTACTGGCTGTACCAATTTACATTCCCACTAACAGTGTAGGAAGGTTCCCTTTTCTCCACACCCTCTCCAGCATTTGTTGTTTGTAAACTTTTTGATGATGGCCATTCTGACTGTGTCAGGTGATATCTCATTATAGTTTTGATATGCATTTTTGTAATAATTAGTGGCTCACATCATACTTAATGGTGAAAGGACGAGTGCTTTTCCCTAATTCAGAAATAGAACAACAACATTCCCTTGCACCACTTGTCTTAAACTTTGTGTTGGAGGAAACTTTGTGTTGGAGGCCCTAGCTATAGCAAAGAAATGAGTCATAAAGATGTTAAAGGGAAAAAAAACTGTGCCCATATGCAGATGACATCATTGTTTGATAGAAGAATCCTGAGCAATCTTCAAATGACTACTAGAAAACAAGTCAGAGAATTTAGCAAGGTCACAGGGTAGAAAGTTAATATACAAAGAACAATAAAATTTAAAATATTGCATTTACAATAGTGCCCCAAATCACCATATACTTAGGAATGAATTGGACAAAAGCAATTAAAACTAGAGAACACTGACAAGGAAATTAGAGAATAGTTAAATGAATTAAGAAATATGCTATGATTCTGGATTAGAAGACTCAAAACAGGTAATATACCAATTAGCTCAAATTTATCTATACTCTGTATTCAACAAAATCCCTGTATTCAGCAGATATTTTTTTGGTAAAAATTGACAACTTGATAGCTAACTTTTAATTGTGGTTCGTAAAGGATAAAAAGAATCAGAATAATTGATAGACTAGCTTTAAAATTTATGTTACTGGTTTGTTTCAGTTCAACTGTTTTATAGTTTCTGAAAAATATTACAATCCACCAACTCTGCATTTAGTATACAAATTTAACTGAGCACTGAGAACACTTACTGAAAGTATATAGAATATGTGTGCATCTCTTTTTATCATACATTATTGGACATTATTGTCATTTTCTCAGCCCAGAAAGCCACCAGGAAACATAAAGATTGTACATATCCAGACCTCTGGTTTTGAGGGGGAGGATTGTGTAAATGGTGAAAAAAATGCTATACAATACAAATATTGAAGTTGACATAAGTAGATTTGCTTTAGCATTTATTTAATAACTCAACCACTGCATATTTTTTATCATTTTTTCGGTGCCGTTTCCCTGTCAATCAGACTAGTGCAAAATTGTGACCTCAGTTTATTTTGCTGGAAATTTTTACCTCAAAAGAAGTGCCAAAAAAAAAAAAAAAGAAGTGCCAGTCAGCTTTTAACTGGGTATTAGGGGTTAGGTCAGGTTAAGAGAACATTGTATACATTTTTTAAAAGAAAATATTTTCAAACTCTTCATACCACATGCGATGGTGCCCTCAACCCCTTGTGACCCGATAAACTGATAATGGCAGATTAAGCATCCCAATTTAGTTGTGGAAATCTCCTTTTTTGGGATAGTATTAATACTATACTTAAAAAAAAAATGCTACTACTTCTAAAAGATGAGAGGCTTTCCAACTTGACTCTAAATGTCTCCCTGCCATTGTGTTCTTTGTCAGGACTGCCCTATAGAGTCTATTTAAAGAGAGATTAAAGAATCAAGCCCACAGATGGTTTCTCAGAAGGATTTGCTATTGCACTTGACAGGAAGTAGCTTATCAATCTTCTGGAGGCCTTTTGTTTAGAAAACTAGTGTTTAGGATGAAAAGTAAAGCAAATCTTGAGGGCCATTTGCTCATAACTTGTCCATGTTTATATGCCTTGAAGTATTTGTTCTTGTTAAACTATATAGATTTTGGCAAACTACACCATTCCTTAAATAGTAACTATGAGGACTAGTTGTGATAGAATTGAAACAGAAAGTGGCTTGTTTAGATATCCAGCTGAAATCCTCTTTCATTGAAAAACACAGCTGAACAAAGTGAAGCATCTTGTTCAAGGCCCCACAGCTAGCTAAAGTCAGTCTTGGCTGTATTCTTTCTAGTATGCCACCCAATGCCCTACATTTTAATTTTTGATAGCAATCCTGGTCTACTTATACTGAATTGTAAAAATTTACATTTACATGCAAATTCAAATGTAAATTTTAAAATGTAATATTTGAATCATAGTTCCTGGTACTCTGAAAATAAGCTAGAGAGCTTTATAAATCTTACAAGTAGGCATTAAAATATCTATGTTAATCAGGACATAAATGTTGATTGCTGTCTTAATTATAGAGAGTGTTATAACATTTATAACTGTTATTCACTATGATTACATTATCTGCCAGGCACTATGCTAGACTACATATATTTGATCTTGAAAAGTAGGTACTGTTATACACATATTTTAGGTGAGTAAATTGACACTCAAAATGTCAAAGGGCTTCTCAAGGACACCTAGTTAATTAATGACAAAGGACTGATCTCATTTCGGAGCTGTTTGATTTCAAAGCCTAAGCTCTTATGCATTTTGATAACTCCAAAATGCCATTCTCTGTAGCCCATGCCAATAGTGAATCAAACCTATTTTTCTTCTGGTTTAATTTAAAATTTGTTTATATAATTTTGGTTTTTTTTGGCAGCTAAAGTTGCTCTGCATAAATTTCTATACATTACTATAAATCCAACCCGCAAAAATAAATGTAACCTTCATAAAAAGTGATCCTTAGGGTACCCCTTAGTCATCACTTAACTAAACATAGGAAGATCCTTAGAGTTTACCAGATACAAACCAACAATTTTAGAAGGGGAAACTGAGACCTACTAATGTGATCATGAAGCCAATTAAGTTTCAGAAGGGTGTGAACTCTCAGAGAGCCAGGTATGAAAAGCAAATCAAACTCTTCTGTCTGCTCTGTATGCTGTGCAAACTGGTGTGGTTGAGGTAGGAAAGGAGAAAAAAAAGAGCAATTTACAACACATTATGTAGGCAGAATTCAACTGTATGAGGTGGTCCTTCCAGAATAAAAATGTCCTACGGTGTAGTTGGAGTGTTATTATACTAGGCATGTTTACATTTCAAGTACAGTCATGTTTCTATTGTCATAATAGAAACAAGGCTGGCATGGGGTGCTTAAAACCTCATAAATACGTGAAAAGAAATAATGTATGTGACCATCTCTAATCTAGTTGATATCTTTGAATACCTGAAAAGTATGTATAGAATATTACTTTAAAATTTGGGTTTGTTTTCTGTTAATTATTCATAGAATTAAAAAAGGAAAAAATATAAATCTAAGTCTTAGGTAGACAGAAAGATGCTCTTTTCAAATAAACTTTCAATGTTAATTTGGCAGAAGCTATTACTTGACATTTTTTTTTTTTTTTTTTTTTTTTTGCGGTACACGGGCCTCTCACTATTGTGGCCTCTCCCGTTGCGGAGTACAGGCTCCAGACGCGCAGGCTCAGCGGCCATGGCTCACGGGCCCAGCTGCTCCGCGGCATGTGGGATCTTCCCGGACCGGGGCACGAACCCGTGTCCCCTGCATCGGCAGGCCACTGCGCCACCAGGGAAGCCCAAAGCTACTGCTTTTTGAGCAGTTATTATTGATGGTCATCATGCTAAATGCTCTCCAAGTATTTATTTTATATTCATAGTTGTCCTTTTAAGTTATGCATTATTTCCACGGTACAAATGAAAAACAAACAAAACAAACTAATGCATAAAAGTTTTAAATAGCTTATCCAAGGCCACAGACCTAGCCTAGAACTTGAGAACTGTGAGCTCCAGTCCTAGCTTTGCCATTGACTTGTTGAGGTGATTTAAACAATTTAATTTTCTGTGTCTGTATTTCTTGGTCTGAAAAAAGAAAAAGAAAGATCAGGTGGTAATATGCTACCTTGAAGTTCTAGTATTTGTGAAAGTAATTGCTGAAAAAGCTTTTCTAAACCTCATCATGATGAGGCCATTCTGCTCTTTATCAATTAGATAATTGACCAGTTATTCTTCATGTGTGATTGAGATCTTTCCTCTATTTCATGTAAGCCCATTTCCATTTATTTGATCCTCTGAAGACAAAACAATAGTCCACTCAAAAACAACATTTAATACATTCTTTTTATGCAATTTTCTGAGTAGGCAAAAACTTTATTTAGCATTTTAATACAACTAGATTTCTCCCTTTCAGTGTTTAAAAATATTCTTGGGCTTCCCTGGTGGTGCAGTGGTCAAGAATCTGCTTGCCAATGCAGGGACACAGGTTCGATCCCTGGTTCAGGAATATCCCACATGCCGCGGAGCAACTAAGCCCCTGCGCCACAACTACAGAGGCTGCGCTCTAGAGCCCGTGAGCCACAACTACTGAAGCCCGCATGCCTAGAGCCTGTGCTCCACAACAAGAGAAGCCACCGCAGTGAGAAGCCCGCGCACTGCAATGAAGAGTAGCCCCCGCTCGCCACAACTAGAGAAAGCCCGTGTGCAGCAATGAAGACCCAACACAGCCAAAAATAAATTAATTAATTTAAAAAAATTCTTTGCCATACA
Source organism: Phocoena sinus (assembly GCF_008692025.1). Taxonomy (NCBI): domain Eukaryota; kingdom Metazoa; phylum Chordata; class Mammalia; order Artiodactyla; family Phocoenidae; genus Phocoena; species Phocoena sinus. The sequence continues at coordinate 24,038,431 of NC_045784.1, read as the reverse complement.
CTTCAATTTCTTCATATCCTTTATTAAAATAGAGACTCAAATCAAACGTAATACTCGAATAATAGAGTTTTAACTAGGGAACTAAAGCCAAATACCTTTATGAAGGAAGAGTGATTTCTTAACGCTTTAATATCATTGTATTTTTAACATGTTTTTGACTTACGTGAATTTCATTCTTATCATTATATTGCTGGTATAGTTTAGAGATGACTCTGTTATCTCTTTGATTTAAAAATCTTTTTATAGCTAGTGGGAAGCAGCCACATAGCACAGGGAGATCAGCTCAGTGCTTTGTGTCCACCTAGAGGGGTGGGATAGGGAGGGTGGGAGGGAGACGCAAGAGGGAGGAGTTATGGGGATATATGTATATGTATAGCTGATTCACTTTGTTATACAGCAGAAACTAACACACCATCGTAAAGCAATTATACTCCAATAAAGATTTAAAAAAAAACAACAACTAATGCTGGCATAGCAGGCAACACAGTTACTCTTTTGATTTTCAGAATTGTGTGCAACTATAGTAATAAATTTTGTCACAAAATAAAATAAAAATAAATAAAATAAAAATTTTAAAATAAAATAAAAATATTTTAGGTATTTATATCTAGTTATTTTTCTCTTGCTATCTTACTTTGAGGTTAAGAATATCTCTGGGTTTTTTAGTCATTCGATTTTATTAATTCTTGAACAAGTTTTTCCCCCAAATACATTTTATTCTAATAATGAGGATGTGGTCAAGAAGTTTGATAATTATATTTTATTTCCCTTATATATGTATTTAATATAGTCATAGAATGAAATTGTACTGTTGGACAAAGTCTTGTCATACACAAATTATTTATTCCTTCACCCAAAATTATTGTCAAACTTTTGACAGATATTTTTTTGGTGTGGTCTTTCCCTAGTGTTTTGCTTACTTAGAAATGGTAGAGGCAATACCAAACTTCTTTATCTAGTCACTTTGTTTTTCCCAACTAGATGAATTTTACATATTATTTTCAGTTAGAAATTGGAAAACAAAAATTATTCTTGATTTATTCATGAGGGATCATTTGCAAAGCATGAAGTTTCTTTATAATGCCCTCAGTAGCAGAGAAAATACCACAACGTATAAATTCAGTACACAGTGCTGATGATATATTTCATCCTGTTCTAAAACTGGTCAGTTACATTGATTTCAGAGAGGAGTGATCAGAAGGGTCTCATCATAAAAAGGATGTTAAAGTAAGCATGAGTTTGTAATTTAGGAAGAGAAAATTAAAGAGGAATCCAGTTGTTACCTCCCAGTACTTTAAGTAGGATTATCAGATGAAAGTTACAATGTTTGTAATTGAGCAGGCCTGCAAATGATCACTAATCTCATGAGTGAGTGAGCTTTGTTATCACTAAAACGCTGAAAGAAAGTCTGTAGAATCAAGTGTAAGAACTCCTATATTTGTGTAGATGGATATGTTGGATTAGATGACCTATATAATTCTATATATTTAATTCATATCAAAGGTGTGCTACCAGGTAGAACATTGTATTAGGTGGAATCATATGAAGTTGATCACCTTTTTCTTCTTTTTTTTTTTTTAACATTTTTTACTTACATTAATGATGCATAGTTTCACCTAATATAGTAGGATTTGCTATTAAATTCTGAATGTCCTGCGTGCAGCATATTTATGTCTCTGCCCTTAGGGGTATTTTATTTGCTGTCAGTCTCTAGACTAGTCTTTCAACCTTTCTTTTTATTGTCCACCTGTGCACTTCACTCATTTTTGCCATTTTAACTGGGCATAAGCCAGTCTTTGCAATCCAAGTCTGCAACTATTTATTGAGTTTAAAGATATGGAAAATTCTTCTTTAGCCTCTTCTGATGTTAAAAGATGCTGGGATAGAGATAAACCCATGCACATATGGTCACCTTATCTTTGATAAAGGAGGCAGGAATGTACCGTGGAGAAAGGACAGCCTCTTCAATAAGTGGTACTGGGAAAACTGGACAGGTACATTTAAAAGTATGAGATTAGATCACTCCCTAACACCATACACAGAAATAAGCTCAAAATGGATTAAAGACCTCAATGTAAGGCCAGAAACTATCAAACTCTTAGAGGAAAACATAGGCAGAACACTCTATGACATAAATCACAGCAAGATCCTTTTTGACCCACCTCCTAGAGAAATGGAAATGAAAACAAAAATAAACAAATGGGACCTAATGAAACTTCAAAGCTTTTGCACAGCAAAAGAAACCATAAACAAGACCAAAAGACAACCCTCAGAATGGGAGAAAATATTTGCAAATGAAGCAACTGACCAAGGATTAATCTCCAAAATTTATAAGCAGCTCATGCAGCTCAGTAACAAAAAAACAAAGAACCCAATCCAAAAATGGGCAGAAGACCTAAATAGACATTTCTCCAAAGAAGATATACAGACTGCCAACAAACACATGAAAGAATGCTCAACATCATTAATCATTAGAGAAATGCAAATCAAAACTACAATGAGATATCATCTCACACCAGTCAGAATGGCCATCATCAAAAAATGTAGAAACAATAAATGTTGAAGAGGGTGTGGAAAAAGGGAACACTCTTGCACTGCTGGTAGGAATGTGAATTGGTACAGCCACTATGGAGAACAGTATGGAGGTTCCTTAAAAAACTACAAATTGAACTACCATATGACCCAGCAATCCCACTATTGGGCATATACCCTGAGAAAACCATAATTCAAAAAGAGTCATGTACCAAAATGTTCATTGCAGCTCTATTTACAATAGCCAGGAGATGGAAACAACGTAAGTGTCCATCATTGGATGAATGGATAAAGAAGATGTGGCACATATATACAATGGAATATTACTCAGCCATAAAAAGAAGCAAAATTTAGCTATTTGTAATGAGGTGGATGGACCTAGAGTCTGTCATACAGAATGAAGTAAGTCAGAAAGAGAAAGACAAATACCGTATGCTAACACATACATATGGAATTTAAGAAAAAAATAATGTCATGAAGAACCTAGGTGTAAGACAGGAATAAAGACACAGACCTACTAGAGAATGGGCTTGAGGAGGAGGGAGAAGGGTAAGCTGTGGCAAAGTGAGAGAGTGGCATGGACATATATACACTACTAAACGTAAAATAGATAGCTAGTGGGAAGCAGCCGCATAGCACAGGGAGATCAGCTTGGTGCTTTGTGACCACCTAGAGGGGTGGGATAGGGAGGGTGGGAGGGAGGGAGACGCAAGAGGGAAGAGATATGGGAACATATGTATATGTATAACTGATTCACTTTGTTATAAAGCAGAAACTAACACACCATTGTAAAGCAATTATACTCCAATAAAGATGTAAAAAAAAAAAAGGATGCTGGGATAAGACTGGAAGCATCTGATGCGTCTCAGATGAGATTCTGTGGTTCTGATGCTCAGAAACTGCTCTCCTTCCCATGCTGCTTCCCCTTTTTTTTCCTAATGTCAACCATGCAGATTCTACCTGTGGTCACATTTGCTCTCATTTCTCTTTTGGTTCCAGAGATCATTAGCTCTTTGAAGTAGAGATAATGCCATTGTCTTAATTTTCTCTCTCTCACTACCTGTTACAGAGCAGGTATTCCATAAAAAGTTCATACAAAGGCAAAGAACAACTCTGATATTCTTAGTGTTGCCACCTGGAGGAGATATTTCGGTAAGACAGTGAGATCTCTACTGTAGGTGTGTCTTAAGGTACACATAGACCCTGAGATGAGGATGTTTGTTAATATAATTTAAGGAAGTGCTCCCAGGGGTGTCCTGTAAGAGATAGTGGAAGCCAAGGAAGGGTGCAATCTAGGGTGAAAGTCCCTCAAGTGGTAGCTTTAGCCTGATTCTGCTGAGGAACTCTGGAGATTATCCCAGGCAAGGGAGCTGCACTTTCATACCACTACACTGTTCAGTCACTGGTTAAGGGCCACCCTAGGGGGTGGGCACATTAACTCCCAGATGCTTCAAAATCTTTGCACCTGTGGGCAAAAGCAGCTCCAGGAGCTTGAGCACAGAAGAGCTGTGTGTTGGCACTGGTGCTTGGTAGGAAAAAGGAAATGGATGGTGCAAAAAAAAAAAAAATGGTAAAAAGAGATTTGAGGGAATCTGGTTGGAGCAGGAACAGTAACAGCCACAGGGTATCTATAAGCTGGCTATTGGGAGGGCTCTGTTGCTACTGCATATGCTGATGTTTGTAGAAACCTAATTATGAAAGTGAAACTAAAACTAAAGTCATAGTGAACAAATGCTATTCACTTCCCTAAACTAGTTGGCTGGAGGCTTCGAATCCCACAGTTGCCACACACCACTTCTTGCATGCTGAATGAATGATCTGGAGCACAGTGGTGGAGAGCAGGGACTGACAGTGGAAAGGTCATTTGAAGTTCTCAGCACCTGCTACTGGCAAATCAACACAGATAACGTCAGTTACTTTTCCTTTTCTTGCAAGTCACAAAAAGAAAAGTTTCCAGTATAAAATCAAAATCTTGGTAAGCCATGCTTAAAGCTAGGAGGAAAAAATATTACAGAAGGACTCAATCCTCAGCTATTAATTAGTCCAATTTAAAGACCTTAGCTTCAAAGAAGTCTCATATGTGATTATAATGATCTTTGGACAAACTCTTGTATGTTATGTGTGAGATGGGTCTCATTGTAATAGTTGCCAGTTCCTGGAGACTAAAGCTTTAAAGGTTTGTTCAAATAGAGCGGTGACCCAACTCAGAACATCTCATTCAATATCTTGTGGCTTTAACAGGAACTATTAAATATGTCAGGAAGACAAAGAGTCAGTATAAAGTACATAAAACTTTACAGGATTTTTTTCTTGAGAAATACAGTCTTCTTCCTTTAAATAAAGGACTCTGGGAAGACTCTTGGCAGCTTCAACAACATATAAAAATACTCATTTTGCCAACATTGTGAACTTAAGTTGACCTGAATCACAATGACCCCTAATCTTTTGTCATATGGAAATTCAATCGCTATTACAAACAATATAATAACATTACATAAATTAACTTTATTGGTAAATATGAGATGTTTACTCATTAAACAAAGACAGAAAAACCTTTCAAGAAGATTTAAACCTCATATAAAATAAGTTACTCTAAAGTAGAAGGCAAGAATCCATCCTTATTGGACACTCTTTAAAACAAATTTTTGTATTTTGCTTTCTCATTTATCCTTTTCAGTACTGGTCTTTCTCTTCCCTAATTTCATAGGAAATCCCTATATTCAGAGAGAATTATTAGAATGCATTTATTAAATATACCAGAAGTTTGACCTTAATAAAATATTTTTAAGTGTCTGATAAGTCTTACTTAAATATTAAAACCAAAAATATGTGATGCGGTTTTGTTCTGGTATTCTATGACCAGAAATAATTTTTTTTATTTCTACAATATGTCAGTTATATAGTAAAATTAATTCTGTGGTATAAGCATAGACTCTGGGAACTTCAAATTAGAAAGTATGTAGTACCTGAGCAATCTTATAGTTTAGACCACTTATCGTACAATTAAGAAACCTAGTATCAACAAAGATTCCGAGTAAAGGCTTAAAATGTGAACTATTTCTGAAAGATATTTCAATAGCAAAGTGTTCAAAGAATTGATATACCATTTCAGCTATGACTATATAACTTTAACTATGACTATATAACTTTAATATAACTATATATTTTTACGTGATGAAAGGTTGTACAGTAAATGATTGATCTGATTGAAATTAATGTACTGAAAAAAAATTTTTTGCTTCAGTTTGCTTTAGTTAATGGGATTTAACTTTTTAAACCCAAAATATTTATTAAAGGACTTTAACAGATGAATTCCTAGTTTTACTGTGGTAAGCATGACAACCTAGAGGTTCTAGAATTATGCCTATATGGTAGCCACTAGCCACATGTGACTATTAAGCACTTGAGATATGGCTGGACTAATGGGATTTAATTTTAGAGTGGACCTCCCAAAGAACATGATGCCATTCAGGGTGGTGCAGCTCTAATGACCTGGTTGTCTTGTCACCCATTCAGGAGAAGAGACCTAGTGTTTCACAATCTAGGGATACATTATGCAACGACTATTCACTGTCTCTACTGCTACTTACCGTATCTGCTTTTGCCACTACTCTACCCTCTTTCTACTCTTACCTTTATTGCAAGGTCTGTAGTGACTCACTGCTTCTGCTAACTGACGTGTGTATGAGTGTGTGTGCACAGGTGCGTGTACATGTGTTTATTTCTTCCTTTGCTATAAACAGCTGTATCACTCCCATTCAACCTTATCCAAACAAAGGATTCCTTTATTCACTGCTGAGTACAAGAGCTCCTCCATTAGCCCAGCTCAGGGGCACTAACCAATCTATATATATTTACTTGTAAGACAGGACCCCATCTTTGGGTAATAAACGTTGGTCAGAGAAGCTGTTGCTTTTCCTCCAGCAATAGCTTGGGTCTAACCTTTAGCAAAGCCATCCCTTACTAACCTCACCTCCCTGTGGTGTGTTTCTAGATGAACAAGGAGAATGCAGATATAATCTTCTGGTTCCAGCTATTCAAACACATAAAACTGACTAAATCAAGTTTATTTTCATAGATAAAGAGTTTTCAAATGTATTAACAACTCAATATATTTCATCTTGCTCGGCAACGCCTAGAATTCCTTCATTATCGGACACAGATTTTCACTTTACAATTGAAAGCATTAAAGTACCAATTCTTGGCTGAGGAGCGAGGTCAATTAAGAAATTGCTCAACTACTCTAAATGCTTGAATATTGATACTTCCCTGTTTCAGAGAGGAATTGGACACTAGGAATTGGTTGGGAAAAAGAAATAGAAAAGGGAGTAGATAGCTTGTGATGTGTAGGAAAAAATGTTGAAAAGAAAGACCAAGAATCAGTGAATACAAGGTCCAGTATTTAAGAGACTTTTTTCATTATTATTTACCTCTAACTTTATGCAAAAGGAGAGAAATGATTTTCTGAATGTTAGTGGTTTTCCTCATGCACATTCATACTCATGCTTACTTTAGCACCATTATTAAGACCCTGCATTACTGTTGACAGTAGTCAATGTGTTTTGTGAAGTTTATTTTTTCTAACTCAACCACATTCACTGTAGAACAGTTTTATTATTTTGGGATTTGCAGGGCAGGAGCAAACTTTCACAATCTTGCCATAGAATTATATCCACTCCTAGATTCTGTGCCACTGTTTAGTCCATAGGGACCCTGACTAACTCATGGTTGTGATGAACCTCTATAGTCATGACTTCTTTCAACAGAATCTAGGAAGAAAGAAGTAAACAGCACGTTAAATGCCTGAGTGTGGCGCCAGAGATTAACAGGGATGGGTTTTGCCACGTGGGAAAAATTTTTTTTTTTTTTTTTGCAATTGACAAGGAAATTTAGTTATTTCTGAGGTATACATTTTAAAGTAATAACTAAAATTATGACTTATAACATTATACCAGAACGTATAAGATTTTTAGAAATTTCATGTAATGTCTGAAACATTTATATTAACACATTTCCATACAAATAACCCAAAGAAAGTTTAGTATTAGTTGTTTTTTTGTTTGTTTGTTTTATTATACTGCAGGTTCTTATTAGTCATCAATTTTTTTTTTTTTGTGGTACGTGGGCCTCTCACTGTTGTGGCCTTTCCCATCGCAGAGCACAGGCTCTGGACGCACAGGCTCAGCGGCCATGGCTCACGAGCCTAGCCGCTCTGCGGCATGTGGGATCCCCCTGGACCGGGGCACGAACCTGTGTCCCCTGCATTGGCAGGCGGACTCTCAACCACTGCGCCACAGGGAGGCCCAGTCATCAATTTTATACACATCAGTGTACGCGGTGTACACATGTCAATCCCAATGGCCCAATTCAGCACACCACCATCCCCACCCCACCGTGGTTTTTCCCCCTTGGTGTCCATACGTTTGTTCTCTACATCTGTGTCTCAACTTCTGCCCTGCAAACCAGTTCATCTGTACCATTTTTCTAGGTTCCACATATATGTGTTAATATACAATATTTGTTTTTCTCTTTCTGACTTACTTCACTCTGTATGACATTCCCTAGGTCCATCCATGTCTCAACAAATGACTCAATTTCGTTCCTTTTTATGGCTGAGTAATATTCCATTGTATATATGTTCCACATCTTCTTTGTCCATTCGTCTGTCAATGGGCATTTAGGTTGCTTCCATGACCTGGCTATTGTAAATAGTGCTGCAATGAACATTGGGGTGCATGTATCTTTTTGAATTATGGTTTTTTCTGGGTATATGCCCAGTACTGGGATTACTGGATCATATGGTAATTCAATTTTTAGTCTTTTAAAGAACCTCCATATTGTTCTCCATAGTGGCTGTATCAATTTACATTCCCACCAACAGTGCAAGAGGGTTCCCTTTTCTCCACACCCTCTCCAGCATTTGTTGTTTGTAGATTTTCTGATGATGCCCACTCTAACTGGTGTGAGGTGATACCTCAATGTAGTTTTGATTTGCATTTCCCTAATAATTAGTGATGTTGAGCAACTTTTCATGTGCATCTTGGCCATCTGTATGTCTTCTTTGGAGAAATGTCTATTTAGTTCTTCTGCCCATGTTTGGATTGGGTTGTTTGTTTCTTTAATATTGAGCTGCATGAGCTGTTTATATATTTTGGAGATTAATCCTTTGTCTGTTGATTCGTTTGCAAGTATTTTCTGCCATTCTGAGGGCTGTCTTTTCATCTTGTTTATGGTTTCCTTTGCTGTGCAAAAGCTTTTAAGTTTCATTAGGTCCCATTTGTTTATTTTTATTTCCATTACTCTAGGAGGTGGATTAATAAAGATCTTGCTGTGATTTATGTCAGAGTGTTCTTCCTATGTTTTCCTCTAAGAGTTTTATAGAGTCCGGTCTTACATTTAGGTCTGGAATCCATTTTGAGTTTATTTTTGTGTATGGTGTTAGGGAGTGTTCTAATTTCATTCTTTTACATGTAGCTGTCCAGTTTTCCCAGCACCACTTATTGAAGAGACTATCTTTTCTCCATTGTATATCCTTGCCTCCTTTGTCATAGATTAGTTGACCATAGGTGTGTGGGTTTATCTCTGGGCTTTCTATCTTGTTCCATTGATCTATGTTTCTGTCTTTGTGCCAGTACTATATTGTCTTGATTACTGTAGCTTTGTAGTACAGTGTGAAGTCAGGGAGTCTGATTCCTCCAGCTCCGTTTTTTTCCCTCAAGACTGCTTTGGCTATTTGGTGTCTCTATATGAATTTTAAGGCTTTTTGTTCTAGTTCCGTAAAAAATGCCATTGGTAATTTGATATGGATTGCATTGAATCTGTAGATTGCTTTGGGTAGTATAGTCATTTTCACAATACTGATTTTTCCAATCCAAGAACATGGTATATCTCTCCATCTATTTGTATCATCTTAAATTTCTTTCATCAGTGTCTTATAGTTTTCTGCATACAGGTCTTCTGTCTCCCTAGTTAGGTTTATTCCTAGGTATTTTATTCTTTTTGTTGCAATGGTAAATGGGAGTGTTTCCTTAATTTCTCTTTCAGATTTTTTATCATTAGTGTATAGGAATGCAAGAGATTTCTGTGCATTAATTTTGTATCCTGCAACTTTACCAAATTCATTGATTAGCTCTAGTAGTTTTCTGGTGGCATCTTTAGGATTCTGTATGTATAGTATGTCATCTGCAGACAGTGACGGTTTTACTTCTTTTTTTCCAATTTGTATTCCTTTTATTTCTTTGTCTTCTTTGATTGCCATGGCTAGGACTTCCAAAACTATGTTGAATAATAGTGGTGAGAGTGGACATCCTTGTCTCCTTCCTGATCTTAGAGGAAATGCCTTCAGTTTTTCACCATTGAGAATGATGTTTGCTGTGGGTTTGTCGTATATGGCCTTTATTATGTTGAGGTAGGTTCCCTCTATGCCCACTTTCTGGAACATTTTTTTCATAAATGGGTGTTAAATTTTGTCAAAAGCTTTTTCTGCATCTATTGAGATGATCATATGGTTTTTATTCTTCAATCTGTTAATATGGTATATCATATGGTATATCACATTGATTGATTTGCGTATATTGAAGAATCCTTGCATCCCTGGGATAAATCCCACTTGATCGTGGTGTATGATCCTTTTAATGTCTTGTTGGATTCTGTTTGCTAATATTTTGTTGAGGATTTTTGCATCTATATTCATCAGTGATACTGGTCTGTAATTTTCTTTTTTTGTAGTGTCTTTGTCTGGTTTTGGTATCAGGGTAATGATGACCTCATAGAATGAGTTTGGGAGTTTTCCTTCCTCTGCAATTTTTGGAAGAGTTTGAGAGGGTTGGGTGTTAGCTCTTCTCTAAATGTTTGATACAATTCACCTGTGAAGCCATCTGGTCCTGGACTTTTGTTTGTTGGAAGATTTTTTTTTTTTTTTTTTTGCGGTACACAGGCCTCTCACTGTTGTGGCCTCTCCTGTTGCAGAGCACAGGCTCTGGACGCGCAGGCTCAGCAGCCATGGCTCATGAGCCCAGCTGCTCCACGGCATGTGGGATCTTCCCGGACTGGGGCACGAACCCGTGTCCCCTGCTTCTGCAGGCAGACTCTCAACCACTGTGCCACCAGGGAAGCCCTGTTGGAAGATTTCTAATCACAGTTTCAATTGCATTACTTGTGATTGGTCTGTTCATATTTTCTGTTTCTTCCTGGTTCAGTCTTGGGAGGTTATACCTTTCCAAGAATTTGTCCATTTCTTCCAGGTTGTTCATTTTATTGGCATACAGTTGCTTGTAGTAGTCTCTTAGGATTCTTTTTATTTCTTCAGTGTCTGTTGTAACTTCTTTTTCATTTCTAATTTTATTGATTAGAGTCCTCTCCCTCTTTTTCTTGATGAGTCTGGCAAATGGTTTATCAATTTTGTTTATCTTCTCAAAGAACCAGCTTTTAGTTTTATTAATCTTTGCTATTGTTTTCTTTGTTTCTATTTCATTTATTTCTGCTCTGATCTTTATGATTTCTTTCCTTCCGCTAACTTTTGGTTTTGTTTGTTCTTCTTTCTCTAGTTCCTTTAGGTGTAAGGTTAGATTGTTTATTTGAGATTTTTCTTGTTTCTTGAGGTAGGCTTGTATAGCTATAAACTTCCCTCTTAGAACTGCTTTTGCTGCATCCCATAGGTTATGGATCGTCGTGTTTTCATTGTCATTTGTCTCTAGGTATTTTTTGATTTCCTCTTTGATTTCTTCAGTGATCTCTTTGTTATTTAGTAACGTATTGTTTAGCCTCCATGTGTTTGTGTTTTTTACGTTTTTTTCCCTGTAATTCATTTCTAATCTCATAGTGTTGTGGTCAGAAAAGATGCCTGATATGATTTCAGTCTTCTTAAATTTACTGAGGCTTGATTTGTGATCAAAGATGTGATCTATCCTGGAGAATGTTCCATGCGCACTTGAGAAGAAAGTGTAATCTGCTGTTTTTGGATGGAATGTCCTATAAATATCAATTAAATCAATCTGGTCTATTGTGTCATTTAAAGCTTCTGTTTCCTTATTTATTTTCATTTTGGATGATCTGTCCATTGGTGTAAGTGAGGTGTTAAAGTCTCCCACTATTATTGTGTTACTGTCGATTTCCTGTTTTATAGCTGTTAGCAGTTGCCTTATGTATTGGGGTGCTCCTATGTTGGGTGCATATCTATTTATAATTGTTATATCTTCTTCTTGAATTGATCCCTTGATCATTATGTGGTGTCCTTCCTTGTCTCTTGTAACATTCTTTATTTATTTTTTTTTTTTTGCGGTACGCGGGCCTCTCACTGTTGTGGCCTCTCCTGTTGCGGAGTACAGGCTCCGGACACGCAGGCTCAACGGCCATGGCTCACGGGCCCAACCGCTCCACGGCATGTGGGATCTTCCCACACCGGGGCACGAACCCGTGTCCCCTGCATCGGCAGGCGGACTCTCAACCACTGCGCCACCAGGGAAGCCCAACATTCTTTATTTTAAAGTCTATTTTGTCTGATATGAGTATAGCTACTCCAGCTTTCTTTTGATTTCCATTTGCATGGAATATCTTTTTCCATCCCCTCACTTTCAGTCTCTGTGTCCCTAGGTCTGAAGTTGGTCTCTTGTAGGCAGCATATATATGGGTCTTGTTTTTGTATCCATTCAACAAGCCTGTGTCTTTTGGTTGGAGCATTTAATCCATTGACATTTAAGGTAACTATCGATATGTATGTTCCTATGACCATTTTCTTAATTGTTTTGGGTTTGTTTTTGTAGATCCTTTTCTTCTCCTGTGTTTCCCACTTAGAGAAGTTCCTTTAGCATTTGTTGTAGAGCTGGTTTGGTGGTGCTGAATTCTCTTAGCTTTTGCTTGTCTGTAAAGCTTTTGATTTCTCCATCGAATCTGAATGAGATCCTTGCTGGGTAGAGTAATCTTGGTTGTAGGTTCTTCCCTTTCATCACTTTAGGTATATCATGCCACTCCCTTCTGGCTTGTAGAGTTTCTGCTGAGAAATCAGCTGTTAACCTTATGGGAGTTCCCTTGTATATTATTTGTCGTTTTTCCCTTGCTGCTTTCAATAATTTTTCTTTGTCTTTAATTTTTGCCAATTTGATTACTATGTGTCTCGGCGTGTTTCTCCTTGGGTTTATCCTGTATGGGACTCGCTGCACTTTGTGGAGTTGGGTGGCTATTTCCTTTCCCACGTTAGGGAAGTTTTCGACTATAATCTCTTCAAATATTTTCTCGGGTCCTTTCTCTGTCTCTTCTCCTTCTGGGACCCCTATAATGCGAATGTTGTTGCGTTTAATGTTGTCCCAGAGGTCTCTTAGCCTGTCTTCATTTCTTTTCATTCTTATTTCTTTAGTCTGTTCTACAGCAGTGAATTCCACCATTCTGTCTTCCAGGTCACTTATCCGTTCTTCTGCATCAGTTATTCTGCTATTGATTCCTTCTAGTGTAGTTTTCATTTAAGTTATTGTACTGTTCATCTCTGTTTGTTTGTTCTTTAATTCTTCTAGGTCTTTGTTAAACATTTCTTGCATCTTCTCGATCTTTGCCTCCATTCTTTTCTGAGGTCCTGGATCATCTTCACTATCATTACTCTGAATTCTTTTTCTGGAAGGTTGCCTATCTCTACTTCATTTAGTTGTTTTTCTGGGGTTTTATCTTGTTCCTTCATCTGGTACATAGCCCTTTGCCTTTTCATCTTGTCTGTCTTTCTGTGAATGTGGTTTTTGTTCCACAGGCTGCAGGATTGTAGTTCTTCTTGCTTCTACTGTCTGCCCTCTGGTGGATGAGGCTATCTAAGAGGCTTGTGCAAGTTTCCTGATGGGAGGGACTGGTAGTGGGTAGAGCTGACTGTTTCTCTGGTGGGCAGAGCTCATTAAAACTTTAATCTGCTTGAGTGTTGATTGGTGGGGCTGGGTTCCCTCCCTGTTGGTTGTTTGGCCTGAGGCAACCCAACACTGGAGCCTACCTGGGCTCTTTGGTGGGGCTAATGGCAGACTATGAGAGGGCTCACGCCAAGGAGTACTTCCCAGAACTTCTGCTGCCAGTGTCCTTGTCCCCATGGTGAAGCAGCGCCAGCCCCCTGCCTCTGCAGGAGACCCTCCAACACTAGCAGGTAGCTCTGGTTCAGTCTCCCCTGGGGTCACTGCTCCTTCCTCTGGGTCCTGAAGCACACACTACTTTGTGTGTGCCCTGCAAGAGTGGAGTCTCTGTTTCCCTCAGTCCTGTCGAAGTCCTGCAACCAATTCCCAGTAGGCTTCAAAGTCTGATTCTCTAGGAATTCCTCCTCCCGTTGCCGGACTCCCAGGTTGGGAAGCCTGACGTGGGGCTTAGAACCTTCACTCCAGTGGGTGGACTTCTGTGGTATAAGTGTTCACCAGTCTGTGAGTCATCCACCCACCAGTTATGGGATTTGATTTTACTATGATTGCACCCCTCCTACCATGTCTTTGTGGCTTATACTTTGTCTTTGGGGTATCTTTTTTTGTGAGTTCCAGTGTCTTCCTGTCGATGACTGTCCAGCAGCTAGTTGTGATTCTGGTGTTCTCGCAAGAGGGAGTGAGAGCACGTCCTTCTACTCTGCCATCTTGGTTCCTGGTCTGTAGGAAAATTTTTGTAATCTCAGTGATTTGGTACAAATAAATAATATGTTTACACATCTTGATGTCCCTGCCACTAAACATGCTTGAGTGACCTCTAAAGATATTTGAGAAATATACCACAATACTTTGTTCTAGTTAGATCTGTTTACTGGATAAAGCAAAGCCTGTCTGTTTTAGTGGGGCCCTGAGCAAAGACTTTCTAGCTGGTTCAAGGTACAGGACAACTGACTTTGTCAACTGGCCCTGATAAAACAGCACATGCTGTGTTGCTTGAATTGTCAAGGGCAGATGTGGATGTTCTATCAAGCCTGTTGTAAACCATGAAAGAAGAATCATGGAGGAAGATCCAAGACTTTGGGGGCAAAGTTATACCTACTTTACCAACTATTTTCTTCTTGAGAAGAACCTGTAGATCAATTCACAGTGACTGAATTTCTGGCCCAGGAAACCTTGGGAATACCTGACCCTAGCCACTATCATAAACTGGATATATCTGTTGCACCTAGCCATAAAGTCTGGTATACACAGAAGCTCTTAAATATCAAGTGAAAAGATACATGGACAGCAGTGAGCCTGAGCAAGTTCTAAAAGCATAAGTAATTTGCATAAGTAGCTAACTCATACTTCCAGAGTGCCTTACTCCTACCAAATTACTTCTTCTTCAAACCACATCTGTGGCCTGATGGGGAATTCCCTATGACAAATTAAGTAGGGGGTGGGGGGGAAGCTCAATTTGGAATTATAGAGAGCTCTGCCTTATAGCAAAAATGAACTCCTACAACATTACAGCCCCAGGAGGAACCTTTAAGATAAGTGAGAAATGGAATCCTACCACCAAGAGGGATTCAAGTCAGGTTGAAACAGTGTTGATCACTGGCTCCGAGAAAGATTCTTTCCCCTTAACTTCTCTGATATTATTCTCTTTCTGTCTTCCTCTCAGATTTTTGTCAGCCCTTCTCTGTCCCTTTTGAAGACCAATCTTCCTCCATATATAATTAATACTGAGTTTATCACGTTTAGTTATATACTCTCTTTTTCTTTCCATGCTACATTCACACTAGGCAATTTTACATGGCTTCAATTGTTATACATACCTCAATGAGTCCTTCATTTCCATCTCTAGCCTAGGACTCTCAGCTTTAGATCTACATACTTTTTAAAATTGTGACACAATATACATGACATAAAATTTACTATTTTGACTATTTTAAAGTATATAATGTAGTAGCACTAAGTACATTCACATTGTTATGCATCCATCACCACTATCCATCTTCCAAACTTTTTCATCTTCCCAAACTGAAATTCCATACTCATTAAACAATAACTCCCATTACTTACTTCCTTCAATGCCTGGCAACCACCATTTTCCTTCCTGTCTCTTTGAATTCGCCTCTTCTAGGTACTTCATATAAGTGGAATCATACAATATTTGTTCCTTTGCGTCTGTCTTATTTCACTTAGTATAATATTTTCAAAGTTCATCCATGTTGTAGCATGCATTAAAATTTCATTCATTTTTAAGGTTGAAAAATATTGCATACATATACCACATTTTGTTTATCCGTTTACCCATTGACAAACATTTGTGTTGTTTCCGTTTTTTAGCTGTTGTGAAAAATGCTCCTATGAACATTGGTGTTCAAATATCTGTTTGATGTCTCTGCTTTCAGTTCTTTAGTGTATATACACAGGAGTGGAATGGCTGGATCATACAGTAATTCTATGTTTAATTTTGGGGGGAACTACCATACCATATACTTTTGATACATTTCCCTTTACATTTGAATGTGACATAGACTCTTCAAAATAAATAAAATAAAATGTTTTGTCTTTTCCCCCAATATTGTCCTTCATTAGTGTTCTGTTGGAGAATGGCACTGCCAACCAGGCAGGTATATAAACCAGAAAATAAGAAGTCACTCTTAATATAATCCTCTTCCTCACCTTTCATATCATTGTCTTGTCAGTTTTAACTCTGAAATATTTCTTGAATCCACTTATTTGTTTCTATCCTTATCAGCATTTCTGTAGAAAGAATTCTCATTATCATTTTGATTACTGCAATAGCCTTCCTACTGGTTTACTCACATCCTTTCTTACCTGACCTCCTTACAAATACTCCTCTACAATACAGTCTGAAAGTTCATATTGTAATCATGTCACCCATCTGCTGAAAAATATTCAGTGGTTTAATATTGTTAGAATAAAGAGCATAATTCTTTTTTTTTTTTTTTTTTTTTTTTTTTCGGTACGTGGGCCTCTCACTGCTGTGGCCTCTCCCGTTGCAGAGCACAGGCTCCGGACACGCAGGCTCAGCGACCATGGCTCACGGGCCCAGCCGCTCCGCGGCATGTGGGATCCTCCCGAACCGGGACACGAACCCGTACCCCCTGCAGCGGCAGGCGGACTCGCAACCACTGTGCCACCGGGGAAGCTCAAGAGCATGATTCTTAATGTGGCTGGCAAAGCCCTGCATGATCTGGCCTCCACTTCCTAAGCTTCATCTTTCACAAAGCCTGCCTCTTTCTCTGATCTCCCATCATTCTGAGCTTCCTTGGGTTTTTAATGGATCTCCTACCTGGGTTATATGGTTAATGATACTCACTCTAACTAGGAAACTACCCTCTATTCCTCATCATCACCACATGGAAGCTTTCCTTCACCTCTCAGATCAAGTTAAACTCCCTCTCATAGGCTTTCATTAATGCATTTGTCTTTTTCCTAACATCTTACCATAGAAGTATTTCCGAGTTTTATTTGTTTAGGTTTTTTATTAAAATCTATCTTACCCAATAAAATAAGTCTCAGGAGGTCATCACCATGTCTATTTTTTCAAACCTCTGTATATCTGACAGATAGAACAGTTCCTAACACAGAGTAACCCTCAGTGCTTGTGGGATAAAAATATGAATCGATTTATGTCTCTGTGGAATCACCAGAATTCAAGCTCCTTTCTCTGATAAGGGTCTGGTATTGCCTTTTTCATGTTGGTATCCCCAGCATCTAGTATGTTTAGTGATCGATCATGTTTACTGAACTGAACACCCTGATTGCAAGTTCAACAGAGCTTTAAAAATTAGCCATAACCATACCCTTGTCCACAGTTATGTTTCTACCCCTCTCTTTAAGAAAATCCTACAAACTGTGTCCCCTTTCCTTTGCAGGGTGATTGGTTCACTCTTTTGTTTTCCCAAAGGAAAGGGACATTTTGTTTAGGCCAGGAAATTAAGACAAGCAGGGAAAAAAAAAAGTCTGGGGAGAGTTGCGAAAGAGAGGCAGTCTAGGCAAACTTGCCCCAAGGTGAATGCAAACTATTTCCTTTTTTTTTTTTTTAAAGATGTTGCAGGTAGGAGTTTATTAATTAATTAATTTATTTTTGCTGTGTTGCGTCTTTGTTTCTGTGCGAGGGCTTTCTCTAGTTGTGGCAAGCGGGGGCCACTCTTCATCGCGGTGTGCGGGCCTCTCACTATGGCGGCCTCTCTTGTTGCGGAGCACAGGCTCCAGATGCGCAGGCTCAGTAGTTGTGGCTCACGGGCCTAGTTGCTCCACGGCATGTGGGATCTTCCCAGACCAGGGCTCGAACCCGTGTCCCCTGCATTAGCAGGCAGATTCTCAACCACTGCACCACGAGGGAAGCCCCAAACTCTTTCTAATTGTCTCAATTTGTTGAAATGGAGAAAAATGCATTAACAAAATTAATAATGAGTGCTGAATGCCAAGAACTATACTGATGTCCTCTAGTTAAGAAAACACATCTGCAACAACAGCTACAGTTGGAGTCATTTCCTCATTAAGGTTATGGTAATCTATTGTCCTTCTCCAAGTCCCATAAATATTCTGTGCTGACCAAAATGAAGTGTTGACAGTTACCACTCCTGCTTCTTTTGATTCATTCATGGTGGTTCCAGTCTTTGCCATTCCCCCAGGGATGTTTTATTCACTACCTTGGCTAGGAATAGAAGATTCAAAGAATTCTCCTTGAAACTTCCTAAGGTAACAAAGCACCCCGCGTTAATATCCTGTTATTTTATAAGTAGGTGTGCATTTATGCATACACACACACATACACAAATATTTATATATACTTATATATCAGACCATACAGACTTAAATTGAAACTTCCTTTGAAATCTGAGCACAAAAATTCCTACTTCAGACTACAGTGACATTTGTGTCTTCAAAATTTAGTGTTAATCAATACCTTTCACAATTGTACCTGCAATATTTAGATTTCACTTTCTCAGCACTTAGTGACTCGGGATAATCAGTATAAGTCACTTCGGGAAGCCTAAAAAGAGATACAGAGTAATTACTCACTTTTGGTGTTGCAAGAGTGACCTCAGTGGTATCGCAGACTCCTCTGTGCTTGGGAACTGACTCAAGAATGGAAACGGAGTGATAAACTGTGACTCTCTTTCATGTTGCCTTAGGCAGGGCTAAAGTTTTGTTTCATTTTGCGCTGCATTTTATTATGCAAATTAAGTCAGACTTAAGGTATCTTATGATTAATTAGGCATAGCCAGAGATCTTTGCAAGTCAGGGCATCCTTTGACAGCTAATGACCATTCTTCCTCTGTTGCCCGTTGTGTTAAGTATGTCCACTTTGTTTTTGGAGGTTAACTCCATTCTGCAACGTTTTTTTACAAAATAAATGTATTTATTTATTTATGGCCGCATTGGGTCTTTGTTGCTACGCACGGGCTTTCTCTAGTTGCGGCGAACAGGGGCTACTCTTCATTGAGGTGTGCAGGCTTCTCACTGCAGTGGCTTCTCTTGTTGCAGAGCATGGGCTCTAGGCACACAGACTTCAGTAGTTGTGGCATGCAGGCTCAGTAGTTGTGGCGCATGGGCTTAGTTGCTCCATGGCATGTGGGATCTTCCCAGACCAGGGCTCGAACCCATGTCCTCTGCATTGGCAGGCAGATTCTTAACCACTGTGCCACCAGGGAAGTCCCTCTGCAACCTTTTGATCTCATCGAGATTGGGAAGCCAATTAAATTGCATTTCATTGTACCAGCGTTCCTGGCCTAAAGCCAATAAAGCACTAAATATTTGTGTGTTGTCATCACCTATGTCTTCCTCAGGACCTTGGTGAAGCAAGACTCTGGGTTTGAGAGTGAATTTGTGGGGCACATGGTGTGAGTACCACAGATCACTCCTATTCCTCAAAGGATTTGACTACCTTCTACACTATACCATTGTCATTTAAAGTGTTTAACATAATAACATCGAAGTTTGCATTAGCCAACCAGAAAACTATTAACGCTTCAGCCATTTGCCCGGCTAGCACATTGGATGCGTAACCTCTATGAATTAATACATGTAAAATAATCAGTCTGATCTAAAGATGTATTACACCTTCCTTGGTTTAGTCTTTTCACAATTTATTTGCATGATTATTTACCAGATTTGTTGATGTTTTTAATAAACACCCTAAAATATTTTTGCTTGAATGCTTCTTTTCACTATTTTTACTTTATACCTCACTGCATCCCCTTACCAGACCATGTTGAATTTGAATGTTGGTACCCAGGCAGCAACAGTAGGGGGTGAAAGGAATTTGTTAGTGTCCTCCACCAAGAGACAGGGAACTACTTCCCACGGCAAAAGTTACATAGTTGGATTTTGGAGAGTGTTTTGGATATTTCAAGATCTTCTCTGTCTTCTAAATCTTACCATTACATTTACTAAAATTTTACTGTTTTTCAGATCAAGGTCTTAGATTTTACACTTTGAAACTTTGACTTTAAATGGCTATATATATATATATATATATATATATATATATATATATATTACTTGGAACAAGAAAGATTCACATGGAATATTCACAAAGGCAAGTCCATATTTGTCTTCTTCAGTACCTATAAACCTGCTTGTTGCACGTGATCCTTTTACCACTGTTTGTTTAAAAGGGCAGGCCCCTTGATTTCTCAGCTCTTAAGAAGCATAAAGCCCTATGGTTACTCCAAGTCAAAAACAAACCTTCAATTCTGTAATTGAAAGCAGCCAGTCCAGAATACTGTTCAGTCTTTCCATGTCAGTTTGTAGACAAATCTTTCACCTTTCTACAGCCTAGGGTCTCAACTCCTCCCTCAGCCTCCATAAACTCTGCCCATGTCATAGCATTGGGAGAGATGAACAGCAGGCAAATAGGGAAGTTCTTTCCTGACTGGCATTATTGCATGATGGCTACAGACTCTCTGAACCTGAACGTGAGGAAGTCACTGTGTGTACTTTTATCAGTTCTTCAGAGGAGCTACTGCTGGATTCTCTATCTTTCCTTTGGCAGAGGTAATACATTCTATTTCTCCAGCTTCTATTCCCTACCTTAGGCCTTGCTTTTCTAGTATTCCACTCTTTCTAATTTTGTCTAAGGAGAGAAAGCCCATATAATTAATATTTTTGACTAACATGACTTACATTCTTCCTGGAAATAGACAGAGAGGGCAAAATGAATAAAATAAATACCATCTATTGAAAATAATAAATGCTTGGGAATGTGATGTTATCTAAACACACAAACATATACACCCAAATACATATATTGTTTTCTTTCATTAATCTCTTACATAATGATACATTTGCATTAGAATTTTACAGAAAATTAAATTGTTAAACTAAGGCACAAAGAAGTTAACTTGCCAAATGTCATACAGCATATTAAGTGGGAAAGTATGTCTGACTGAATGTCCATGCTTTTAACTGTTATGTTATCCTAATTCACTAAAAAAATAAGTGAGTTGATTCTAGCAATCACCCATGTTTGGAAAAGTATGGAAATCTGTGAGTTAGGATGGGTGATTCAGCATGTGGTTTCCAGGTGTAGGCTGCCTGGTTTGATATTTAAAGTCTTCTACCTTTTAGTTTTACAATCTTGGACAAGAAATTTAAACACTGTGCCTGAGCTACCTTATCTAAGAAATAGGAATACACAAAGAGGAGTATTATACCTCTTGAAGGGTTGTTATGAAAAATAAATGAGATAATTACATGTGAAGCGTTTAGAAAAATGCTTGGCATATAGTAATGATGTAACACATAAAGTGGCTCAAAAATAGTTGGCATATAGAAAGGACTCATTAAAATTAATTATTGTTATTATTATCATTATTATGATTGCTAATATTACTCCTACTCTCAAGTCTTATCTAAAGTTCAGGGTGATCTTTGGATTCTTTAGAACTTTCAAGAAAATAAATTATAGTCATATAAATATAACTAATATATATGAGAATAATTCCTAGCTGCTTGCTTTAGGAGTAGCATGTGTACGTATGTGACTGTGTGCCTGTGGCAGAGAAGATGTAGTTACCCAAAACTTCTCAGGAGCTTGTGGGGACTCTGATAGTCCTCAATTATATATTTAAGTCAAGATGTCCTGCGGAGAAATTTCATCTCTCTTCAATCTAAAATAGTATAGAAGCAGTTGCTAGCTTCGTAACTAATTCATATAATATGCAGAGACTTTTTTTCTTATCGCTCCAACTGGAAATCCAAATTTGACACATGAAAAGGCAACGTGAGAGATTTTGAGGAAATAACCATGAATTACACTTTATCTGAAATTGAGGGATTTTATTTATCAAGTATAAAGGTTTACCCTGTAGTTGTCTTGGCCTCAAGACTTCAGACTGCATTAGTCAGAAATAACTTTTTGCTAACCACGTTTATTCCTGCTATAGGTGAAGGCCATTTTCTCAAAGTGATTAACTGGCAGTAGTACTCAATCCATTTATCCTTCCTAGGCTCTTCTATTGTAATGCATTGCAATAGTCTCCCTTCTCTGGGAAGCTACAAATAGGCAGTAGCTGTGAAAACTTGAATTTGAAGTTTCTTAAAAATGAAAGTCTTAGACCTAATGAAACTGCTCCAATATAATGTTGGGAATGTTTGAGAAAATGTAGTGTTCTTCATCTTCTTGAGTGGTTTGCTTGGCAGATGTTCTATTTTAACTGATCACAAGCCAGGAAAAATGATGTGAATGGCACTGAATAATTAATTAGGATAGGCTAGAAACCCTAGCCAATGCAGTGTTCAAAAATGATTACCCAAATAACCCAAGACCTATGCTTTGCAATACCTCAGTTCCATGACTACCTGCTGAACTGCACAAATTAGAGCTCTCAAAGAATATTTCACACCTAATAATATTAACAGATTATTTCATAGCAATTCAACGAAAAGCAAATACTCTATTTGACATGGAATCTTTATACATGTTGAACTTATTTTGATATAATGCTTCAGCCTGCTATTGTCTAGGTCATGTCATCCTAACATTGCATACATAATTTCGTTTTCCTTTAGGGAGTTACTTTCATTCTGAAGATTTTAGTCCTATATTAAGATAGACTGTTTATGAACTTAATTTAAACTTCCTTTAGTATAGTATGTAAAATTCAGTACTTCACATACTTCATTCTGGGTTCATTGTTCTAAAAATTGGCATGCTGTGAGATTTCGGTGAACTCAATTCATGACTTATTTTGAAAATGATGCTCCCTAAATTTATTAATACTACTGAGTGATTGTATATTTCAGTTAGAATTATTTCAGTTGAAAGTGACAGAAAACAGCCAAAATTAGCCTTAGCAAATAGGAACGTGCAGTCTCAAGAAAATGCAAAGACCAGGTATGGCTTTTCAAGAACTCAGGAATATTTCTGGGCCTTGGCATTCTTCTGTGTGTATATCATTGAAAGCAGGTTGTCACCCAACTGAAACTATTATCAAGGGAAGAGGGAATAGATGCTGGATAGATAAAAAGTGTTCACTGTGTTTAGAAACGGATTCTTTTTTGTGTATTCAGAAGTGTTACCCTTTTAAGGCTGCAAATTTGGAATATGGGAGAGATGAGAGGCCTAAACTCTGAAGCATCCTAGAAATTCCTCATAGACTATTCTTACTAAAGACTCATGCAGTGTTACTTAATGTTACTTAAGATTTAGTAAGTAAATGGAAAACTCATAGCAGTGTTTGAGGCAGGATGAGGATGACTTAGGTGAAAAAATAAGAGTTGTCAGTAAAAATAGAAGGTTTTTATTTTTTAACAGTTACAAGATTATAGTGAGGTACTCAGAAGTAACCAAATAATAGAGTTTGCCCTGTTATTGTGGTAGACACAAATTAGTATACCACCTGTGTTAGTTTGTCTGGTGGCCATGTCTGAGATTATGACAACATAGCAGAATCATCTGGATTTGTGACTAATCTCATTGAGCCAATCTCAGAACCTCATCCACCCTCTCCCCAGTGTATTTGACCTAAAGGATGGGCACATGATCCAGGCTGGGCCATGTGGATTCCTTCCCTTGATACTCTTCAAACTGGTGCTGCAAAAGATAAACCAATCCTTTCAGTACCAATCACAGCACTAAAATACTGTAAGCTCAGAAGAGCCTGCAGCAACATACTACTTCATGTGCAGATATTGTTTTGAGAGAATAATTTGCCACATGGAGACAAGCAGAGATGAGAGATGAAAGGGAAAGCCCAGTGGCATTTCATTTACTTATTCCAGTGCTCTCAGGCCAGCTTCCAACTCTACCCTCCCCAGATATTGCAACCAACAAAGACCACTTAAGAGTTTCAGTTGTATGCTACTTACTCGAAATCAAAGTCCTGACTAAACCAAGCAATTTAGAAACAATCTAAATGGGAAGGAAATCTAGAAAAGAGGGGATATATGTATATGTATAGCTGAATCACTTTGCTGTATAGTAGAAACTAACAACATTGTAAAGCAACTATAAGCCAATAAAATTTTTTTTTAAATAGAAACAATCTAAAATATTAGGAAAGATTTTAAGAAGCATTAGACAAACAAAAAACAAAATAAAACTCAGAAAGTATGGTAGCAACAAAAATTTAAAAACCACTATGAAACAAAGATGGAAGAGTTATGGAATTGAGACTACAGAAACTTGCTTCTGGGTTTCTTTTTAGAAATATTGGAAGCAACTCTGGGTAATTAAGCAACTCTGGGTAATTAAATAATCATTCTCCAAGAAAAAATAAACAGTAAAGTGAATGAAGCTCTTCTTTGAAAGAGAGTTCAACACAGAGGCACCGATAACTTTGGGGATGGGAAGGGCCAAGACCAGGGATAACTTGTTAACAGAAAACATCTGTAGATAAGCAAAATTACATTAAAGAGTAACTGTAGATGTTTCCTGTCATTAATTTGGCAAACACATGAATATTTTTCCATTATTGTTTGACAGTGTCACCTTTTTCTGATCGAGTGAGGCAACACAAATATTATTTTAAAAAATAAGCATTTCTTTGATGATCTTGTTTTGTATAACTGGGAAGGGAAGCCTATTCTGTTTTCTGGTCTTATCCTATGGAGCCCCCTTTACTATTTGTGTGCCCTTGGCTTCCCAGTAAGCTTTCATTCCTATCTACCAGCACTTGGGTTGTCTGAAAACTCCCCTCAGGCTGCAGAACTGATTTACCTGAACAGAGAGAGCCAGAAGTTCCTGGTAATTTATAATCCCCAAGGTGCAGTGCTTAAGTACTGAAGGCTGGCCAGCTGGTTGCAGGGGCATAAATACTCCAGCTTCTTTGCCCTCTGGTTGAGACAACTCTAGGTGTGATCTACGCTGTGTCCAGAGAACAGTAACTTTGACATTAATTCAAAGTTACCCTCTGTGGGACTTTACTTGATATATTCACTTTATTTTTTTTTCGGCCCTTTGTTTTTCCCTATCCCACTTCTTTATATTCACCGACCTTTTTCTTTTATCATTATTTATTTGTTTTTCAACTCAAAAGACTTCCTAATAAATCACTTTCATGCAAATCCTTGTCTTTTTGGAAAACCTGCTTTTGGAAGACCAAACTGAGAACAGGATGTATCCTATTGGATGACAATATTTTAGCTGGCAGGACATATCCAGGATTGTCCTAGTATTTTGTTACATATGATAGTATGTCATCATATAGGTTATTGGAGGTTATTTGTTCCGAATAAGGATATTTTTTCCTCATGTCCAGTAATCCTGTGTTTTTTATATTGGTAAAAATGCAATGACTGATTACATGGGTGGGGACCTTTTTCTCTGCTGGGGAAGGAGCCTTACTGACTGGAACCACTTCTTTATCTTGAAAGCTCTCAGAGCTACAGCTGTCACCTTAAGAAGGAACACTCCAGGCTGATAAAATATGCCTTACAAATCGATTATTTTTAGTGAAAGAACATCATGGTTTCTATCAATTCAGTTTATAAATAAATTTGAGCACTGGGCTTCCCTGGTGGTGCAGTGGTTAAGAGTCCACCTGCCGATGCAGGGGACACGGGTTCCTGCCCCGATCTGGGAAGATCCCACATGCCGCGGAGCGGCTGGGCCCATGAGCCATGGCCACTGGGCCTGCGCGTCGGGAGCCTGTGCTCCGCAACGGGAGAGGCCACAACAGTGAGAGGCCCGCATACTGCAAAAAAAAAAAAAAAAAAAAAAAAAATTTGAGCACTGATTCATGCCATAGAAGCCTGTATCTTTTATATGTAAAATAACCAAACAGGAATATTTGAAATGATAAATTAATAGGTTTGGAAATGATTATTTAAGAAAAGAATTCCTGGGAATTCTCTTTCATAACATAAAATGCTCACAGAATAATAAAGATGATGACTTTTTAAGTATTTTGACAAGCAAATATTCTCCTTTATAATCTCCATTGTTACTCAGTATTTTTTAAATCAAACCGTAACTCCAAACAACTACTTACTAGCAAAATATTTGAGTCTGTCAGAATTTGATTTGTTCAAGCTGAACTAGACTTTGTGACTTGCATTTTGTCTTTGCTCTCGTGCTGCACATACGCTATCTAGTACTGTGTCGTTCTCTGACTGACTCTCCTTTATATTATAAAACAGACCTTTGAAACTACTGTTGGGCTTATTTTTTTCCTAGAAATAATCTTAGTTTCTGCTTCCTTTTTGCTTAGTACATTTGTTTGTTTATTTATTTATTTTGAGGTTACAAAAACAGATGGTTTACACATTCACTCACTGAAACTTATGTACATCTTAACCTAGTTGTTGCTTACCAGATAAGGATTATTTTACTTAGTCCTAATAATCAAATCATTAAAAAACAAAATAACCAAGCAACTACTCACAGAACAAAAATCACTAGATCAATGTCTGTGCCTGTCAAATGATAGTTTTAACATTTTTTATCAGTTGCCTTGTATCTTTCCTTTAACTCCCCTCCTCTTTCCACCACCCCTCATCATGGACCTTTTCACCATAGATGCTGGTTATTCAACGTGTAGTGCTTGGATCAGCAGTACCTGAAAGTATCGTCAGGAAGCTGATTAGAAATTCAGAATGTTTGGCCCTCCCCAGACTTACTGAATCAAGATCTGCATTTTAACAGGCTTCTTCAGTAGGTTCATATGTACATTAAAGTTTGAGAAGCATTGGTGTAGAGAACCAGCTATAGTGTTAACTGTTGAAACCAATTAGCCGTTTTCATCTCCTGTGTGGGTATTGTGTTACAATTAAAAGAAATAGCCTTGGACTTGTATTCTTTTTAAAATGGCATTAGTTTAAGGCATAAATATACTATAGAGATAAAAGATGGTACATGCTGAAAATCATTTTGCTACAAATTGTGTAGGATTTTTGCCTTACATCATAGAAGCATAGAAAACAAAATTATCTTTTAAACCAGAATTCAAAAAAAAATTATAATCTTTCAATTGCCTACATAGCATATTCCACAAAATAGTACTGAAAAACAACTATGCTGTGTTACAGGCAAGGTTTGTCTGTGTTAGAAAGATCTAAATTATTTAGACTATCTTGACACTTTTACACTGTAGAATATTTTCCATCCAAGCAGAAATGTGATATCTGTTAACTGGATAGTGACCTAAAATCATGTAAGCTGTTTACTTGTAATGTTAAGTAGCTACTTCTTTTACTATTTTATAAAGTAATCATTGTCTCTTAAAGCAACCAAATGTATTCAAATACAATGCTGGTCTTTCCAGAAGAAAGAGTCGTAAAATAACTTCCAGTTTTCTCTGAGGCTTCTTATTAAATACTGTATTTGTTCTTATTGTCTAAAATGTTAGCGGCTTTACGTAGGTTGCATATACCTTAAGAGAAAATTAGTTCCTATTTTTACTGAATGAATAGTTTTGTAAACATTCACAATTTTAATATTTGTTTTGAAAGGACACATTGAATCAAATCACAATAAAATATAAAATTATTAATGAAAGTGAATATCACTAATTTTTACTATTTATTTAATTAGTTTGAACACACAATGCACGAGTTTTTTTTCTTAATAGTACATATTTTCAGAGAATCCCTACATTTAATGAGTTTTTGTTGTTCTTGTTGTTGCTATATTTGCTTTCATTTCACTACTTCCACCCTATGGTATACCCCTGTGATCTATTGGTAGATTGCTATTATCTGCTGTAATTTATCCTATTCTGTGTCCTGAAGCTTGAGGTGACCAGAATTATTTTCATCTGCCATTTGCTAATATTCCTTCAACAAATATTTGAATGCCTTTTACATGGAGAATGTACATTTGATATTGTGATTGCAATAGTAAGACATAGTCTCTACCCACAACAACTCATACTGTAATTGGAGATAGGACAAGAAAAAATTTAATTGTTATTGGATACTAGACTCCTTGGATCATCACAGGAAATATGGAAGTGTTACTAACCCTTTAGAGTCAGGTCCCAACAAGGGTACCCCTGCCCGGTGTTGGTCTCACCAATAGACAGAGACCGAGTTCAGTTCAGAAGCAAAGGAAAATTTTATTCTTTGATCAAAGAAAAGAGACCTGCGAGCTACATGTTCTCCTTGACAGGCGGTGGGCGGGGCTGCTTTATAGGGATCTCATCAGCGGGGGGAGGGGGCGGAGCTCTTGCTGGGCAGGCGAAGCCACAGGTGTGCTGCTCAGGCTCCAGATGGCAAGCGTCTCTGAACCTGGCCCGACACCGCCGCCGCCATCTTGAATCGCAGTGTCTGGTGTGCTGAGCTGAGATGTCCAGGCCTTGGTTCCGCCCTGGGGACTCTAACCCGACGTGTTAGATGCAAGGCCTCTGTACACAGCCCCCTACAGGCAAGTAAAACTAGACTAAAGTTACACCTTATCACCTAGATTCCATCTTATTTTTCCCAGAAACCCCAGTGGACTATGAGGGTGACACACCCCTCCTCTGCCTTTTGTCCTCATTCTCGAGGGACGCTGGCCTGGTCCATCTTGTGTAACCTTACTGCTGAGTGTGGGCATCATCCCAACCGCGGGTGGAGCAGCAGAACTTCTCCCAGCTGCTCTTAGTTCTGTTAGCTTGGTCCCAGGCCTTGCCCCTATCTGTTCCTATCCCTTTGTGACCACCATTTGTCTAACGTTTTGGAGACAAAGGACAGCAGACAA
Source organism: Phocoena sinus (assembly GCF_008692025.1). NCBI lineage: Eukaryota > Metazoa > Chordata > Mammalia > Artiodactyla > Phocoenidae > Phocoena > Phocoena sinus. Next base: position 24,009,880 of record NC_045784.1, on the reverse strand, counting down.
TTTAAGATACACGGTCCAAATATCAGCAAGAGAACAGTGGTTATTAAGGGGCCCAGGAAAGGTAGAAAGGGCTTGTTTTACCCCACTCCATATTTGTTCGGCCGGATGAGGCTGGCTGCCTTTTGTCTGCCAAGTTGATGTTTCCAGTAGCCTGTCTGCACTTTCTTCAGTCAGGCCAGTTGCATTGAAATAAAAGCAACATGACATATTGCCCAGGGCACAGACCCCTCCCTGGTCAGCTAACAGATCCTAAAATCTCTACTGCTTGGCAAGGCATATAGGGTTATTTCTTTTTTGCCATTTTCCAGAAAAGAAGTTTTAGGTCACAGAGAGGTTCACAAGAGTAGTCAGGGCCGGGGGGGGGGGGGGGGGGGGGGGAGGGGGAGGAGTCCGTTGTCTCCGGTTGTTTCTCTGGAGGTTGGGAATTAAGGGCCTCTTCACTAGAGTGTGATGTCCCCACGGAGTGATCCCTGCAACTTCAGGGCAGAATGGATGGTTAGGATCACCGAGTGGGGTCCATTCCCCTTAGGAGTGAGCTGATCTTTCGGGTTTTTAGATTTATCTTTATCCCTTGGGGCTAACCGCATGCGGAGCAGGGCAATTGGAAACAACTTAATCCAATTTTCTTGAGTTTAATGCTTCTATCCACCCAGAAAACTTGTCTACTAGTACCAAGAGATATCTGAAATTGCTCGGTACTCTCTGCATGACAGTGAAATCAATCTGCCAACCTTCTCTAGGATATGTCCCTCTGGTTTGAATGGCTGAATCTGGGAGGGCCAGGGCCGGGGCCTGAAGTAATTGCTTTTTCACTTCTTGAAAGGCACCTTCGCATTCTGAATTCCATTCCAAAGGATCATCATCCGTTTCTTTTAACTTTTCATATAGTGGCCTAGCTATTAGACCACAGTTACAGATCCAGATGTGGAAAAACTCGGCCATCCCCAGGGAACCCCTAAGCTGTTTCTACGTTTAGGTGTGGTGAGGCTGCAAATGGCTTCTTTACTTTCCTGGGGTGGGCTTCTCTGACATTCTGTGAGAGTGAAGCCTAGGTAGGTCATCCTGGTTTGTGATATTTGAGCCTTTTTCTTGGACACCTAATATCCTTTATCGGCTAGGTGGTTCAGAGTAGCTACAGTATTTTTGTCAGAGGATTCCTTAGTAGGGCTGGTTATCAGAATGTTGTCGACATACTAGAGGAGGGTTCCCTCCTCCAGATGTAGATCTTTTAGGTGTTTAGCTAAGTTTTCTCCAAAGATGGTGGTGGAATTTTTGAACCTTTGGGGCAGGACTGTCCAAGGGTCTTTTTGTGTGTTTGGATCCTGCCACTCAAAAGCAAAAATTTTCTTCCCTGATACTCCCATAATTTTACAACTCTTGTGACTGAGTTTGCCTAATCTGGTATTCAGAATTGAGTAAGTGGCACTGGTGTTGACTAAGAATTCAACAGGCTTTTCCCCTATGTCCAATGTCAGTCGGGTTCCTCAGGGGTCAATTGAAGTGCCAGGTTAGGAACCCCCTGGCCCCCGTCATTCTTTATCTATTTGGACAATCTGCCTTCAATAGTAGTGGTCAGGATCTGCCATTTCCATCCCCCTTTGGGCATTCTCTCTTCCATCGTCCCTCTCGTTTACATACGGTACACTGATTGGGCCCTAGTTTCCTTGGCTTGCTTGCCATCTCTCAGTGGGGGCCTGAGGTCACTCACCAGAGTCAAGAGTCTCCATTGGCAGTTAGTTCAGATTCTTGTGCTGACCAGTTGACGTTGGACAGCAACAGCCAGTAGGTGGGTCTCTGGGCCTTTTTATCCTCTATATTTCAGTTATTAAACACCCAGTAGGCAGCCTTAACCAGGCAAAAGGTAGGGGTATCTGGTTCTATTTCCAGTTTCTGAAGTTTACGCCTAATGTCGGGGGCACTTTGGGAAATGAAATAGGACCTCAGAATTGCCTTCCCTTCTACTAATTCATGGTCGGTGATAGTATAGATTTGGAGGCATCCCCTTAAGGCTCTAGGAATGCAGTGTTTTCTGTTGACTCCTGATTGATTTCCTTTATCCGCTTGACAGGTTTCTTTCCTGCTGCCTGGATTCCCTTTAGGATCATATTTTTATAATGGGTCAGCCTCTGTCTTACACCTCCTTCCCCTTTGTCTCAGTGGTCCCAGTTGGGTTCGTTATCTGGGACTACTTGACTCCCCGGTCTGAAAATAGCATGACCTGCGCTGTTTCTCTTCTCTTTGTCTGCTTCATCTCAGGCTTTTGAAAAGACCGTGGCCTTTTCTTCCCGTTAGGAGTACGTTGAGGAGGCTCTAGATGTTAGCCAGGTGGGGTCATGGATCTGAAAGCTTCCCCTAATTAGATTCAGGAACCCTTCCGGATCTTCCCTCAACCCCTTTACTATGAGTTTTCCAGTTATACAGATCAGAAGTGGTAAATGGGATGCGTATACCTGGATGAATCCTTCTCCACTGGGGACCTGCCTCAAAGGGAGTACTTTACCTGGTGGGTTGTTAGACCCTGGCTGGTAATTAGTTCTGCTTTGTGTACTTGCTGAACTGGGATCTGGGGGGATGGGGCTGGTATGGAGGGGGCCCCTCCGGCCTGTGGCCCAAATCAGGACATATGAAGGAAGGGGGTAGGGAAGGAGCAGTAAAAGGGCTAGGGAGGGGATCAAGGAGGTTCTCAAGGGGAGAGTGAAGGACTGGTATTACGTCAGTGGAAGAGAGCCCACTTCCCTTTTGAAGGCTTTTGTTCTGATATAAGGCCATAAAAAACTGGACATAGGGAATTTCGTCCCATTTCTTTTGTCTCTGGCATAGCAGGTCCAATTGTAAAATGGTGTTCTAATTAAAAGGCCCACTGATGGGCCAAATTTCCCCATCTTCCAGCCGGTATTGGAGGCAGGCTGTATTACATAGGAAGATTAAATGTTTTCCGTCAAGGGGTGACACCTGAAAAATTCCCATCTGCAGGATGCACCCTAATGGGCTATCCTTAGCTATGGTGACGTTTGGTTCCCCATACCTTAGATGTTCTGTTTTGGATTTGTTGCCAACTACTGAGGGGGGTGGTTGGAGTGATTTGTTGGCACACAAATGCCACAAGATTTGACCCAAGTAAGATTTCTGGTTTGGGAAATTTGGAACCAGCCCCAAACTGTTGATGGATTCCTCAAGAGAAAAAAACTAGGAGGCATCCAAATGGCATGGACTCTGATATAACTGGGGGTCCCCCTTGAATGTGTAATGGGCTGTGCTTGGGATAGTTAGTCTCTCCTCAGTCAGAATGTCCCACAGGGGGTTGGACAGGCCTGCCTCTGGGCCAGAGCAGCTTAGCCATGTTAGTTCCTGAACACCTTGGTTCCTTAGGGAATGGCACAGCTGTCTGAGGGAGGACTCTTGTCTTTCCTCCTTTCAGCCGAAAAGGAGTTTTCTGACTTCCCACTAGGTGAGATCTAAAAGCATGAGGGATTCCCACAGGGTACTCACCAGATCACTGGAGTAGCTGGTATTCTGTGCTGATACCGGAAGGAGAGCCTGTGGAATCTCAGTTGGTAAAGAATCACCCAAGGTTCGCCTCCCAAGCAGAGTGGGGAGGAGAGGTCGGGCAGTGGGTGTTTCCTGTTCTTGCCAGCAGCTCACAGGGCTTCCCAGTAATGATCTTGTGAGTGGCTCACAGGGCTCCCCAGCCCAGTTCAGAGAAACTAGCACTGGCCAGAAGAGGTCAAGTCCCCAGTCGCATACCTACCTTGGGACCCTTTCACATTTGGGCATCCTCGGTGCCTTTTTCTGAACTCAGATCGAGCGTCCTCATTCTCTTTTGTCAGGTGGTCCTTATTACCTGGGCCTTGTTCTGGTCTCACCTCTTGGCTCACGGGGCTGCCCACTTTCCTTTACCACACTGAATGTGACTATGGAGAATGCTACTGTTGACCCCTGGAGGTTGGGGAGGAGGGCAAAAAGCCCTGGTGTTACTGTTACTGCCTTGTACAGGGGTCAAGAGGTCAGCACTACTGGTGAGACAGCGGGCAAGACTGCCGTGGTTCCCTCTAGTCCACAGATCCTCACCGTCCCCAGGCGTCCGGTACCAAGGGAAGGCCAGCCAGAGGCAGCGGGCAGATAGGCACTGAGTTTCAGGCTCTGATCCCCAAGGATGCCAGAGTATGATCCCCTCAAGGGCGTGCAGTCCAGATTACTGTGGGGGCTACGCTGTGTGTGCTCCCCACCCAGGTATCAGGTTGCTGGGCAGAGTTGCTTTGATTTGGGAAAGGCTGCCAAATCAAAGCAACCCGTCAGAGTGTCCTCAAAGACCAGAGTCAGCCATCTTCACGTGAACCTCCCAAAGTCTCTGCTGTCCTCCCACGGCAGTCTAGTGGATAGATACAGGCGAAAAGGCCATGGTCTGTCACTTCATGGTCACCGAAATTTGTTACTGACGCTTTCAAGCTGGACCCCAACAAGGGTCCTCCTGCCTGGTGTCACTCGAGCCAGTAGAACAAGACCAAGTTTGGTTCAGAAGCAAAGGAAAGTTTCATTCTTTGATCAAAGAATGGAGAGGTCTGAGCTCATGCTTTAAAGCACAGCCTCTCCCTAACAGGCCTGCATTATAGGGTTTTCGTCAGTGGCAGAGGGAGGAGTGGAGCCCTTGCAGGTTGGGCACAGTCGTGTTGTTCACAGTGCTCCAGATCAAGGTGCTGGATGCAGCATCTCCGCACTCGGTACACTGTCGCCATCTTCAATTGAGATGTCACATGCAGCGCTTTTGCACACGCCCCACCCCTCACCCACCAGCCCCTGATTGTGGTGTCTGCAGCGTGGTTCTCAGAACTCTAATCCGACATGTTAGGTGCAAGGCCCCTACACATGACCCTCCTATAGGCAAGTAAAACTAGACTAAGCACAAAAGAAGAGGTTAGACCGTATCTTCTCATCTAGATTCCCATCTTATTTTTCCTGGGGACCCCAGTGGGCTTTGCCAGTGACAGAAGCACATGAGAAGGACACTGAATTTCTGTGCATCAGATCAAGTTTTTCTTATTTTCTGTAACAGTGTTAGGAGTAATCTCTCTTAAAAACTCACATATACTTCAGACAGATTGTAAATTCATATAACCATTTAGTAAGGTATTTGGCCACAGTTTCACAAGTGTTTTGAACTGACAATTTAAATGGCTTATTTTGATCCGGTACTTCCACATCTAGGAAATTTCCCTAGATAACAGTTTTGTGCACAAAGAATATTCGCTTCGGTACTGCTTATGATTATAAGTCAGTGCCACAACTACATAATACTATGCTGCCTTTAAGATGATGCTGTGGAACATATTTAATGGCAATGAATGTTTTAAATAATATATTAAATGAAAACAATTACAAATTAAAATAGATAACATTATCTCACTTTTGAAAGAAAAGTGTGTGTATGTGTGTAGAAAATGTCATATATGTATATATATACATATATACTGAATATATTTCTTCAGAGTGGTTACCTCTAGATGGTAATATTGAGAAAAAAATTTTTTTAATTATCCATATTTCATTTTATGTGTATATATATATATTCTTCCTGACAATAGACTAATCTTTTTTATGTTTTGATATTTTATTAAAGCCATTTTACTTCATATTCATCCATAGAGTTCCTTATAAAATTATTTATACACCTGCTTCCCTACAGAGGCAAATATTGAAACATGTTAAATTAACTTTCTCTCTTTCTCTCCCCCCTCCTCTCCCTCTCTCATTTCTTCACTTTTGGCACCTCTCTTTGGCCTATCATGGTAATAGTCAAAATCCCCAGAATGGGTCATAAAATCTAGCTCCAAGTGTCTTAAGTATTTCTTGCAATTGATTTTGGAGTTACCAAAATTTAAAAATATTCATTCATTCTATTTCTGGTATAATCAAAACATTTCCATGACTGATCTTAATTGCAATTTTATTTTCTCACCTTATCTTAGCTAGAAAACACCCTTGCCAATTTTATTACAGTGTAATAAAAACTGAGTCTCATGTAAGTTTCCAGACATCTCAGGAGGTGGTTTTTTACACAAAACTTACACAGTATTTCTGTGACTCTCTCGCCACACCATAAATGAAACATTTCTCACTGATATTGTCCTCTATTATATGAGAAGTGGTTATTAACATTTCTCTAGATCTAGGACATAGATTTTTTTTCAATGTTAATTGGCTGGTCAGCGAAACTTGGTCATTGTACTTTCCCAGAAGTGAAGCACTTTTAAATCTCTTTTTATTATTCTAATTTAATGTATCTAAATATTTTCCTGAATTTTAGTACTAATATGAATTTCAATAATTATTATTAATCACCTACAGCAAGATAGAATAATACCAGGAACATTGGGAAAACACAGATAAATAGAAAAAAAAATTGTATTAGTTGAAACTGATTATTGCTTCATTCTAGGACATAGCCTCATTAATATCTCTTCTACCAGCCTTCCCTGCATGGCTACTCCCTCATATGGAGAAACAATCCAACTTACTGGCTCTAAGTCAGTTATCCTTAAACTATTTCAGGGTGCTCACAGACACCTGCCATTTTACTAATGTTATAAACAAAGTCAAATGCACATTTTATCTGGTAAAATATGTTTTCAGCAGATTCTCTGAAGCAGTGGTTCTTAAACCTGAACACATTAGGAACATCTAAGGAATTTTTAGAAATTACCTATGCCAGCAACTCATCCCAGACCAAATAAATTGTGATCTCTGGACATGCTCTAATGGTTCAGATTCAGAAAAATCTTAAAGGTGCCATTCTAGATGATGGAGTCCATATTAATGGTGAGCCATGATATACTAGGTATGCAAAACCCTGCCAACACAGGGTCTTATCTCCCCAAGTACTCCATTCCAAAAGTTGTGATTGGCAGCAAAATATGAATTTCCTCTTATGTATGCTAAAATCCATCCTAAAGGAGAAGACTTGAGAAGGTTGGAGGTGGGGTGTGTATTTGTGTGTGTGTGTGTGTGTATGAATTCACCTGACCAGGTGCTGCAGTAGCATGATTTCTGTCTCAGATATTGACTCTCCTATTTTAGCAAATTGATTTGTAATTGACCTTTAGAGAGAGAGGGGCTACAGGCTGAAGGGCAAGAATGATCCTTCTACTTGTGCATTGAATACATAAGAGCTTCAACTCAATGAGGACCCCAGAGAATGCAATGTCCTTTGGATATTCAGAGATGCTGTGACATCAGGTACAAGAGATAGCAAGATAGGGTTCAGTATCAACATTTCCCGGAGGATTGAGTGGCAGCTTCAGCCCACTGGGGAAGAGTTGATTCTCAAGTGCTGTTGCAGGCCATGAGCATCAGTGAAAAGGTCTGAGGTTGAGAAATGAAAGAGGGCTTCTCATGAGCACATTTGAGACCCTCACTGGGCATATCCAAATGTAACATGGAAAGATCTAGCAGGAAGGGACTGAAATTCTGCCTCAGCAGGTGGGGGCCAGAATGATTAAGTTCTGAGTTAATAATAGGATTCCATTTTAACTCATTAGTTAATAAAGGTTGGGGAAATTTGGTTATAAATAAATGTTTTAATTTCCTCCTCTAAACAACTTTATGACATTGGTAGATTTTTATCCCCATTTTTATGGATTAAAAACAAAACTGACCTTTGCAGTGTTAAATAACTTTACTGAGGTCATTCAATTATTAAGAACCCAGTTTTGTTTCAAGTCCAGTGGTGTAAAAGCTAATAATACTGCATTGTTCAGAAATAATAATTGAATATTTATCATATACCATGCACTTTCCTCAGAATAAACACACTCATAAATGCTCTCAGCTTCCTAGCTTCCAGTCTGCTCTTAGTGAGATTCTGAAATGTTTTTGGTATGAAGTGAAGGAAGTAGACCAAGTGTGAGATTCAGTACAACTATTAATCTTGAATAACATAATAGTGTCTAAGACAAGGGTTCTATATATTAAATATTTCACAAGCTACACATAGACATTCATTTCAGTATTTTAGTATTCCAATTTCTATGAATGCTAATCTTACTTCCATATAAAATCTGTCCCTGTGTATGGCTTAACCCTTGGGAGAAATCTTGCAGCATGGAGGTTGGATTTGTGTCAGAGTCCATCTTATTTAATTTTGCCCTATTGTTTTCATGTTTATTCCAGCAAATTAAGCTCTTTTAACAATTTGTGGTATTTACTAAGCCACGCCTTATGCAATGAGGAGCAGTATGAAAACAATATGGAATTATCACTAAGTCCTGTGGTATATGCTGACTTTTTTGATTCAACTAAACCTCTTTAGGTTTCTGAAAAGAACTGTTCGACAACAAATGAAAATATGAAAAATCAAGAAACCAGTGCAAATATAAACATATTCTAAAACCATTTTGCTATTGATTACCAAGAAGACAATTAGAAAATACTTCAATTATGAGTGTACTTACATTTCTACTGGCAGTGGAACGATTACTTTCCATTCAATAAAGTTCTCTGTCATTATTATAGCCATTTGTGGTTTTTGATGAATGATATTTGAATCTATAAAACTATTTGGTGCACATTTTTTATAAAATAAAATCAGTTATAATTTTTATATGTAGTGTTTGTTGTCAAAGAAGAAGGTCTTTCTTGTTCTAAGGAATAGTCATTGATCACAAAAGAACCATAAATGAAAGTTTAATTTATTAATATGCCTGTGGTTCTTCCCTACTGAGGACATTATCCTTATTCTGTCTCATGTATAAATAAATTTGAAGAATGAGATGACTTAGAAATGAATAGTATTATCCCAGTAGAATTTTTGTTATGCTGTATCCTTACTCATTATCATTATATTGATGACCGCACATTATGTCCCATATCTTTATAATATCTGTATTAAATATAGAAATATTCTTTGAAACCAGGTAGGATGGAACATTTGAGAAAAACTGCATAGTGTTTAAGAATTGCTTACATGTCAATCATTGCTTTATCACTTGCTGGCAGTATGGTCCTAAACAAGTTACTTAACCTCTCTGAATCTTAATTTCTTGTTTGTAAAATAATCATGGCAATAATACACGGGACTACACTGAAGAATCAATGAAATGATATATATAGCATGCTAACAAAGGAGCCTGGGCCATAGTGTGTGTAGTAGATTGCATTATTGGTTTAAAATTTTCACCCCTCCTTTTGTCATGTGACTTTTCAGTTTTTTCCACCAAAGAGATAATGTATATTTTCCTGATGCTTGGCTTTGACTAATAGAATAAAGAGGTAGTGAGTGTTCTGGATCTTATCCTAAGCCTTGAAACCTCATATATTCTGTCTGCACCCTTGTGCCTCTGCTAACACCATGAGTAGAATATTATCTGGTTGGCCTATAGGTCTAAGGAGGAATGAAAAATGGAACAGTCACCCCAAACAACTCATAGATCTGCAGTGCGAAGTAGGGCCACCCTGGCTGCCACAGAACAGAAATTTGAAAAGAAATGTCAAACTGAGGCTACCCCCAGGCAACCCACAGGCACATACGCAGTAATAGTTTATTGCTTTAAGCCACTGATTTTAGAGGCAGTTTTGTTAATGAAACAAAAATTGACTGATACAGTATGTGATCAATATAGATTAGCTATTGCTGTGGTTATTATTTACTATCATTTGAAATAGAAGCCCAATAAAAATAAATAAAGCAAAGCAAAAAAAAAAAAAAAAAAATAAAGCAAAGCAGTATGATAATCAGTAAGGTACAGAACTCTGTTTTCTAAACCTGAGGTTGTCTTTAAAAAGATAGTATTTTATCTACCACTGTTTATTTCTGAAACCACTGTTGGCAGACAGCACCTTCTTCAGGAAAAGGAAATGCAAATGCTTGGGAGAGTTTTGTCTAATCTGCCACTTCTCCAAGCAAAATAGAATCCTATAATAAACAATCTTGTGATCAAAGATGTATAAATGTAATGCCGATGCTACAAATACATCACACATGCAAACCTCAAATACATATCTCCCTCCTACATACTCTTCCACAAATATTCTGCTGTACCTCATGGAAGGAATTGCATCATTTCTTCCGGAAGCCTCAAGCTGTGACTATGCAGAAGCCAAGGCAGCAACATCCATTTGAGCTGTGACAAAGGGTGGGGTCAGGAGACAGAGGTTTATACAAGAAATTAAAGGGCAGAGCAGGGAGAAGAATTGAAGGCAAAGGCACTTAACTCTCCGAACTTTTAACTGCTCACAAATTTGAAGCTTTTAAAAGCATATAAAAATAGAATGTCCTTCAGCTGGATGCAGTGTATGACTTGGATGCCTCCTTTTTGGGGTGCATACTGCATAGATATTTAGCATGTAAGCTTGAGTAGTTTGTGGTTTATGGTGTAAAGGAAGACTGCGTGATCAAATCTGGTTTAAAATACAAAAAAAAAAAAAAAAGTACTGTAATCCTGCACTGATCTGACTAGATACTCTAAGAAATGGAGAATAATCTTGTAGTAAGGAATGAAATAATAATAATAAACTGGTTTTTAAAAACTGTCCACCATTAAGTTAAATTGTGAATTCCAGAGGGAAATTGCTGTTTGTTTCTATATATTGCTTTGCCCTTCAACTCAGCTGTTGGCTCTGCATTAATATTCAGGCAGCATCAGTGCCAGTCCTGGTGATTCACTGAGGTATTATGAATATGCAAATGAGCAAGAGCTTTTTATGTCTATGGTTTGTCTCTCTTAGATGTCTGAAGGAATAATTGGAGCCAATTGGCTGCTGATAACTTGTATATAGATAACTATTGCTCTGGAACCTAAAACCATTTCTTATTTATTCTTATACCAGCCCAGAGGTTTGATTTCAATCAATCTCTTGAAAATAGAACTCCCAGTATTCTCTTAAATTGATTTACTTAGAGGTTAAAGTGTCATATTATTTTAACTTCTTAGATTATAATGATAGCATTATAAGTGAGCAGTATACAGAGTGGAATTTGTATTAGTCACTCACTTTCTATTTTTCCTTAGGTCTTTATTAGTTTTCCCTGATGAAAAAGCAGGGGTGCAGGAGTTGGTAGAGTGTTCTGAGTAGATGAATCCTAGAGCGTCTGAAGTGTAGAGATAGAATAGACAGAAAGGAGGTTGTAGGAGAGAGAAAAAATAATTTATCATATTCAGCAGTAATTAATGTTTGGTCTTAAAATCACATTAATGTTATCTTAATGATAAGAATTAAGGAAAAAGAATAAACCTTCACATTTCTGTATAATTCCTTTTAACGCAGACAAATAAGAATAACTTTTACCAAGAAAAATCAAAGTATATAATAAGTGAACTAACTAAATTTTAATATACATTTTGGTGGCTCATATTACCTCTTGATTAGGGATTTTGTAATACAGTTAATAATTTTAATTTAGTTCTCAATCAGTGTGGCACAGCTAAAAGAACTGTAAGATGATACATAATATTTCTATTATTGTGCCCTACGATTGGCTCAAACATTTGTGGTCATTTTCTTTTGATGTCCTAGAATTGTCTCATTTCTATGAAGATACAACCTTTAAATTGCCACAGCTTGCTGAATGTATACAGAGAACTAGTTTATGAAATAACCAGCATTCTGCTAACATTTAGCCACTTTGATTTAATTGAGAAATTATTTCAGCTACAGAAAATAGTCTTTAAAATAATATTATATAGTTAGGTGATTCCTCTCTACCTAGAAAAAGGAGTTTTCTGTTTTTATTAAAGGGCAAGTACTGGATAGTTCATCTCAGTTACGTTCTGGTTTTCTTGTTGTTATTGCTTACGCTGCTTTTTGTGTTCATTTGTTTTTTCAACCTCAGTTTGAAACAACAAAGGTTTATTTCTTGTACATGCTAATGTACCACTCAGGTTGGTAGAGGAGCTATGTTAATTGTAGGTAGTTAGAGACCTAGGCTGATGGGGTCTCACAATTCACACGTGCTCCCCTGCTTGTCATGTCAGAGGAGGAGCAGTCCTGAAGGGTCTTGCACTAGCACTTAAATGCTCAAGCCCTGAAGTGACATGTGTCATTCTGCCTATGACTCATTGACTGAAATAGTCACATGGCCACACCTACTTTCAAAGGGTGAAGAAGGAAATAGAATGCTCTCATGTGCCTCAAAGACAAGGAGAAAAGGAATATTTATGCACATTAATAATTTCAGCACCATAACATAGCATCCCTGCATTCTAAGTAGAAAGGCCAAATCATTTAAAAAGTCATGTTTCAAATTAAAGAATAAACCCCCATAAGACTCCCACAAATATTCAATAATTGCTAAAATCTGAGGTGTATTATTTTACTTTCTGGAAGAAAAAATGTGTGTGTGTGTGTGTGTGTATCTGTATTTTATTATTGTATGCCCCATGACTGACTAAAAAATCCTATACATGCAAAATATATGAATGTTATACATATATATATTTGGAGCTGAGTTGAGTTAGGCTAGACATAAAGGTGCTCAGCAGGAAAATCTATTACAAAGAGAATCTAAAATGTCAATGAAAATGTAAAAAATTAGAAAATATATTTTCCAGAACTCCTCTTTGGAAGTATACTGAGTACAATTATAGGCCATATTTTATTTTAGCATCACTTGGGCGAGATAGCTATAAGGGGACAGCAGGCTTTTCTTTCATCTTCCTTCATTTAATATCCTTATTTTTTCCAGCTTTATTGAGGAATGATTGATAAATAAAAATTGTATATATTTAAGGGGTACAATGTAATGTTTTGATATACATTGTGAAATGATTATTACCACAATGAAGTTAAGTAACATATCCATCACTTCATATAGTTTTCATTTTTTTCTGTAGTGAGAACACTTAACATCTACTTGCTTAGCAAATTTCAAGTATACAATATATTATTATTAACTGCAGTCACCGTACTATACATACTATTTATTAGGTCTCTAGAACTTATTCATCTTACAACTGAGAGTTTGTGCCCTTTGATTAATATCTCCCCTTTTCCCCAGCTCCTCAGCCTCTGGTAATCACCATTCTACTCTGTTAAGAGTTCAGCATTTTTTTTTTAGATTCCACATATAAGTGAGGTTATGTCATACAGTATTTCTCTTTCTGTGTTTGACTTATTTCATTTAGCATAACATTCCCTGGTTCATCCATATTGTCACAAATGTCAGGATTTCCTTCTTTTTAAAGGCTACATAATATTCCATTGTATATATATGCTACATTTTCTTTACCCATTCATCTCTTGACAGACTCTTAGTTTGTTTCTGTATCTTGGCTATTGTGACTAATGCTGCTATGAACATGAAAGTGCACATATCACTGCAGATAGTGTTTTTCTTTCCCTTGCATGTATGCTCAGAAGTGGGATTGCTTGATCATATGGTAGTTCTATTTTTAACTTTTTGAGGAACCTTCATACAGTTTTCCATAATTGCGGTATCAATTTACATTCCCCCTAATAGTATACAAGGGTTCCTTTTTCTCAACATCCTGTAAGGGACTTTTAAAAGTAACAACAGAGGATCGCTGTATTGTTCATTGGTTCTAGTCTCTTAGTAAACAGTGATCTGACTGATGTTGGTGAGTGCAGCAGGGTAATTTACAGGCAGGGGTTTGTTTGTTGTGGGTTTTTTTGGCAAGCAGATTTGCCCTTCTTCTGACCCTTGAACACAACAATAAACTTGTCCTCCAAATAAAAATTGAACAAATATTAAAAGAGTAGTGGTTTGAATAAGCCAAATTGTCAGGGCTGAGGCAGAGACATATATTGCCCATTAACCTCCAGAATGTGACTTCACTGATTAGACTCTCTAAATAGCAGCTACCTCCTCCCTCACCACTCCATTCAGTGTATCCCATCAAATATCATGCAGCTGGTCCCAGACAGAGGAATATTACTGTTAAATCAACAATATTGTGAATTAATGCATTAGGTCTACATTAAAAATATAACTATAGGGCTTCCCTGGTGGTGCAGTGGTTGAAAATCTGCCTGCCAATGCAGGGGACACGGGTTCGAGCCCTGGCCCGGGAAGATCCCACATGCCGTGGAACAACTAAGCCCGTGCGCCACAACTACTGAGCCTGCACTCTAGAGCCCGCAAGCCAAAACTACTGAGCCTGGGTGCCCTAGAGTCCACACGCTGCAACTACTGAGTCTGCATGCTGCAAATACTGAAGCCTGCATGCCTAGAGCCCTTGCTCCGCAACAAGAAAAGCCACAACAATGAGAAGCCTGCGCACCGCAACAAAGAGTAGCCCCCACTGGCCACAACTAGAGAAAGCCTGCGTGCAGCAATACCAAAAATAAATAAATTTATTTAAAAGAAAATATAACTATATAAAAAGCAAAAAAGAGTTACTATAAAAGAGCTTACTTTTTCTGCCTTTATTCCTTCTTAGTTTTCATAGGAACTGACTTCATAAGAATAGTAAAAAAAAATTAATGATAATTGTAATTTGCTTAAAAATAATTTCGCATAGACAGTTTATACATCCTAACCAGGAATCTCCATTCCAGGGACAGTCAGATATCACTTTTTCAAAGAGAATATCCTCCCCACTCCAGAGGCAGTGATTACAAACAGATTAGCTATCTTTGTCTTTGATCATATCCAGATATTTTGCTAATCACCGTATTTCATGTCAGAAATGGGTTTTCATTGGTTAAATTAGTGGCTAGCTTATTAATTGGCATGGCACCTGTTATAAATGGGTGGTAATTAGTGAAATTAGTGAAACTAAAAGCTTTCATTTTATATGAATTGCCTAAAATAGATGCTCCCCACCCTTGAATAAACAGGACAAAAAAATCCAGCAAGGTTTGTAGCTTCTACTGTTAGGGATGTTGCCAAAGACTAGGTCTGTAAACTATCATGTATCCTGCCTTTGGTTTAGAAGGATTTTGGTTGCTTAATGATGACCATAAGAGTAACTGTGTCCTACTTCTGGGATATTGTCCAGTGTTGAGCCAATATTTCTTGTAAGGGGGGTGGGTCGAACTCCTAGAATAACAGACAGCTGAGACTTCATCAAGCTTACAGAATAAGCCGTAATATGAACCATTTTTGCCTCTTTGCTAATAAATGTTTCTAGAGCTTGTTCTGAGACTTGATTTCATAATAACCTGGTTACACCGTTTAAGGGAAGTAGCTAGCCCTTATTCATATAAAATATTTTGTTGGCTACTGTTTATTAAAAGTAAACAAACAAAAAAATCCCTGAGTTTTGCATGTTCAATTTGCTTAGGGTCATCCCCAACAGAATTAAATATTAATTAGTGGTATCTCCATTTTTGCTACTCAACATTAGTAGACTCCTTGTAATAGAATGATCTTTTAAAAAAATATTACTTTTGTACAATTTACATTGACTACATAACTTTCATAACTGCTAATCACCATCCTTATATCATAACCTGAGCTTCCTTTAAAAAAATCAAAGTAAATCAACAAGTTATATCAGAAATAGCATTATTTTAGATGATGAGATTATATACTATTTCATTTTTATTATATAAACCAAATTTATCTTCTGAAAGATCATTTTACATGCAAGAAGCCATTGATTTGGGGTTTTTAATAAATGTTATACAAATAACAAGTGAATAAAGCTTGTAATAATAATTTAAAATGGCAAAATCTTAGTTAACTAGAGAATGTTAATAGATAACATTCTCCATCTAACGTACCGTATTTAAAAAGCAAGAGACAGACCTGAAATTTTATGCGTGTTAATTAATAGCTCCTCATTTTCCCCTCCCCCTAGCTCCAGGTAACCACCATTCCAGTCTTTGATTTTATGAATTTAAAACTTATAAATTTATTAAATAAATTTATTAAAACCATCTAAATTTATGGTTTAGATGCTTCATATAAGTGGAATCCTGCAGTTACTTGTCTTTCTGTGTTTGGCTTATTTCACTTAGCACCTATAGTCAACAATAATGTATTGTACACTTAAAATTTGTTAAGAGGAGTTTTTTAAAAAGCAAGAAACAAAAACTAATTATTCTGCTCCAAACTATCCCCAGTTAGACCAAGGATCAATTTAACAAGTTACTGTCTGAATAAGTTAATGTTTTCCCAAAGAACCCATGCATCTATTGTGTGGGTCTATCTATTTAAAGCATACATACATATATAGACACAGGGGATACTGTAATGTAAAAGACTGGGTCTTGCCCTTAAAGAATTTCTAATCCAGCCAGATACTACTAGATAACTATTAATCATTATACAGAACAGTCAAAGCTGTGTTAGAGCTAGTACTGTCTAGAACAAGATTCCAGTTTTAGTTTTGGTATTTATTTGTTTTTTTTTTATTTTTTGGGTTTTTTTGTGGTATGCGGGCCTCTCACTGCTGTGGCCTCTCACTGCTGTGGCCTCTCCCGTTGCGGAGCACAGGCTCTGGACGCGCAGGCTCAGCGGCCATGGCTCACGGGCCCAGCCGCTCCGCGGCATGTGGGATCCTCCTGGACCAGGGCACAAACCCGTGTCCCCTGCATCGGCAGGTGGACTCTCAACCACTGCGCCACCAGGGAAGCCCTAGTTTTGGTATTTATTAACTGGAAAGCTTTAGGTAAAGTATTGCACCTCACTGAGACTCAGTTTCTTCATTTGTAAAAATGAGAACATAATGCCTGTCCTACAGAGTTCTGATGTTGTCATGAGAATTAAATACACTAATGCTTTTAAAATGCTTACCTGAATGCCTGGTATACTTTACAATAATCTCTTAAGCAGTTTTATGTATTGATTCAATGGATTGAGCAATTGTCCTCAATACCTCCATAAAACATACTGGCAGATACTCTCGACACCCTGAATGCTCATGGCTACAAGTCTACTGTCTACTATACCCTCAAATGTTGCCCCCATCAATTGAGTTATTTGCTTATCAAAGAGTCAGTCATACTTTATCCCCTCAAGTTTGTTGTGTCATTTTTACTTGTTTTAATTGTATAATAATTCAATATGAACAAAACAATTTCAAGTGCTGAAATAGATTTTTGTCCATAAAAACTGTCGAATTCTTTTGCTAACACTTGATAAATGTGAGCTACTAAAATATGTGGAAGAGATACTTGTAAAAGTTTGGAAAAATCATATTCTAGAAATATTTTTTATACAAAGTGCTTCTTAAGTGTCTTTGGGTTTCGACCTTATTAATTAAAAAATTAGCTAAAACTGGAATGTGTAGATGACGCATATGACTGTGGAACTTACATTCACAAAATCAGAGTCTTGGCACTACATAAAAAAAGTGATAAATAAAATTTACCACTTAATTTTAAGTTAAAATGAAGAGTTGTAAATTAAAATATATTGATATTTACATTAAATGAACATTTTAAAGTATATATACATATATAGATACACATATACCTATAAATATACATATATTTAGTTTTATTTATTTGTTAGTTGTTATTGTTGTTATTTCTTCCGTATTGTACTTTTTTGATTAACTGACCAGTGACTCATTTCTGGCTGCTTCAGAGAAAAGTGTTTCTAGTTGTAAGCAAAAAATCAATGGTGGATATGAGTGTATAAAGGCTAGTTTTGTCTAGGGTGAAGGTTAGGGAATTGTTATTCCTGAAGAATCTGACAAATGTAAGCACCGTATATATTTGTATTATGAGCATTAACTTAAAAACATAGCTATCAAATAGCTTAACCAGAATATTAATTAGATGTTTAAATGTTAAAAATTGCTTTTTTCACTAAGAAATATTTTATTAGGATTGTTTTTATAAGATGTTAAGATTATTTGTGTTTGTTAATTCTAGTTAAACTTCTTTTGTATAATATTAATTATATATTTATATATAATTATATGTACAATATAATTATATAATATGCAATACAATTTAGATAATTTCTTCTTGTAGCATTTTGCACGGTTGTATTTTTTATCTATATTTTATTCAGTAAAACTTTTTTGGAGATGGGGACAATGCCTCAACATTTTTGTGCTCATCACATTGTCAGTCTGTGTTTGGGTCGAAATATGTAATCAATACATTCTTCTAGGAACAAATGAATATCTGGAAATTACTGCTTTCCAGCTACTAAAATGAAGATTGACCCTTTCAAATTTTATTTCCAGATTACTCTAAAAAATAAATCATGTTATTTATATGTAAACACAGAGGAAACATAAGTCTCTTAGAATTTGGCTAAATTCTTTTGAATAATGCATGATTACTTTGCTTCGTAGACTAATGTATCAATGAATTGATCTCACTCTGCAGAAATGTTACCTAAGATTTTAAAAATATTTTTCTTCAAATTTTGAGGAATAAAAATGTATAGGGTGAACATTTACTAGCAGATGCTGAAAAAATCCTCATTCATAAATATTTAGATCTTCATTTGATGAGAAAAATATAAGATTACAGTATATGTCACAGTCTTTCCCACCTAAGTGTGTAACTGTATTCATGAATTATTCCTATTGCAGATGTAATGTCTTTCAAAGTATTTTATTACAGCAATGTATTTCCCCTAGGAGGAGTGTTTATAAATATATGAATCAAGGTGATACATTTTGTGTTATTATTTCTTGCCTTCTTCCTGGATTTGCTTCCATGACTTACAAAATATTTTACAACAAAATGAGCCAATAGGAATTGCCATATTGAAGTAGACAAAGGATTCAGTTATCTTGGCAACTATTATATGAATGTGTTTTTTGTTATTGTTCTTAAAACTAGAGAAATGCATATTTGCAACAAAATTATTTCTAAATGATCAGCTTCTCTCCCAAATAATCTAAAATTAAAGCCTATCTGTTTAGAATTCTTCAGATTATGGTCATCTAGAAAAATTTTACACCGTAAGTTAACCATATGCTCAGTCTGCATGCCAGCTTAGTTGTGTCTCTGTTTTCTGACATTAGAGATATGTATACAATTTATATCATTGTCACTTCAGAGTAACTTTGATCAATTTAGATGAACAAAACTAAGTTCTAAAAAAAGTTGTAAGCAATTTGAAAATCTTTTGTCCCTGTGTTTTCTTTTAACCTTTAAATTGGATGAGATTTTTCTCCTTGATTTTGTTTCTTTTACCCAAGGTTTCAATGGTTCTATTTTTTGAATCACTTTACTCTGAAATAATTATAGTATGCCAGGTCCTCATTATTCCATATAACTACACATTCTGTCCTCATCCCTGCTGATGCATGACTGAGTGGTGGAATAATGCAATGCTCTCAGGTTGTTGAAATTGACAAAATGGCCTAGCAACTAATTGGTGGATCTTAGAAGCTAATACCTGTTTCTCTTTTTGATTCATTTGCACATGACTGGACACATCTAATCAAGTTTCTTTGCCTTGAAACTTCAGTTTCTACAGGTCCATGAGAGCAGGGACTTCATCTCTTTTGTTCACAACCGTATATCCAGAGCTCAATAAGTGCCTAGCATATAGTAGGCACTCAATAAATATTATTGAGAGAATTAATAAAATGAATTGTAGTAATTAGGTAATTAGTGAATCAATGAATCTATGCTTACATTACATAGCTAGATTGCAAAACCAACTTAAAAGTGTTCATATATCAAAATGGTTAGACTCAGGAGATTCAGAGTCGTGCTGTGTGATCTCATGTAAGTTATTTAGTCTGAGTCTATTTTTTCTTATTTGTAAAGGCAAATAATGATAATATCATAAAGATTAAATGGGATAATACATATTCAGTGGTTATGTCTGTCACATCATAATCAATACATAAAGTTATTTTTATTATGGACAGGAATTTAATTTGGGAATTCACTCTCAGAAACTAGTATTAGAACAGGGCATTTTATAAACTTCATCTAACTGTTAAAAAATATTAGACATTAAAGAGCAAAGCATTTGGTAAGGATTATGAAGGGGCTTGGAAACAGGAGAAAAGAAAAAAATAGGAGCTAATAGACATTTTAATTTTTTAAAAAGTATCCAACACTACTGTCAAAATTAGGTTCTTAGAACACCGTACTTCTAGGATTTCTGAAATTAAAATAACTATCTGACATTAAAATGTCTACTTTTAGTCCTAATATTCACGTTATTTGTATCAGGAAAATATTTATGGTGATTCTAGATACCTGAATATATAGGGATAAGAATCTTCCAATATTCCTAATTTTCTTACCTCAATCTAAAAGCATTCCTGCAGTTCTCAGGCAGGGGTAACAAATAGGTTTCAAACCATTTCCAGGCTAATCAGAGCAGTTGACAGTGACCACTCAGAGTGCTAAATTGATCCTGAAACTGCAATTTCATTCTCAGGGTTTCAGGGAGACACACTTGCCATGTCCATGCCATTTTGCTCAAAGAAAGTGGGCCTCAATTCCTGGTTGCACATTAGAGTCATATGGGAAATTTTTAACAAATATCATTGCCTAGACTCTACCCTAAACCAATCCAGTCAGATTCTCTGGGGCTGAGGCCCAGGTATCAGTACGTTTTAAACTTTGCCAAATGATGTTAATGTATAGCCATGTTTGAGAGCCTTGGTTCCCATATGAGCTGATATACTAACCCATCTGCCACCCAGTAAATCTTATTTTTATTCTATCTTCAAGTCAAATATGCATGAAATATTAAAGTAGCTCTAATAGAAACATTTTAATTTGCAGATCCTGACCAATTCTAGGTTAACATAAATCTTACCTAGGATCGTTATTATACCATTCATTTATGCTTTGTCCACATTTTTCTACCTGTATATCATTAATGATCCTAAAATGCAGGTGTGTGTGAGGATGAGGCTGTGGGAAAGGATATGGTAACTGTCTTGAATACCCGAGACCCATAACAATGGTACTGTGTCCAATCAACTGAGAAGAAATTTGTAAAAATTATAAGATAACTATAATCATTGGGCAATTCTAAACTCCTGTTTTAGAAAAGTTTGTGTATTTTTGTCCATGATCTAAATATCCTAATAACTGAATGCAATTCTAAAAGTGTATCACAGATAAGTTTTAAAATTATACCTGATTAACTGGGAAATGCTACTACTGGCCTTTGAAATCGGTTCTTCTAAAATACAGATTATGCCATGTCAAGATATTATCTGAGATTACATGACTCTGTCTTCTTCCTGACTCTATTGCTTTGCAGAGGCATCATCATCCTGAATTTAGTGCTTATAATAATGTTTTTCATTTTCTTATTCCCACATTTATATAGCCCTAAACAATATAGAATATTATTTTGTATATTTTTATGTTGTTTTTCCCAAATGTGATAATCATCTTCAGAAAGTTCTTAGTCATTTTTATTTCTTTAAACATTTTACACATACTTATTTTATCATCTTTATCTGATAATTTTAATATCTCAATTTCTTGGTCATCAAAATCTGTCCTTTTCTTCCCTCCTCACTTTTGCTTATTCGGAGCTTCAATTCAATGAATTTTATGTAAGGACAGCTGGTGAGTCCTTTTTTGAGGTTAACTTCTTCCAGAAAGGCGATGCATTTTATCTGTGTGAGGTGGTCCAAATTACTACCAACTTAGAATGTCTTTAATCTTGTGGCATGAAGTTTTACAGACTATGTGGGTAACAAAAATAGGAACTCATATCATAAGCGAGAGCAGGAATGAAGTTGTGAAATCTCAGTGAAACCATTTTAAAATTTCCTTCCCAGAACCCAAGCCTAGATAGGTAATTTTACTTGTCATTGGCCCTTGACAGGAGGTTGGGTTTTTTTTGTCTAATTCATACTTTCACTGAAGGTGAAGATCTTGGCTTGGCCTGGGGTTTTTCTTGTTCCACCTTTGCCTGTTCCCTGTTCCACTTCTTGCTAGGAGCAAAGGACTTGTCTCCCTCTCCTTCAACCAGCTATGGAGGTGCAAGTGTCTTGGATACTGAGAAAGGCACAGAATTTCCCAAATACAAAGAGCGTAGTTTCAGCTTCATTATATCATTTGATTCATAGCTTCCTCTTCATTTCTGTATGGCTCCTGATGATTTCCCTTAGCTTCCTGAAAGCTCAGCTATATAATTAAATACCGGTTGGTCATGTTTATCCAGCATATCTAGGTGATTTGTAACAGGCAGTTTTTCAGAGGAGTTAGCCTGCCTTATCACTGAAAGCAGTTGTGTCCTGTATTACTAAAAGAATTGATGATGAAGCTTCTGGTAACGAAGTGTATCATCCACTTCTTAACCTCATCTATTCATTCACTTGACAAATATTAACTGAATGTCTCCTCTGTGTCTCACTCTTCTGTACCCTGGGGATAAAGTGGTCATCAAAAACTGTTGCTACTGTCAAGGAGCTTACAGTCTAGTGGGAGAAACAAATGACAAATTAAATGAGTGTGTGTGGGCTTCCCTGGTGGCGCAGTGGTTGGGAGTCCGCCTGCCGATGCAGGGGACGTGGGTTCGAGCCCCGGTCCAGGAAGATCCCACATGCCGCGGAGCGGTTGGGCCCGTGAGCCATGGCCGATGAGCCTGCGCTTCCGGAGCCTGTGCTCCGCAACGGGAGAGGCCACAACAGTGAGAGGCCCGCATACCACAAAAAAAAAAAAAAAAATGTGTGTGTGTATGTGTACATCTCACAAATATAAGGTATATACTATACAGACACATATATATAAGAACATATCATATTCCCAGGTAGCTCTCAAAGAAGAGCAGATTCTTGGGTCAGCATGTGATCAGTGATATTTTAGATATAGTGAAGGTTTCTCAGAGGAGGATACACTGATCAGGTATCAGGTAGAAAAGTAATGAGGTATCTTAGCAGATGGACAGGGGTTGTATGATTGCTCCAGACAGAGACAACGTTATTAAGTACAAAGACTTAAGAATGGGAGTTGAAATGTTTTTCTGGAATTAAAAACTCAGGAGAATATAATCCTTTTAGGGAAAGAAGAATTTTTGGAACACTAAATCGGTCAGTTGGTCATTGAGGAGCTAGAGGTTTCCTAATCAGTTTATTCATAGTCAAATCAGTCGTTCAGCCAAATAAAAAAATATTGAGTGCTTCATATATTAGGTGTTGCATGAGACACAAAAGTTAAACACCAGTAACTCAATGTGCACTTACAGTTTAATAGGGAAAGTAAGGAATAACCTCATGGAAAGTAATACAGTCATGAAAAGTATTTTAATTACTGTCATCTTATTGCTTCCAGAAAAATAACATAGAACATCATGTCATACTCTTCTCAATTTATTAATAATTTTAATAGCTTTAAAATTGTAGCTATATTATATGTATATGTAAGCACTAATATTTTATGTATTTTTACAAAATTGCTAACATTTACCAAAAGTTACTTGGATTCCTTCCAGTTTCTCTTGGTTTCTCGTCTCTCCAGCACCAGCTCAGATTACCTTGATCTTTTCCTCAAAGCAAAAGAGAAAACAAAGAATAGCCCTTTTAAAAACACACAAACAACAACAAACTTAAAAATACCTTTAAAATAATTGTTTTGAAAAAAAGAGGAAAGAGTACAATTTCCCACAAAATTCGTGATGAGAGCTAGCAGCACAATTGTTAATAATGCCTAGATCTCTTGCCTTAATAAGGCTCTGGGTCCTTACAGCCCTTTCTTCTAGTACATAATACAGATATCTCCCACTTAATATCAGTAATACATTCCTGAAATGAAAAGTTCTAAGCAGAAATGCTAAGTTGGAGCTGATTTCCCATTGTTTGAAATGGGAAATATATTTCTCATCACATGTGTAGAGCAATGATCTCTGAAAGAAAGGAAACAAATGAAGTGAGTCCTATGATCACTCAGTGTAATACCTAGAGAGAGTTTTCAGACCAGAACACAGGGTGGTGAAAGTCAGGGTGAGCCCAGCAGTGTACCTGAGTTGAAGAGATGGACTTGGGAATTTGGGAACATCAGGGTAAGGAGTTCACAGGGCAGAGTAAAGGAGAAGAGAGAGTTGCAGTGAGAGAAAGGTCTGAAGATCTGCAGAAGCACCAACCCCCCCGCCCTCCACTGAGTCTTCATTTGAGTATCAGAACATTCACATGAGGAAGCTACCTGAAGCCAAGGGACGAATAACCTGAAAGAAGCAGGCAGAAAAATCTCCAGGCTTAAGTGGAACAGAAATTATTGGTGTTCTCACCAGCCTGAGTCGAAAAATTGTAATATGCGAGGTATCAGGTAGACTATTCAGAAGGATATTGGCTCACTTAGGGGCAAGATGAGACCTAGACCAAAGGCTTCTCTGGTCCTGCTTAACAAAGCTCAAAAGCAAGTTTAAAAGGATCAAACCCCAAGGAAAAAAAATGAAGAAAACTTCACCAAGACTCATCATAATCAAATTGCTTAAAACCAGTGACAAAGAGGGGGGAACACATTTTGCAGAAAGAAACAAATATAAGAATTATAGCAGACTATTGTTTTGGAAACAGTATGAATCAGGAGACAGTGGAACAGTATCTTTAAAGTACTGAAAGAAAATAACATCAACCTTGAATGATATAGCCAGTAAAAATATATTTCAGTAATAAAAGTGAAATATTTATTCAAACATACAAAAAGCAGAATCATCACTAGCCAACATGCAATTTTATTTGTATTTATTTATTTATTTTAAAACACACATTTCTCTAACAGATGTATCTATTTTTTTTTTTTTTGAAAGGAATAGACTATGAGGAGGGAAATATGTGGCAGAGAGTTAAGGAATAGAACATATATACAAATGTAAGTTGTTTTATTAATTGTTTTAGAACCACAACAAATTAGTACAGAGAATGCCTTGTATAAAACAACACAAAAAATGTTCAAAGATCGAGGTGTTGCCTTAGGCAAGGCTGAAGATTTAAGTCTGGTGTTTGGAATTTAGGCTGTAGTCCTTGTTTTTGGATGTATCACTGGGTGTGTGGGACAGTCTGTGCTTTTAACCAGATTTGAACAGAAGAATGACCACTTGGCCCAGGTACAAGTAGATGAGGTATTTGGTTTAATGTGTCATGTAATTACTGAAGTTCTTCCCCACGATTCAGTGCCAGGTGGGATTGTGCTTCTTTTCAAACTCCTTCTTAATATAGGCTGCTATATCCGTCTCTATATTTCTCCAATGCCTGAGTAGCACAGTCCACCAAGTCCTGTTGCATTTCCTCTGACATAACAGCATTTTTAATCACAGCATTTTGGTCACAGTGAAGTAGGGGCAGGCTGACTGCATCCAGTCTGCTGGGGTAGGGGCTGGCCAGACATACAATTTTAAAGGGAGATCTTTGGGTAAAAGGAAATGATACCACATAAAAATCTGCATCTGTACAAAAGACCAAATAACACCAGAATTCAGGAATATGTGAGTAAATACAAAATGGTGTTTTCTTATGTTCTAAATTACACTAAAAGATAATTGAATGCTTAAATAAAAAATAATAACAATGTATTTTGGTATTTACAACAGATGTAAAAATAAACTGTATGACAATAACACAGGGACCAGGAGAAAGTAAATAAATTGTACTATTTAAAGGTTCTTCGACTACAGGTGAAGTGATATATTACTTGAGAGTAGAGTGTTATAAGTTATCTATACTAGAAACACCAAAGCAAAATTTCACCAAAGAGAGTACATGGATTGCGAATATGCACATGAATAGATACTAACATCATTAATCATTAGGGAAGCTTAAAGCGACAACAAAATACCACCATATACTTATTTGAGTGGCTTAAATTTAAAAATAATAATAAACTGACTATTAAATGCTGGCAAACGTGGAGAAACTGGAATTCTCGTGTATCACTGTGGAAATGCAAAATGGTACAGCCACGTTGGAAAACAGTTTGGCAGTTTCTTACAAAGTTAAACATACACTTGCCACATGACGTAGAAACTTCACTCTTAGATATTTACCTAAGTGAAATGATTATATTTCCAGAAGCTTTACTCATAATGCCAAAATTTGGAAATGATGAAAATGTCCTTCAGCTGATGAATGGATAGACAGTGTGGTGTGTGCATACAATGGGATACTACTCAGCAATACAAATGAATGAAATACTGATATTTGTAAGAACATGGAAAAATGTCAAATGCATGTTGGCAAGTGAAAGAAACCAGACCCCAAAATCTACACACTATATTCATCCATTTGTGTAACATTCTGGGAAAGGTAAAACTCTAGGGACAGAAACTGATGGGTGATTGCCAGTGGCTGGGGGTATGGGAGGTAATGAATCCAAAAGCACAAAAAACAAACAAAAAAATCGAAGCCCAAGAATTCCTATCTTGAACCCAGGCTTGTTCAGTTCCAAAGCTCCTGTGCTCTTGATAATAATCCAGTGATGGATAACATGTTCCAGGTTAATTAAAGGGAGAGAAGTATGAGAGTGCCTACTCATTACGCATATGAGTATTTCTCATACTCATTAACTCATATTCTAAAACACCACTATTCTTGTATTACTTGCTTGGTTCTCCAAGTGTGCTGCCCAGAGCAACAACATCAGCAGCACCTGGGAACTTGTTAGAAATACAAATTCTCAGGCTCTATTCCCAGACCTACTGATTCAGAAACTCTGTGGGTGGGGGTAGATTCAGTAATCTGTGTTTTAACCAGCCCTCCAGATGATTCTGATGTGCACTAAAGCTTGAGAACTACAGATCTACATTAACTCATTAGTTCTCATTACTTCAAACAATAAGTGCATATTAGTTGAGTTACTTTCAGTTAATCTGCTTTGGAACACTACTCATCTGTGAAGTCCCTTATGAAATACCAGCTTTGTGAAACCTCCCATTCCTCCCTGCCCCTCCACAATACATTGTTTATACCTTTATTAAACATGCATTTCCTTTCACCTTGTATTATATTTCATTGCTGACATGTCTGTAACCTTCACTAGAATGCCAGTTCCATGGGGCATGGATTCTCATATTTCAGGACTTATAAAACTCATTGCCAGTATAATTTGAGTAAGGGCAAATCCAGCTGGTCATAAAGGTTAAAATAATTGGGAAGTATCAGTTTCCAAGGTACATAAAGTTTCAGACTTGGTTCAAGTAAATCATTTACATTTAGTGGTCATCACCTTTTCAAACTCATAGAAATGAGGGTGGGGGTATGGCAGCCATGAAAATGTTGCTCACAAATCTCCTACTGTGGGACATAATTGATCAATAGCCTCGGCTATTGAGCTCTGAATCCATCGCAGCACTTCCCACAGGTTGCTTCTAGCCAATGATTCCTGCAAGGCATAGGACTTCTCTAAGGAGCAACTTTGGCTCAAGGACTCCCCATCAACCATACTGAAACTTTCTTAAAACTGTACTGCAGTCTAAGACTTTACCTACCCAACCTTCCTTCCATCTGTCTTCCACAGGTGTCCAAATTGCATAGTGGTCTGCTAAACTTCTTTCAGTACCCTCCCCCCTTTCCATAGCCATTTCTCCCAATAAATCTCTGCCTTATTTAATCCTGTCTTAGTGTCTGCTTCTCCCAGAATCTGAACCAACATTGGGGATATCATGTCTAGTTTGAGTTCCATGAGTAGTTTTGTTTCACATAAGCAATTGTTTTGTTTTTAATGCGTGGACAATGTTACCTGGGTAGATGGCCACTTCCCCTTGCAGATTGGCTACTAGAAAGCTGAGAACAATAGGATGCCTCTAGTTTTTGAGCTAATCATTTTTTCTTTAAAATTTGGGTACATTTGTAAATAAAAGTTTAAATTTTTAAAAATTTTGAATTTAGTTGTATAGATTATTTAAGCTACATGAAATAATTTCTGAAAAAAAGCCGGGGTAAAAATAACCCAGGTAATGGTCAAATAATAAGGGGTGGGGTCGGGATTGCCATGTTCAACCAGTCCCATATGCTATGTACTTCATGGCTTGAACTGGATGCTTATTGTGAATGGTGCCACCTGTAGTTGTGTGTTGGTCCTGGGTGGTATGCTCAAAGATGGAAAGAACATGCTAATGGAAAACCCAGATAGTGACATGGAGAGGTCCAGTCAAGCAGATAATTTGGGTAACAATATATAGCTGGGTAATAATAACCTTACTAGAATATAAGAAGTAGGGTTTCACTCCTCAAAGTTAAGCTATAGAGCTCTTTGTATTCCTGGAATAGGGACCCCACAATGGAGAAAATTTAGAAGCCCTAAGTACTAATAAGAACTCTTTAGGGCAAAAGCAACAGATTAACTTGAAACAAACTGGCTTAAATTAAAAGGTTAATCTAATAAACCATGTAATCACACTGTACAAAAAACAACAACGACCAAAAAAAACACAGCCACAGCTTTAGGTAAGACTCTAACTTTGTCCTGTTAGGGAGGAAAAACTTTTCCTCTCCTCTTTCAGGTTCTGAACCTGTGGCCCTTCGAATTAAACTAATAGAAGACAGATTAGCAGGAGAAAAGGCACACAATTTTTATGAATACTTACATGCACAGGAGTTTAGAGAAAAGATGTGAAACTCAAGCAGTTGGACTTGGGGGCTTATGTACCTTTTAACAAAGGAAAGAGGGTTAGGCTTCAAGGGGTGATAAATTACGGGAAAGTAATTAAGAAATATATGGGGGAAATAACGGAAGATAAAGGCTATTTTTGTAATGTCTGTTTATGCAAACTCATCTTGGTGTCATCCCCAGTCTTTGATGATAAGAGTTCCTCTTGTCTCCCTGGTACTGGGGCTGGAAGAGGGAGCACTATCCTCAAAGGGAAATTCATACCCAACTTTTAGGAAGATAAGGAAAGGGGAGAGAACTCTTCTGTGTTTGTTGACTCTCAATTGCCTTCAGCTCAAAATAATCCTTATGCCAAAGTGGCATATTTGGGGTTGAATATTCTGATTGCCTTCAGTTTCAAACATTGTGAAAGGGACCTTGTAGAATGTACATTTGTCATTTGTCAATTTTGGCTGCTCAGAAAATGAAGAGCCTCTGTTTAATTTTACAGAAGTGGTTTTAGGTGCATTCGGCCCACCCAGTATAGCTGGTTTCTCTGTTTTGGTCAGTTCCTCATCCTTAATCTTTGGACCAATAAAGCTGCCAGCACCTCCTGGGGCTACACGCTTCCTCCTTCAGGTTCAGCAGGATACATGTCTGATTTTCCAGAGTCACATGAATGAATGAATGAATAAACACACTGTTTTTCTATTCTTATATTTTTGGATCAATTTGAGATAATTTACTAATAGCTAAATGTGAGTTATTAATTTAAAATATAATAGTAGTAGATTGTAGGTTATAATTAAAATGGGGTTAATAATGAATTATCATTATAAAATAAAATCTTTAAGGGTCAGAGGAACATGTTTGTTTCTAAACATGGAAAATGGACCATGAGCACAGATGAGTTATAAGGCCCCAGCTATCTAAAGTAATTCATTTCAGCGTTAGGGTTTTCATGCAACACAGTTCATTAGGAAAATAAAATATCTCAAACACCTTGTGTTTCTGTTGACATTAGTAGAAGTTGCTTGCATACATCAGGTGTTGACTATTGTCCAGAAGTACTGAAATAATACTTTAAAAGTGTCGCTTTCAATATGAAACATTGATGATTGAAGCATTTTATTCTTCCTGTGGGGGTTAAACATGAATGTAGAACGGCCAGTGAATGAATGTTGAATTGGCAGGAAACAAAGTGTTATATTCTTGAATTCCTTTATGCTAAGGAAAAAATTACTTGAGTCTTCTGTGTCTCAGCTTTCTCATGTCTTAATAGAATCTATTTCATAGGGTTGGTTTAGAAGGAAACATTATATTCAGTACAGTGACTGGCATAGCTCCTGACGCTGATGAAAGATGACTATCAACACAGCTTTTTAAGCGTGATACTTTAAAATTATCATGCATTCCTTGGTCAGGTATTAGGAACTAATCATTAGATGTTGATGGTTTCATTAAAAAGATAATTCAGATTGCTTGTTAAGTCATTCCAAAAATATGTATTGTGCTCTTTTGAATATTAAGCACTGTGCTAGATCCAGCAGATGACTAAGTAAAAATATCTGTCCTCAGTCAGCTCATGGTTTGGTCAGGAGGTAAAAATAATTTAAAATTAATGTTAAAAAAACAAACAAAAAATCCCTGAACTCCTAGATAGAGAGAACAGATTGGTGGCTGCCAGAATGGGGGTGGGAGTCTGGCAAAATGGGTAAAAGTGGTCAAAAACTACAAACTTCCAGTTATAAAATAAATACGTCTGGGTATGTAATGTACAGCATGATGACTGTAGTTAACAACACAGTATTGCATATTTGAAAGTTGCCAGGAAGGTAGATCTTAAAAGTTCTTATCACAAGAAAAATAAATAAATTTGTAACCTTGTGGTGATGGGTATTAAGTAGACTTATTGTGGTGATCATTTCACAATATATACATATATCAAATCATTATGTTGTACACTTGAAACTAATATGTTATATGTCAGTTAGATGTCCACTTAAAAATCAGTGTTAAACAAAGATAATAAAATTATATACTGAACTCTGCTTAAGGGACCAGAGTGGTAACAAACTAGCAATGTCAATATATGTACTGTACTAATAGTAAGAGCTAACATTCATTTACTGCTTAGTATGAGACAGGTACTGTTCCAAGCTCTTTTTATATATTAACTTATTTAATCCTTACAACAACCTGATGAAATTGATGCCATTATTTTCCTTTCCAGTTAAGGAAACAGAGGTACAGAAAGGGTAAATAACTTTCCTAAGGTTATTCAACTAGCACGAGGCAAGATAAACCAACCCCAGCCATCTGATTTCAGAGTCTGAGCCCTTAAGCTCAAGGTTGTAGTGCCACTCTGAGGCATCCAAGGTGCCTTTGCAGAGGAAGTGATATAATAATTGAAGCTGGAAGGATGTGCAGGATTGAGCCAGGCAGATTTGGGTGAAAAACACTTCGGTGAGAGGGAGTACCATGTGTATTGGCAGATAGAACAGGTTATATTCAGGCTACTTACATGTAATTTACTATGTCTGTAGCCCAGGTCAGTTACGAAGAAACCAGAGGTGGGGAGACTAGTTAGGAAGTTGCAGTCCAGGTGAGAGATAATGAGGGACCAGGCTATGTTGGTGCTAGGTGGAATGGAGTACCTGTTACGTGCTATATTCTGTAGGGAATACAAAAATGAATGGGACATAACCTTGGCCTCAAAGGGTTTATACTCATGTGGGGAGAGAGATGGTTCATATTAGACTGTACATTTTACTGGAAGCACAAGTTTTGACAACAAGATGAGAGGGAAAATTGACCTTCACAAGTAGAAAGAGAGAAAAAATGCTAATTTTAACATTGATAAGTATAGAATAATATTAAGGATAAAACGTGGTTTCCATGACTACACAATCAGAAATAACCAGCTTTGAAGTAGTTGCCAGAAAAATATTCCAAGGATTATTTATGGGTTTAAAGTTAAATTTGTCAGTAATATAATTCTTTTAAGAAAGGAGGGATGAAAATGGGATGTGTACACTGAAGCAGAGGCTCTAAAAACAACAAGCTTTCCTCCCACAGCTGTCAGCAGTGGTCAAGTGTTATGAGAATACTATGTCTGCTTTGGGGCTTTGAAATCAATATCAGTAACTTGGAGAGGGTACAGAATGTGATAAAGGGTTTAGGAAATAGGAGAACCAAGCAAAGGATAAAGGTATTCTGACTATTCTGAACACACTGACCTGTGCAAGCATGCCAATAGCAGCCCCACATCTAGAAAAGACACAGGCTCTATTTAAAAAGACATGGACTTACATTTTAAAAGTTTCAGCTAGTTTAACTGGAAATTGCTTTGAATGTATGTACTTCTTCTATGCTCTGAAATTTCCTGGAAAATTAAATACAACATGCATTTTAATGAAGCGCCATAAGTGTTAAAGACGGAAGGGGTTGGGCATCAAGGAAATTAGAATTTTCTTTAATATCATTATCTTAGCCCACTTGAACACATCTAGGTTTTTATATCACCGTTAAAACACTTTGAAACAAATTAACATTTACTAAAGAAACTTTATGATTTCGTTTACAAAATTCTGACATGGCAAATTTCATGTTACACTAGCAATTAGATATATTTACTCATAAAAGTTTAATTCATTAAAATTATTCCATACATATACATTCATATATATAAATCATAGACATATGATCTTGATTAATAAACGTTCGGTACTATATTTAGTATACTTTTGTAAAGTGTTTATTGTGTGTTAGGCAGTTTTCAAGGTGTTTGGGATTCATCAGTGAACAAAACAGGCAAAATGTGCTGCCTTCCTAGAGTTTACATTCTACTGGAGTAAGGAAGATGGTGAAAAATAAACATAATAAATGAATAAATGTTCTAGTATGTTAAAGCTGATGAGTACTGTAGGAAAAGGAAACCGAAGCAGAAGAAGGTTAGGGAAATCAGGAGGGCTGGAGGTGCTGAGAACAAGGTGCAGAATTAAATAGAGTGGTCAGAGTAGCA
Organism: Phocoena sinus; assembly: GCF_008692025.1. Lineage (NCBI taxonomy): Eukaryota > Metazoa > Chordata > Mammalia > Artiodactyla > Phocoenidae > Phocoena > Phocoena sinus. The sequence continues at coordinate 23,977,482 of NC_045784.1, read as the reverse complement.
TCCTTGGGGAAGTGAGAATTGAGCAAAAGCTCGCGAGGAAGACAGCCATGGGAAAAATAAACAATACTCTGGTGTAAGAATGTTCTAGGCAAAGGAAACGGCTAGTACAAAGGCCCTAAGAGAAGAGGGTCCCTTATGTGTTTGTGACAGCAAAGAAGCCAATGTGGCTGGGGCAGAGTGAACGGGGGGAGAAAAATGAAGAGAAGATCAGAGAAATGGAGGATGCAGACCATGTAGGGCATCCTAGGCCATTGTAAACTTTGACTTTTGACTCTGAATAAAATGGAGTTACTAGAGGGTTTTGACTAGAGGAGTGACATGGTCTAACTTCTCTTTTAAAATATCACTGGTGGACTTCCCTGCTGGTGCAGTGGTTAAGAATGCGCCTGCCAATGCAGGGGACACAGGTTCTAGCCATGGTCCGGAAGACTGCACATGCCGCAGAGCAACTAAGCCCATGCGCCACAGCTACTGAGCCTGCGCTCTAAAGCCCATGAGCCATAACTACTGAGCCCGTGTACCACAACTACCGAAGCCCACGCACCTAGAGCCAGTGCTCTGCAACAAGAGAAGCCACCGCAATGAGAAGCCGGCACACCTCAACAGAGTAGCCCTCGCTCACTGCAACTAGAGGAAGCCCGTGCAGCAACAAAGACCCAATTCAGCCAAAAATAAGTAAATAAATTTTAAAATTTATTAAAAAAAAAAAGAGACTGTGGAAAATAAAAAGGCATAAAACATCACTGGCCACAGTGTTGAGAAGAGAGTGTAAGGAGGAAAGGATAAAAACAGAAGACCAGTTAGGAGATTGTACTGCAATAATCCAGGCAAGAGAGGATGGTTCCAAAGTTATAGCAGTGGAGGTGGTGAAAAGCAGCTGAAATTGAATAAATGGAAAAAGCAATTTCTATAATTTAGTTTCGTTTTGTTTTCAGTTTTCCACTATAGACCTTAATGGAGTTTTCTGAGATCTTCAAAATGCTGTCAGAAAATATTTATTTAGTCCCCACTTTTTATCATAGTTTCATAGCAGACACTGAAAGATATGAAATAGGTAACAAATGCCTATCCTAGCCTTAGAAGTGTCTGCACTATAATTCTAAATAGTTTACTATCAATTTAGAGGATAGATGAATATGTGGGAAATTTGACAGTGACCCTACCAGGGATAATTTAGCTGTTCTGATTGGTAGAAAGGAGTCACCTTTTTAGCTCAATGCTCCAAAACTGTCCTTGAAGTTCTTCACTGTGGAAGGAAGACATCTTTCTATCAAGTCTGAAAAATAGCATTGGTCTGTGCTGCCTCAAAAATGTAATCGCTGGTTGCATGTGCTATTTAAATTTAAGTGAAAATTGTTTAAAATTAAATCAAAACTGAAATTTAGTTCCTCAGTCATAATAGCCACATTTCAGGTGCTTCATAGCCACATGTGGTCAATGGTTACTGTATTGGAGAGAACAGATTTATAACTATTCCATCATCCCATAAAGTTCTATTGGGTAGCACTGCCTAGGTGCTTGTAAGGAAAATTATATACCAGATGTTCCTGGTATCCCTCTTTCTAGATTCAATCAGTTTGGATAACTACAAAAAAAGGAATAGGAAAGAAAACACAAACTTTGTATCCCTTATGTATTCTAATGAAATACCACCCCTGTGTTTTTCCCATTTCTTTTGCATTTGTCTTTCATGGCTTTTTTCCTTTTCCTTTTTCTTTTTTGTCTTGAATTTCTTGGTGCTATCTATATTTTCCACCACCTAGAATTAGAAATCAACTCTTTTGTTTCAAATGTGAATTCCCCACCCCCAATTTATAAGCTGCTACTTTATATGACAAAAGAATTGATTTCTGAAAGCACTATTCAGACATTAGCAAAACCAGCAATTGGAATTACCATTCAAATCAATGTCCCTTATGAGCATTAACAGGCAATGCTAAGACTTAGTCTTATTTTTAGACTCTTCCAAATTCCTCTACTATATGATTTTTAATCAGTCCTATATGATAGCAGGCATCTTTCTTTGCTTCTTACGTTTCAGCTTGCTTTCTTATCATTTTTGTGCAGTGCTACTTATTTAGACTTCTAACTGAAGCGGCAAGTGTGGATTTATTCAACTTACACGATGATTTATTTTCTTGGGGAACAAAGAATAAATATTATATATTAAATTAATGATTCTAACCTGAGCCTGCTTAGGTAATTCAGGTAATTTCTACTTACCATCTCCTCTTGGGGCCAGGTTAATTTGAAGTAGGCTAGAAAGCTAGCCTTGGGATTTGATAATTTTCCTCTTCACTTAGGTCCACCTCCTCCCCCACTTTCCCGTGCTCTGCTCTGCTCTATGTCACAGACCAAAGAGGGATGATTCCCCAGATCCCTGCCAAATTGGTTCTTTTGGGCCTTCACCAATGGCTGGGGCTGGAGGTAAGAAGCCAAGGTATGTCTTCCTCTCTCTCTTTCCTTCCTGAGGTATCTTTATCACTGTCCATAGTAACTCTGGTTGCAGCTCCCACAAGGCAGCGCTTTCCTCTGCAGTACCAGCTCCAACCTTGCAGCTCATTTTATGAGTTCAGCTCCTGCTAGGTGGGCACTCCTCCACGTTTCTAGGTTCTCCTTGGCAGCTAGCTGTGCTGCCCCTCAAACAGGCCCTCCTCCAAGTTTCTAGCACCTGTAAAAGAACTCAGACCCTGGGCTCTGGTAACATCAGCTCCTGCTATAGTCCTTCCAGCGTAGTAATTGCAGCAGTTTTTTGTATTTGATAAGCTCTGGGCTATCTACCCTCTCCCTGTTGTTTTTTCAGCTCTTCTAACAATTTGAGACTAGCTTCTCATATAAAACTCCCTTTGTTGAACTACCTGACATGCCTTCTCTTTTCCTAATTGTACTATGACTGATAAACCCCAATAGCATGGTATCTAAAAGTAGCAGGTAGGCACAAAAACAAATGATCTCAGGGTCAGAACTGTGCTTGAAATCCAGACATTCCAATTTCTGAGTGGGTCACTAAAGAAGATACACACTTTGAGTTTCAATATCCTTACCTGTAAAGTTTGGAAAATAATTCCAATTCCATTTGTTGATCACAAATACTGAATGAGATTATTTAAATGAGTGCTCTTAGAAAATATCTAGCAGGAGATACACAATGAATATTCAAATGATTGTAAAATGTTTTCATCCTTCATTTAGGAAACAACTTCACTGTTGTAACTTTAGTTTTTAGATCTTTATCTAATTAGCAGACCTCAAACAAGATTGATCTGAAAGGAAATTTAATCCTTTCAGATTCATATGTGTTTAAATCTGCATTACTACTTTTCTCAGAGGTTGAGTAAGGGGTATATTCTTGCTATTTAAAAAGACTAATTCATCGAAAAATAAATCATACTCAGGCTGTTGTGCAATCTTTTACACTAAAATATATATTCTAGCGTTCCTGAGTTTTTCTGTCCTTGAAGAGCAATGGGAGAAATCTGTCCACAGTTTTATTAAACCCTCCTTTCCTATTGTCACCAAGACATCCATCTCTGGTAGCCCAAAACTAAGTGGTGTGAAATGTAAACAATATTATGAGCAAAATCTTCCAGCAATGAGCACAATTTGCAGACACCAGTCACTGAGGCTTACCTCTTGTCATTGGCAGATACATTTCTAACTTCCTTGTTTCAGGCAAAAGTGTTCCCCTATAATTAGAGCAATTCCAAATATTAGAGGATTATGTTTTAACCAACTACTTTACATTTTAATCACATTTTATTGTGAACTATAATATATATTGAGGAAGTTGTACAAAGCAGGCATTTACAACTCAATTCTTTCTCATATAATGAACTTCTGTTCAATGATCCTCAAGATCAAGGAATAAATAAAGCCATCAACCTAAAAACCTCATTCAGACTCTGTCATAATCACTACAACTCTCTTCCAAAGAGAATCTGAATTTTATGGTAGTTATTTCCTGCTTTTCTTTATAGCTTTACCTCCTTAGAATGTGTCCTTAAACAGTATGACTTATGTGTACCTGATCTTTTACGCTACTTGGAGTAATGTAGAAGAAGTGTTCTACATTTCTCTTCTCAGCATTATGTTTATGGGAAACATACATGTAGTTCTAATTCATCCATGTTTATCTTTCATAATATTTCATTGTTTGACTTATCATAATTGATCCATTTTACTTTTCAATGAGTTTGAGATTATTTTCAGTTTGAGATATTACAAATAATGATGCTAAGCATATTTTTGTATATGTTGCTTGTTATATATTGTGCCTATACTTCTTTTAGGTAGAGATGTGAGAGTAGAATTGCTGAGTCATAGGGCAAGAATATCTTCACTTTTTTTTTTTTTTTTTTTTTTTTTTTTTTTACGCGGGCCTCTCACTGTTGTGGCCTCTCCCGTTGCAGAGCACAGGCTCTGGACGCGCAGGCTCAGCGGCCATGGCTCACGGGCCCAGCCGCTCCGCGGCATGTGGGATCTTCCCGGACCGGGGAACGAACCCGTGTCCCCTGCATCGGCAGGCGGACTCTCAACCACTGCGCCACCAGGGAAGCCCTATCTTCACTTTTGGTAGATAATATCATACTGTATTTCAGAGTACTTTAAACAATTTATATTTTTATTAGTACCTTAATAGAATTCCCATTGCCTACATCCTTGACAATATCGGGTATTTGTGTGTGTGTCTGTGTATGTGTGTGTGTGCACTCATGTGCATGTTTCTTAAATTTTAGTGGCATCTCATAATTTTAATTCGCACTCTGTTGATTACTAATGAACTGAGCATATTTTATATGTTTATAGACTACTTGGACATCCTTTTCTGGGAAGGGAAGTTTAAAGATCTGGCTCAATTTTATTCCCTATTTTCTATTGGGTTGTCAGACTTTTTCTTGTTGATTTTTAGTTCTTTATTTTTTCAAAGGAAGCCAGTTCTGTATCAGCTGTATGTTTTATAAGTGTCTTATACTGCTACATCTCCTTTGCCATTCTTATGATGGCATATTTTGATAAACAACAGTGAAGTAAAAGTTTGACTAAATGAACTACATTAAAATTAGGAACTTTTATTGTCTCAAGAAAATTAATCGGTCAAAAATTCTCACAAAATATTGGCAGATCAGGGGCTTCCCTGGTGGCGCAGTGGTTGAGAGTCCGCCTGCCGATGCAGGGGACACGGGTTCGTGCCCCGGTCCGGGAAGATCCCACATGCTGTGGAGTGGCTGGGCCCGTGATCCATGGCCGCTGGGCCTGCGTGTCCGGAGCCTGTGCTCTGCAACGGGAGAGGCAGTGGTGGTGAGAGGCCCATGTACTGCAAAAAAAAAAAAAAATTAGCAAATCAAATCCAACAGCATATTAAAAGCATTATTCACCATGACCAAGTAGGATTCATCCCAGGAATGCAAGGGTGGTTCAACATAAGAAAATTAATCAGTGTAATTCATCACATTAATAGAACCAGGGGAAAAACACATGATCATCTCAACTGATGTAGAAAAGTCACTTGATAAAAATCTAACAGGCTTTCATGATAAAAACTCTGAGAAAAGTAGGATAAAGTTAATGTGATAAAGTTTATTTATGAAAAACCCATAGCTAACATCCATCATACTCAATGGTGAATAACTAAAAGCTTTCCCTCTAAGACCAGGAATGAGACATGGATTCCTGCTTTCACTGCTGCTAGTTAACATTTTTCTGGAAATTCTAGTCAGAGCTATTAGACAAGAAAAAATAAGTAAAAGGCTTCCAAACTGGAAAGAGAGAGGTAAAACTAACTCTATTTGAAGATTACATGATCCTATACTTAGAAAGTCCCAAAGAATCCACAAGAAAGCTACTAGAGCTAATAAATGAATTCAGCAAAGGTGTGGGGTGCAGGAACAACACATGAAAATCAGATTTGTTTCTATACACCAGCAGCGAGCAATCTGAAAAGGAAATTATGGAAGCAGTTCTATTTACAGTAGCATCTAAGAGAATTAAATACTTAGGAATAAATAATATACTAAGGAGGTGAAAGACCTGTACACTGAAAACTACAAAACATTGCTGAAACAAAATAAAGATCTAAATAAATGGAAAGATATCCCATGGTTACAGCCAGGAGGACCAGCATTATAAGATAATAATACTACCTAAAACCATCTACAGATTACATGCATTTCTATCAAATTTCTAACAGCCTTTTTCACAGAAATGGAAAAGCTGAACCTCAAATTCATATGGAATTGCAAAGGGCACTGAATACCCAAAACAATCGTGAAAAAGAATGAATTTGGAGCACTCACACTTCTCGACTTTGAAACTTACTACAAACCTACAGTAATTAAAACAATATGGTACTGGCCTAAAGGAAGATATATAGACCAATGGAAAAGAATAGATAGCCCAGAAGTAAGCCCTCATATGGTCAATTGATTTTTGACAAGGGTGCCAAAACCATACAACAGAGAAAGGACAGTCATTACAAGAAATGGTGCTGGGAAAACTAGATATTCACATTCAAAAGAATGAAGTTGCACCTTTACCTTACACCATATACAAAAATTAACTGAAAATGAATCAAAAACATAAACAAGAGCTAAAACTACAGAAGGTCCCTGACTTAGAGTTTTTTGACTTTACGATGTTATAAAAATGATTCTCATTCAGTAGAAACTATACTTCCGATTTTGAATTTTCATCTTTTTCTGGGCTAGTAATATGTGGTGCCATACATGTTGCTGGGTAGAAGCAACAAGCTGCAGCTACCAGTCAGCCACAACATCCTGAGGGTAAACAACCAGTATACTTACAACCATTCTGTACCCATACAACCATTCTATTTTTTTACTTTCAGTACAATATTCAATAAATTACATGAGATATTCAGTACTTTATTATAAAATAGCTTTTGTGTTAGATGATTTTGCCCAAGGTAGGCTAATGTAAGTGTTCTGGGCACGTTTAAGTTAGGCCAGGCTAAGCTATGATGTTCAGTAGGTTTAGGTGTATTAAATGCATTTTCAACTTACAGTATTTTAAATTTACGATGGTTTTATTGGGATATAACTCCATCATAAGTCGAAAAAGATCTGTATAAGATTCTTGTAAGAAAACATCAAGGAAAATCATGACATAGGGTCTGTCTGTGATTCCATGAATTTGACACCAAAAGCACAGGCAACAAAAGAAAAAATATATATATATAGGACTTCATCAAAATTAAGAACTTTGTGCATCAAAGGACACTATCAAGAAAGTAAAAAGACAATCTACAGAATGGAAGAAATTGTAAGTCATTCATTTCATAAGGGACTAATATCCAGAATATATAAAGAATTCCTACAACTCAAGAACAACAAAAATAAATAACCCAATTAAAAAATGGGGAAAAGACTTGAATGGACAGTTCGCTAAAGAAGATATACACATGCCCAATAAGTACACGAAAATATGCTCAACATCCTTAGTCATTAGTGAAATATAAATCAAAACCCCAATGAGATAACATGTCACGCATACTAGAATGGCTATAATTTTTTTAATGGAAAATAACATCTGTTGGTGAGGATCTTGAGAAATTGAAACCTTAGTGCATTGCTGGTGGGAAAGTAAAATGGTGAAGCTGCTGTGGAAAAAGGTTTGGCACTTCCTCAAAATATTAATCATAGAACTACCATATAACCCAGCAATTCCACTCCTAGGTATGCATCCAAATACTTTAAAGCACAGACACAAACAGACATTTGTACACCAATGTTCATAGCAGCACTTTTCACAATAGTCAAAAGGAGCAAACAACCCAAGTGTCCATCAACAGATGAGTGCATAAACAAAATGTTGTATATAAAATGGAATAGTATTCAGCCATTAAAAAGAATGAAATTTCTCTACAAATAAAAAATGCTGGAGAGGGTATGGAGAAAAGGAAACCCTCCTACACTGTTGGTGGGAATGTAAATTGGTACAGCCACTGTGGAAAACAGTATGGAGGTTCCTCAAACAACTAAAAGTAGAGTTGCCATACGATCCAGCACTCCCACTTTTGGATGTATATCTGGACAAAACTATAAATCAAAGGTACATGCACTCTTATGTTCATAGCAGCACTATTTACAATAGCCAAGACATGGTCGCAACCTAAATGTCCATTGATAGATGAATGGATAAAGAAGATGTGGTATATATATACAATGGAATATTACTCAGCCATAAAAAAGAATGGAATAATGTCATTTACAGCAACATGGATGGACCTAGAGATTATCATACTAAGTGAAGTAAGAAAGAGAAAGACAAATGCCATATGACATCACTTATATGTGGAATCTAAAATATGACACAAATGGACGTATATACGAAACAGAAACAGACTCACAGACATAGAGAACAGAGTTGTGGTTGCCAAGGGGGAGGGGTGGGGGGGGGGAAATGCATTGGGAGTTTGGGATTAGCAGAGGCAAGCTATTATATATAGGATGGATACACAACAAGGTGTTACTGTATAGCACAGGGAAGTATATTCAGTATCCTGTGATAAACTATAATGGAAAAGAATATGGAAAAGTATATATAAATAATTGAATCACTTTGCTGTACACCAGAAAGTAACACATTTTAAATCAACTATACTTCAAGGAAAAATAAATTTTAAAAAATGAATGAAATTTTGATATATGCTACAACATGGATGTACCTTGGAAACATTATGGTGAGTGCAAGACTATTCACTTAGACCTATGTGTAGAGGTCCGCACCTCTGGCACTATGGTTATTCTTATTATGGCACCATTGTACAAAGAATGAGGAGGCTTAGGGCAGAGGCTGGCTGAACTCCACTGGTTGGGTCAACTTAACCACCTGGTTTTTCACTGTCTTTGTAGTGCTGGATGCTCCCTTATGAGCATGAAAATGAGAAAAAGATCTGCCTACTTCATGACCACCCCAATAGATCCATTCATATGCTTATTTCTCAGACCTCCTTGACCGTGATCTTCCATTTGTGCTCCTTCCAGGCAGCTGTCCAACCAGCCAACATATTCAACACTGCACAGGATTCTACGCATATTCTAACCTCAGGCTGCTTATTCCTTCACATCAAGTTGACCAAATACACTGTTTAAAGCTATGTCCATTGGGAGGGTTTCCCCTCACCAATGTCTTTAAGGCCCACCCTGGAGTGAGGCTATAATGTAATCTAGTAGTAGTAGCTAACTTTCAGCTTGCACCAACATATTGAGTCAACTCATCTGTGAACCAGGCCTATAGGGAATCCCCCATAATGCCATTGGAGAAGTCCTCAGAGCAGCAGCAGTAGGTATAAAATAGGTCTGTGCTACCTATTTGAGTACCTTTCTTGACTGTCCCAGGCCCATTTTGAATATACAACTTTTATCATTTGATGAATTCCTGCTATGCCTTCTTCTGCAATTTTATGCCTTGGTGGATCAGAAAATACCCAGTTTATGATAAGCAATTCTGGTCACATGGTCCCTTGATGCCCCATGGTTAGATATTCCCCTTCTACCAGGGCCCAGCAACATGCCAAGCATTGCTTTTTGAATGGTGAATAGTTCTCTGCTGCAAATGGCATGTCCTTATTCCAGAATCCTAGGGGCCTGAACTGTGAATATATGTGGCATCTTTATATACGGGTGCCTCTAGCACCTTGGTATCTGCCATGTATGCCATGTATCATAGCCTGAACCTGTTCCAGAGCAGTCTCTTGCTTTGGGCCCTACTCAAAGCTCACAGTCTTCTAAGTCAGTAGATTAATGGATCAGAGTAGCATTCTCACATGTGTTATATTCCCCCTGTAGAGTCTGCAAAGACTTTTTTCTTAACGGTAAGATGTTCAAGGTGCAATAACATGTCTTAACCTTTAAGAGAATGTACTGGAATATACCAGATCCCTGGACTCCTAAAAAATTAATAAAGTGGCAGTCTCCTGAATCTTTGTAGAGTTTATTTTCTATCCTGTTGTACATGTGTCTTACCATAATATCCAGATTATTTGCCATTTCTTGCATCAACTTCTATTAACTTGATGTTATCTCCCACAACTTATGACTTGGTAGATCAGACAGTACCTGGTAATGAAGAATCACTGTTGCCTCTATGATGAAAGGGGTTTGTAGTATTATCACCTTGGACCTGCATTATGTTCTGCAGAATAGCCACATGATTGGAGTCTCTTGGAATT